>NC_059472.1:27803525-28111828 GCF_018139145.2 Gymnogyps californianus | reverse complement strand
AGAGGCTTAACTCCTTGCTTGAATTGCTCCTCTAAAGCTAGCCTGACCTTGAATGAGTCGTGCTGTGAGGAGGCATCTGAGCTTCAAGTGGGTCGGATCTGCTGTCTTTGGTCATGTATGTCTCTATGATTTCTAGGAAGTTCATCCCACGGTTCTGTGCATTGCAGCAAGCCAAGTTTTTCTATCATTTCTTTGCTGAAATATAGGGGGAGGACTTTTCTGAAGTTTCTACAGGGTATTTTACCTCCAGGTTTAGCCTGGAGAAAAGAAGGCTCCAGGCAGACCTTAATGCAGCCTTTCAATATTTAAAGGGGGCTTATAAGAAAGACTGAGAAAGACTTTTTACCAGGTCCTGGAGTGACAGTACAAGGGGCAACAGTTTTAAACTGAAAGAGGGCAGACTTAGATTGGATATAAGGAATAAATTCTTTACAATGAGAGTGGTGAGACACTGGAACAAGTTGCCCAGAGAAGTTGTGGACTCCCAGTCCCTGGAAGTGTTCAAAGTCAGGTTGGATGGGGCTTTGAGCAACCTGCTCACGGCAGGTCCCTTCCAGCCCAACCCATTCTATGATTCTGTGATTCTATGATTCTATTTCTTTGCAAAAAGGCACAAAGGACTAGCAATACCCAAATACCAGCTTCACCTAAAGAGCAGAATAACTTTGCTAGAAGTACTTACATTAAGATTTTAAATCCTCTCTTTTCCTCCATGTCAGCTGTTGCACAAACACTCAGTGTTGCTTAGAAAACAAATTCATGGGGTCTTTGCATAGGGTAGCATTCACACAGAGAATCAAACCACTCAAAAAGGACTGACAGTCCTAGACTAAATGGTGCCATGAGTCTTCGTTGTAAGGGTCCTTGCAATGGCCGATTCCAATGGATTGGGTGAGACTCCTCAAACCACTGTGCTGATGAATTCTTATGATCCAGAGGTTTGCTCTGTGCAGTGCAGTAGGCAGCCTCTCAGGGTACTGTGATGATGTGATTCGGCATGTTTTTTACTGGATCCCTGTAGTGGTTTAGGCCCAGCTGGCAACAAAGCACCACGCAGCTGCTCGCTCGCTCCTGCCCCCCAGCAGGACGGGGAGGAGAAAATACAATGAAAAGGCTCATGGGTCAAGACAAGGACAGGAAGGGATCACTCACCAATGATGGTCACAGGCAAAACGGACTTGACTTGGGGAAAAAGAAATCAATTTAATTTGTTACCAATAAAATCAGAGTAGGATGATGAGAAACAGAACCGTATCTTAAAAACGCACCTTCTCCCCACCCCTCCCTTCTTCCCAGGCTCAGCTTTGCTCCTGATTTCTCTACCTCCTCCCCCGGCAGCAGCGCAGGGGGTGGGAATGGGGGTTGCAGTCAGTTGTTTCTGCGGCTCCTTCCTCCTCAGGGGGAGGACTCCTCACTCACACCCTTCCCCTGCTCCAGCGTGGGGTCCCTCTCACGGGGGTCAGCCATCCATCAGTTTCTCCAACTCAAGTCCTTTCCGCGGGCTGCAGTCCTCCACGAACTGCTCCAGTGTGGGCTTTCCCACGGAGTCACAGCCTTCTCCAGGTGCATCTACCTGCTCCAGCGCGGGGTCCTCCACGGGCTGCAGGGGAATCTTGGCTCCACCGTTAACCTCCATGGGCTCAGGGGGACAGCCTGCCATCTCACCACCGGCTGCAGGGGAATCTGCTCTGGCGCACCTCCTCCCTCTCCTTCTTCACTGACCGCGGTGTCTGCATGGTTGTTTCTCTCACATCCCACTCCTCTCTTCGCTGTAGCTCTTCTTCTTCTTCCAGCCCTCTGCAGCCTTTTCCCCTTCTTAAATATGCTATCACAGAGGCGCTACCACCATTGCTGATGGGCTCGGCCTTGGCCAGCGGCAGGTCTGACTTGAAGCCGAGGAAGCTTCTAGCAGCTTCTCACAGGAGCCACCCCTGTAGCCCCTCCCCCGCTACACAAACCCAGCATAATCCCATACCTATTTATTATGAGTCCTCCATTTTGGTATATCCCAAAGTTGTCCTTCAGACTTGACAGTCCCGTGACTCAAAAATTTGCAGATTCTTTTGATATATATTTATGCAAGTGATGCATATCTTGCATTTTTTAATGTTTCCTCATTAATGCTCATATTATTTCTGCCATCTACGGAGAAAACATTCAGCATTCCATTAGTTTGGAGGTTTCTTTTTATTGAAAACATAATAAATAATGTCTTAAAGTGAAGAAATAATGGTGTAAACATTTATAAATCATGATTATTCGAAGACATTCCTAATTTATTACTTTAAAACTCCCAGGAAGTAACAGAAATTCTTTTGGTATTTTATATTAGTAAACAATTGTCTCTCTTTCTTGCTTTGGCTACCAAATATATGTAAATAGTATAATTGTGAAATGAACTCTTTAAACACAATACATTAACCTCCATTAACAAACAGCCTTTTGCTTAAGTAATGAAATTGTATCCAAATACTCCACATTTCTTACTGCAACAAATCAGCATTGTCCAGACACTCTAACTGAAGATTACACATGCACATGTACTTCTGGTTAGACATCCTAAAAAAAACCAACTCGAATTTCAGTTTAAGTGTACCCTACTGCATTAAGCTAGCTGATTCCATATTTTGGGATTTGGGTTTTGTGAAGCTGAGATGTGATAAACTGGATATAAACTTGTTTCCCTTCTATAGATCATGAGTAGGGCAGGTGTTTTTGTAATATGATTTCGATCCTAAGGTGAAAGACAATGCTCCCAAGTTTAGTCTGGTGATTTTAGTGAAATTTTTGCTTCTGTAGTGAGCATGGGGTCAAGATTTCTGGATTATGGTCTTGGAGGCCACCAAATTATCCATACCTTTTTATGGTTTTTTTCAGCATTACAAGGCTGGATTATGGTGACAATAAATGATTTTCTTACCACATCCTTCAATCAAATACTGTTCACTTAGTCAAAACTGAGATAATTTTTGAACTATGTAGTTTCTCCGATCAGCTATCAACAGACTCCAGAACAACAAGTTTTAGAGCCTGAATATCAACGAAGAAAAAGTTCAGAAAGAGTTTGGGGAAAAAAATGTTTTAGCATGGGATTTTTTCAGCACAAAACCAGACATGTCAATGATATTTTTATGTCCTTTTTATAGTAAGTTGCAAAGTGAAGCCAACCAATCTGCAAAAATTGCACATGTACTGTAAGTGAGCAAATATTACTCCTATTGCCTATGCTGTTTGATCTCACAGTCTAGAAGAGAAGTAGAACTATATTTAATGACTCCCACAGCCAGAATTTCAATTTAAAAAAACATCCCTGAGCTCTGTTGTTCTTTGAAATACGAAACCCCCATCTCGTTTTCCTGCTCAGAGAGCTTGAAACGGATGACGGCAGGATCCTTCCATTAAATCGCTGACAGGTAGCCGGCTGCCAGGATTCCAGCCGGGAGCCAAATTCACAGGGGTCAGGGGTGGAGGTGAATGCTATGCATCCACAGACAAGTCTTATAATAGCCAAATACAGAAGAGAAGGTTTTCGAGAAGCAACCTCCACAAGGATGTCAGAAGCAGAGATCAGGGAATGGAGAAGATATGCTTCAGCCCCTTGTATTTCCATGGTTGGTGATGAAGTCTATAACTGAAAGCAGTCTAAGGATACTGTTAAGTGACAGAAATACTGGAGACATTTTGTCAACATCTCAATTACCAGGTCCACAAAAATAAATTATTCATGGGTTGCTCATGTGCTATGTCACCATCACGAAACAGTTTTGTTAGTACTGGCTTTACAATTTCATTTCTTGGGCTGAATAGTAGATTCTTCACTCCCACAGAAACATTCACATTTTCTGTTTAAAAGAGAAGCTGAGGTTCATCATTGTAATGCAAGTAGCATAAATATTACTTCTTCTGGAGTTTCATCTTTACCTGTGCAGAAAAACAGAGTCTTCATGTATGTTCCTGTGTTGTGGCAGTGAGGGGTAAGATAACACAGAAGCCAACGCCCCTTCAGCTGCTCTTACCCCAGTAAAGTCTCACACTGGTTAATGTGGGACAGATGATAATGGAAGACGCTGCAGAGCTGGTCAAGAAAAGAAGATAACTGAGTCCAGAACAAGACCATTGTCAATAAAGAAAAGTTAAAATTAATAGAGTTTGTAGGCACTGAATGTGGTAATAGGGAATCTGGATGTCTATAGAAGCAAAGCCGGAGAAAAGAGTAAAAGCTTTCACCAATATTCTGTGCACAACAATGATAGTCTTGTGCTGGGGTGGAGCATGGCGACTCTGATGATAAGGAGTTTGCCTACATTTCCTATTTAGCATTCCCCCCTATTTTCCCGTGCTTCATGTTTGTGTGCTTCAAAAGATAGGCGACACCAATTTATACTAGCTTGAACTTACTCCTGCTATATCCACTCTGCAAGTAGCTTATTTAACTTGAAATGCAAAACCATTTCACATTGCAGGACCTAAATGTCTATGCAAATAGTGTAAGAAGTGAGCCATTTGCAGTTCAGATGATGGGATGTGATTTCATAAGCATTTAGTGATAGGAAAGAGTTTGTATGTATTCCTGTCCTAGCCAGTCATTTTAACTGAATTTAAAATTTCAGTTATAATATCCTTTAAGTATGTACATCTCTGTTTTATAAAGGTAAACTTTATTTTCTGAAAGTCCCTGGCGAAGCATTGTGTTTTCATAAGTGAGGTATCTTGATTACATTTTGTAAAGAGGGATTTCTGTCTCTGCTGCATTGTAACATAAATCACATACCATGTATGAATGCATCATTTAAAGACACATAGGTTTATGGCATACTGTGACAGCTCTTTCTCTCTAGAGTCCGCTGGTAGTTTGATAATGGTCTTAGACCCTGACATTAGTGCCTTTAAGCAATTGACCTACAGGGAACATGTACCAGCAAATTATCTTGACTGTAAATAAGGGAAAAAACATACATGATGAAGATAAATCTTCCTTTCTTACGAACAGAAGAAAGTGGTAAAAAGTGTCCTCAATTACTGATATACAGAGAACCTGAAGAACTAAAAGGCTGTTTACAGTGAAGTGGCAAAGTGCTGATGGAAAATCGCTTTTGGCAGCATGTGAGGAAATGAGGAAGTGAAAAAAAGACAAAAGAAACAGTCTATGTAAAACTTCCTGCCTGCATAAAAATCCCGCATTGACCTTCCTATCTCTACGGAAATTGCAAGTTAAACGTTTTATCCCTCAGATTTATCATTTTTAAGTGACTAAAACGTATAAAATGTTTCCAGAATTGAGTGGTCATTTATGCTAAAAGGCCCACAGCATGACACTAATATGAGATGGGGAACTGCAGAAGTGTCATTGTAACAAGGCATTGGTAAAGATCTCGTTTGGAATTTCATGTACTGGGCTGGACATCTATGCTCAAGAAAGATAAAATTGAACTGGAAGAGAAGCAGAAACAATCTATAGCATTGATTAAGTAAAGAGAAAGCCTTACAATGAGACCTTGCAGAGCTTGAGTTGTTTAGCCAAGCAAAACAAGAGATGGAAGAGGATATGAGGACTCCAGAAATATGTCTTTGGATTAATATCAAGGAGACAAAGAATGGCTTAAGCTAAATAGAAGCACTAACATAAAATCAAATTACTGTAAATTGGTCATGAATAAATCTATTCTGGAAATTCCTAATATCTGAGGAGCAAAATTTTAAGAGTATCCACATAGGCTATGGGAGAAAGTGAGGCTAAATATGTTTTAAGATGAACTTCAGTACATGTATGGAAAGAGGTGTATAACAGAGTAAGAAAATGTCTGGGGCTAGGAAGTTGGTGGCTCACTTCAGTCCCCTAGACAGAGGCAACTAGTGACATGTCCTCGGACACTGCTCCTGGCCTCCAGCTGCCAGTCCAGAGAAGTTCTTCTACAAGATCTGGGTAGTATTTGCCAGATCTGTGCAGATTTTTCAGCTAAGTTACAGCATCTCAAACGGCATTAGGTGACCACGTTTAAGCTTCTGAATCAGGCTGTGAGCACGGGCAATCAAACTTCAGATATGTCATGTGTTACGTAGGCAGAGACATATCCTAAGTACCTGGATCTTTATGAGCTTGTATTGCATTTATAATGTGTTCTCAAGGCTTTTTACTTGTCACATTTGGAGGCCAGGGAGGATTTCCCCAGGTGAATGCTCTAGTTTCTAGGGGAGGCAGGTTTTGCTTTCAGCTTTGAAGCTGAAAAGATTCACCATAGCTGCAGGGAGGAAGTTTACAAGATACATTTGAGGGTCATAGTGCATTATATTGCTTCAGGCTGGTGCTAAGGGTTAAAGAAGATATTGATCAAGAGAGGGTTTTTCTCCCAAGTTTTACTTAAAAAGTCTTTTTTCTCTTGCTTTTCTGTATAGAGAAGAAAGTAGTCAGTCTTTGAGCAAGTTTTGTTTAACATATACTATGATAGTACAGAGACTGGAGATGTTCTCGGTTTCTCACTCTTGCTTCCCATGGCACAGCTGTGACACAGCCTGTATAAGACTATAAATTCAGTACAGGGTGATGGAGATGCTTTGCAATCTAGGGTATTAGGTATATGTGGAGCCTCTACAGCCTTTTGAACTAGCGATTTTTCCTCGGTTGCCCACAGTTCTGAGTGTTCTGACCTAGATGAACCAGACTGTCTACAGATCATGACCTAGACTGTCTCTTCCAGCCATATGCTCCTATTTTTATGTCCATATCAGCATAATAATCAATACTGAATGCTGGGAGAACTTGCATTATGCTGCCCTGAATTTTCTGTGAATTCTAGCAGTATGTATTTTTACACTGATTAGCTAGCTCCTGGACACCTTTTTCCAGGTGTCAAAATAAATAATTGTTATTTTATTTCAGATGTTCAGTGTCTTTGCTGTGGACCGGCTCTTTTCAGGAAATATCTCAATGTGAAGGATTCTTAAAAATTATTTATTTCTTTTTTAATAAAAGTCACATATGTATTGGATATACTTGAAAAATTCTCAGGAAGGTGTGTTGTCACAGTTGCATATTTGAAAGTATCCGCACAACTGTAAGTATAAAATAGCAGTGTGCACAGAGAATGTAACCTATATGATATTAAGTTGTGAGCATTGTATGTGCCATCTGAGTATTCACTTGTTTTACCAGAGGCTCCTATGTGATTATGGGGCGATAAGTATAAATGGTCAGGTAGAAATAAAAAGCAAGAAATAAAACATTCAGAGATACAATGTTTCTGTAAAAAAACCTTCAACATACTTAATATCTGGGAGATTAATGGGAAAATGTATACCTGACTACCTTTTCCCGGGAAAATGAAAACTGGGGTCTCGAGATCTCGGTCCTCAGGTTCAAAAGTCCCTTCAGGAGAGGAGATTTTGGGGGAAGAAAGACAAAGCTACTTCCTGAGACAGCAGCTGCTACAGGAGGAGACCGAATGAGAATCTGAGTTGTCACAGGAATGCGATGCTGAATGAGAGCATCCTTATGGGAAATGTCCCAGTTTAGGATGGGCATGGGTTTACCAGGGAAAGTGAGCCAGCAAGTAAGCCATGATGCTGATCGACCATCCTCCTCACCTGGATGTGAGGAAGCAGATCAGGATCCCGGTGCAGAGAGCTGTAGCTATTCTTTCCTGTATCTCAGTCATTAGTCACAGCTCCCACCTGAGACCTGGTAGCTGACTCCATGTGAACCAGGCCAAAATCAACAGGCTAGCTATGATCACAGAATGTAGGAATATATTAGAGGAAACAGGAATTACACTAGCTATCACTTCTCATGTTTTAGTTTATTGCCTGTCACTGGGAATAGAGGCCGTTGGAGCTGAAACAAAAGTACACAGGTACAAATGTTTGTCTCTGCTCTGCTGTGTTTTAAGCCACCTTCAGGGGTAGTCGAATGCTCTCTTTGACCTTGCCCTGAAATGGGCTAGAAGTGCTCACTGAGGTCCAACAGACCTCAGTTACTTACTTTCTGGTGCCAAGCTGAGATGGAGACCCTGACTGAATCCATATGTCTGGGCTTTGTGGTCGTTGACATGCCAAATCTGGATACAAATTTAGCATGTCAGCAGGTATGTTGATGACTGAGCTCAGGACTAAAGTTCAGTCATAAAACTATTGCAACTTCCCCTGATAGAGAGAGGCAGGGCAGAGGAAGTCTGAAGAAGACAGCTGTGTTTGGCTAACAACTGCAGAGTGCTGAATTGTGTGTAGGAAGATTACAGTGTATAGAGTATGGATTATTTTATTGCTGTTTTCTTATGTCATGCAGTGTTACTGTGAACAGTATCTTGAAAAGGCTGTTGAATCACCGTCTGTTCCTGCTCGCAGCTCCCAAGAGCAGAACAGCAGGTACAGAACTAACTCAGGCTTGCTGAAGCAATCCCAGCTTAGCAAGCAGGCATCTGATATCCAAGCACTCTTTTAAAAGTGTAAGAGCCAGTGGATTCAATCCCAGGCAAGTGACCTCCTCTGAAGTCACATTCAGACCGGACAGTGGTATGGGTGGAAGGACAACATACTTTCCTTTATTTCACAAGTCCTTTTAGCTTTGTCTTAGCAAAAGACTAGTAACATTGCTGTTAACAAAGCTAACATCTCATTTTTTATGGATTCATTGCATATTTATAAGCTTTGGTGCCTCTTCAAGGAAACTGGTAACACCTCCTTCTGCTATTTTCTTCATGATAGTTACATCAGTTTTAAAAGACCCGATTAAAGAGCTTGTCTTTAGCATTGTTTCCAACTCTAATTAGAGCTTTCCTTATTACATATCCTCTCCAGAAAAACCAACTTTGTATCTCCTGAGAAAGTAAAAGGTCCAGAAAACCATATCTAATTCCAGAATCAATGTATTTGGCCTTTTTGTGCATTCAGTCCACCAAAGCACTGCTATCAGGTGCTGCTTTGCACTGTGTTCTGGTGCAAAGAGGTCCAATAGAATAGTTCCCATCCCTTCAGGAATACAGAAACAAACAAGGGAGCTCAGTAAACACAGGCTGGAGATAGAAATAAACTTGAATTTCTGGAGGTATTCCTCCTTTCTCACATCTGGGAAAGTGGGAGTCAGAGCATAGGTAGGATCTTTGTTCCTGACCTGCTCCATCAGTTAGTTCATTCTGGTTTTTCCACAACTTCAATTTTCTTTCTCCTCTTTCATTCCCCTAGGAGATTCAGCCTGTGAACTCCAAAGTAGTACTTACCTGATTATTACTATCCTGCTACAGTGGGACCACTCAGAAGGATAACTACTAAAAACATAGGTAAAAGAAGGGCCACAGTATGGCTCATATTGTTCTTCCTATACCAACTAAAGTCAGTAGAAAGACTTGCACTGCCTTCCCTACATTTTGGTGAAGTTGGAGTTTTATAGCTTGCATTTGGAAACTGGGGCAAAGAAAATGAACTGTAACTCAAGATCTGACAACACAGTGTAAAACAAAAGGAGAATCAAATGCAAAGCTGAAAAAATCTTTGAAACTTAAAGAATTTGTACCCTTGAATTAACTGCTTAGTATTAAACCTCTTTATAGCCATATTAACCATCACGTGGCAAATTCCTTTTGTCCATTAATAAAAAACCAAAACCAATCATGACTTAAAAAAAAAAAAAAGAATGGGAATTTCTTATTCCTTTTGGCAGAACACTGAGCAGCAGGCTACTTACACAGGTAGCATCATCTCACAAGTCTTACCTTCTCAAGTGCCACAGTTGTGCTCTACTTTAATTTTTACTTTCAGGGTACCACTTTCCTCAGACCTATGTCCCTGGCTTTACCGCTTTGCCAGCTAATGGTTGCATGAATCAGCCTAGGGAATAAAAGGCTGATTTCTGGAAGGCAGACTTATGGAAAACAACTGATGATGAATCACTGAAGTTAGTAGGTGTTAGTCATTAAAATTGTTCTTACTGAATGAATCTCACAACGGCAAAAGCAGTACTCACCAGACAATGAGGGAAGTGGCAGGATGTACTCACACAATGCATGGAAATGACATAACAGAAAACACCATCATCTAGGTTGCAGCAGCATCTGCCTCTGCTCATTCTACAGAATTACAAAGGGTTTACATTTATCACAACATAAATAAGCACAGAGGAAAATAAGAGGTGATAAGGAACGTTTGCTTCCACATGCCACAGATAAAGACCGGACACACAAATACAAAAGGGAAAGGTCGGGTGTAACGAAGGCTGACTTCTCACAGACCTTGATGCATACATAGGTGTTCAGGCCTCTTTTGCAAGCATCTCTTGGATTAGAGTCAAATTACTGAATTTAAGTCATTTAAGCTATGTCTACCTCAGCAGGTAGTGTGTTTCAAAAGGAGAGAATCTGGGAGGTAGAAGAGTTGGTGACAAGGATGTGATGTCCACATCCAGTTTAAGGGTTTTGCTGAAAACTAGATCTAGTCTGATCCTGCTCGTTCAACACCCATTAGCAGTTGGAGTGCAGGTATCTTCCTGCAGCATTTTTATGAGCTTAGTTTCATAAAAAAAAGAAATCCAGTCTGCATGCTCCAAGACCATTTCACAGTGTGAACTCTGAGGACAGCGAGGGAATTCACAAACTGGCTGCTGATCCAAACTAGAACAATAAGGTTCATAGATGTGTCTACCTTATGTCTATAATGTCTACCCAGCTATATCTTTAGGGTGTGAGACTACATTCCCAGCCTCCTTCAATTACAAAGTAAGATACCATTATTAAGGTATTATAACCCAATAGCTCTTACATTTCTTTGGCTGTGGTTTTCTTGAAGCCCATAAAACAGTCATACCTTCCTTTCTGCTAAGGGCCTGATTCAGCACCTGCTGAACTCTGTGAAAGTCCTTCTGGTGACTTCAAGCAATTGTGGAACAGCCTCCAGGTAAACTGCTCACTCAGTTGCTTTCAGTTGGATTTTTAAGTGAATTTAATTGTTATTCAGTAGTGCTGTTTTGTCTCAGAACCAACTCAGGACCTATTTTGAGTTGGCAGGAGCAAAAATTCCTTCTGCTGAGAAGACAGGAGATGGTACAGAGCCAACTACAGTTTCTGTAGTTCCAGCGCTTTTCCAGCACCTTCCAACACCAACACCTTGGCAGCTGCTGCAGCAAAGTCTGACCTTAAGCACAGTATCAGTTATTACATCTACTGCTCTCTGCAGTAACATCTTTTTTCTCTTCTGCCATGACTAGGTGTAGTTTGTATTGCCCTTTTTTCTCTATTAGCCCAAGTCTGGCAACAGTCTAATTTCATAGCCTGTACAAATACTACTTACATTTAACAAAGAGTCAAATATTCACCTGTGTGAAACCCACAGTTACTCCATGCTTCATGTTGGTCTGTCTAATGCTTTTCTTCCCTCTGTGCCCATATTTTTATGCCATTACATTGTGAGGCATGTAACACAATAAAGTACTGCCAGCAAAATCCACATCTCTGTCCATGGAACATATTCCTTTTCACTCAGCAATTTCTCTGCTGCAACAGGTATGGATCATATCCTCTAACTGAAAAGCAGGTCCCTGGAGGAAAGTGCCTGCTGCTCATGAAAATACACTGTCAGGCAAAAATGATGCATTCTTCAGTTTTAATGTTTAATATGATTCCATGATGACCCCCAGCCCACATACCAGGAACTTCTAACCTAGATGATGTTGGGCAACAGAAAGAATTAGTTAAACAAATGTTCTTTTTGTTCAGCAAGTCACTCCCTATATGTTCTACCATTGAGCTTTTTTATTGCAGAGTAGGTTTGTTTGAAGTAAAACTGGTAGACAATTTTGTGATTAAATAATTGTCAGAAACTGTTGATGTGTCCAAATAGAAAAGTATTACTGAGAAGCACTCGCTAGTTTTAAAGGACAAGGCTTATCTGGTCAAATTCAGACGGAAGACAGATGTTCACTGACCTTAAAAGAGTTTCAGGCAGGCACATGGGAGTAAGAATCCAACCATGACGTTCTTGCTTTGCTTATTTCAGTCCATGGATCTGAACCTCACACTCCCACATACCCAGCAGGTTTTCTGCTCTCTGGACTATTAAGTCATCTTCCCTTATGCTCTCTCCAAACAGATAATGTAGTTATCCACATGAAGCGGAGTACCTCCAATAGGAATGACTGAGAGAAACACAGAGATTTACTCAATAACATGCTTCAGGCATTTGATTAAAATCTATCATTCCAGGGTTCAAATATCTGTTTCAGTAACAGCCTTGTCATGGTTTAACCCCAGCCGCCAACTAAGCACCATACAACCGCTCATTCACTGCCCCCCACAGTGGGATAGGGGAGAGAATCGGAAAAAAAAAGTAGAACTTGTGGGTTGAGATAAAGACAGTTTAATAGGACAGAAAAGGAAGATATGATAATAATAATAATAATAATAATAATAGAATATATAAAACAAGTGATGCACAATACAATTGCTCGCTACCCGCTGACCGATGCCCAGCCAATCACTGAGTCATGGTGTCCCCCAGCCAACTTCCCCAGTTTATACACTGGGCATGATGTCATATGGTATGGAATACCCCTTTGGCTCGTTTGGGTCAGCTGTCCTAGCTGTGTTCCCTTCCAGCTTCTTGTGCGCTCCCAGACTCTGCTGGCAGGGCAGTATGAGAAGCTGAGAAGTCCTTGACTTAGTGTAAACACTGCTTAGCAACAACTAAAACATCAGTGTGTTACCAACATTATTTTCCTACTAAATCCTAAACACAGCACTGTACCAGCTACTAAGAAGAGAGTTAACTCTGTCCCAGCCGAAACCAGGACAAGCCTACAGAAAGATAAACACATTGAATGAAATGTAGACAGAAAAAAAGACAGAAGTTCAAATCCTTTGGCATGTTCAGACAGAACAGAGCCTTTAACAGAGATCTAGATTTCTAGTGTGCCGGCTCCCGAGATAGTACATAATATGGGATAGATAGGTCTGCCTTTTTTTACTAGCAACTTTGAAATGTCCTAATGCCATTTCAAAGTATAATATCCACACACACACAGCAAAACATCAAATCTGCACAAAAAATCAGAAGGGGAAATGGAAAATATTTTTTCACTGTGTTCTTGCTTAACGCAACTTTCTGTAACATAAGAGTGGGAGAATCAGTAATGTTTTGCACTCACATGACCCTTTGAAATCTCATATTCCTTTAAAAAATTTAATAAATTCATCTTCATGAATTCCTTGAGGTAGGTACTATCCTCATTTTGAAGATGACAAGTATGTAGTATGGAGGTAATAAGTTCTCCGTATCAAATAAAAAGTCATTGGCAGAACTGGAAAGAGAACCTAAATATATAGCCCTCAGCCTTAACTATATTACCCTTTTCCATAAAATGTTCTTCCTTGCAAAGGTATCACAGTCAGAGTTGAAGGGAAAGATGCTCTTTCACCTCATCTGTACAGAGGTTTCTCCTTTTCTCCTGTTCCATGAGATGGGTTCAATTACTGCCTAGAAAGCAAGGGAGAACTACCCAGATCATCCAGTCCCCTGTATTTAAAGTGTATCCCTAATCAAAGGAGTTTGAAGTATTTCAGCCTTGGATCTCCTTTCCTAACATTGAACAGACTCCACTGTACACTGAAGAAATTAGGGTGTTTTTTTTTATAACAACTTTTTCATTAGAGCGTCACACTTCAACAAACTATTTCAATGAATCAGTTTCTTTTTTCCAGTGAAAACACGTTTTGCTGAGAAATTTCTAACCACTTGACTTTCAGAACAAGTTAATAACCTGGACCTAAATCCTGAATTCCTTCCTGAGGCATATTTCATCCTCTCAACGATTTGATCTGCCAAATAAAAAAAATTTGGGAGTAGTACTAGAAATAACAATGGTTTATCATTTGTATTTTGTTAGGAAAGCAATTTTATTCATAGTGAAAATCTCCTAGGAACTTTCTTTTGACTGCAGTGACATCTACTGGTACTCAGCAAATTTTCTGAATGTGAAGTAAGAATAAACATGTCAAAATGACACTAGGTATGGGGCCTAGCAGCTTGACATTTTATTTCTAAGCAGGAGAGAAGAAAAAAAGCAGACATTCCAGAGTTCAGGCATGTATCCTCCCAAGGACTGCAGGCTTGCTCATGTTTCCTGATGTAAGAAGAAATGGTTCAAGTGGAGACAGCACAAGTTCAACAGTGTTTTAAAAGGCAAAGAAACTAGATCACCTGATACACAGGGAGCAGATTGTTGCTCACTTTCTATTCTGGAGTGAACGAAAAGAAAGGAAAAGACTGCACTGGACGGAAGAATTCAAGAATGCAGAGGGGTCTACGGAAGCAGCAGTACTGGCAGAGGTAGCAGTAGGCTAATGCCTAGAGCTGTCAGACATCTCCCTCCTCAAGGCATTGAAATGAAACACAAATACAGTGAAACTAGCAGAGTGGTAAGCTAAGAAACAGAAATCCTGCACAGATCACTCTTGAGCATCCAAACCCCACCTCCTGTTTTCTTTGTGTGGTACACAATTACTGCCCGTCCCCTCCAGGAGACTGGATCCTCGACAGCATTGGGGATGTCTACATCTTCCTGCTTTTCGCTAACATAGTCCTTGTTCTGCCTCTACCTTTCATATAGATAGTGGGCTCTTAATAAAATACTATATAGGAGCTAAGGATTTTTATAATATACTCAGATAGGTATTTTTCATTGTAAATTCTCTCCTTCCATGTTTTGTTTTTATTGGATAAGAAGTAGCATATAATATATATTACACTTGTGAAGCATCACAAAACATGCCTTTGAAGCAACACAATGTATAGCAATACACTAAAAAATTATTTATACATAAGGATCCCCCTCATTTTCTTTCTCAAGCACACAGAAAATCTTGTATACTTTAATTGCACTCTATTTGGCAATATGCACAATGGAGAAAGTATTTTAAAATGTGTCCTTTTCTTAATAATGCAGAATAATAGCATATGAGTATTTTGAAAATCCGTACTGAATATATTCAGATATCAAATACTTACTAGATCTTTCTTAAATGACTGAGAAATGTATCAAGAAATATTGTCCAATGACAATAATTTAATGCTAGTCAAAGTCAGAAAGCTGCATTGTCTAATGCATTATATTATTCTGTGCCCCTCTGCCTTTCAGTTAAAATCAAGAAGATGTATGCTAATAAGAACAGTGGGCCATCTCTCTGGACTTTGCAACCTTCCACGTTATCCATGAATCTATCCTGCAGCCATTTGGAGAAGCACTGGGAGCAAATGAGTTATGAGTCATGGGAAGAAGAAAAGGCATGTCACAAATATTGAAATTAAATGCAAAGGGAAATGACAAGTACTGGAAATATGAGCTGCCTAACAAGCGACAGATAGTAAAACAAGGGAAATGCTGGTAATGGTAAATAATACAAGAAGACAAATACTGGGAAGAAAACACAGTAAAATAAGAGAATGAATACGGAACTAATGGTATCATTGATCCTAAGGAATTTTGAAAGGGTAAGAGAAAAATACTGAAACAAGCAAAGCTCTAGGGAAGATGCTAAATTAAGGCACAGTACAAAATAAGAGATCAAAAGATTCATTTAGAGGCTTGATCAGAAGCATCAGAGTTGTCACTGATGGACTCTTTGACTCTGTCCATTGTTTTTTGTGTAACTTCAGTATACTCTATTCTACTTTAATTTTGTTTTCTGGCATATAAGTACATGCAGATACTATTTTCAGGACTGTGGAAGGTTTTTAAGATCTTTGGCCATTGTTTTAAATGTGGTCATTCAGACTTTGACACCTTTAGTAGCCTTAATGACTTGCAGAAACTACACTTGCTAAGCAAGGCAGAAATTTCTCCAAGTTCACTTATTGATTCTAAATGAAAAAGAAAGAAGAGAGCATGAAAATAAAGATGAAAGGCCACAGTCTCAGCTGAGATATATGAGTACAGTTAGATGGGCTTCTGGTTTGTATTACTTAGGAAACTTACCTTGAGGTTCTGCCACTGTGAGAGAACTTCTGAGGGTGACATCTGCTAACAGGGCAAGGTCTACGGAGGAAACAGATTTGTAATTAAGAGCATTATTTACTCAGCCTAACCTAAGGCACCTTCGTCAGGCATCTGCTCTGAGTCACACTTGACTGGACACTTTGTGTGCACTGACTTTACAGGGAATCAAGGGAAGATACAGCAAAACTGAAAAGGCTTAGAAGTAGCTACTTCAACACATTGATGAAAAAGGTTACTAGTGTGAAACTAATAAACGAGCATGAGAATATTGGAGATCTTGAGGAAAAAGTAGAAATGAACTTTTCCACCTCTCATGGTCATGCCTGACTTCAGTAGAACTAATAATGGGATTAAATTGAGAGTGAAACTTCCATCCTTTAAGTAAAAGTTGGCAGCATTGTAGAGCCCAGTTGATTTTAGAGGACACTCATGAAGCATTCTGAGAACAGAGACTTTCCGTCTTAATGCTGCAGTCATGTATCTGAGTAGCTTTATATATAGGCATAAAACTAAAAATTTGTATATGTGTCTGTCCTGGTTTCAGCTGGGATAGAGTTAATTTTCTTCCTAGTAGCTGGTACAGTGCTGTGTTTTGGATTTAGTGTGAGAATAATGTTGATAACACTCTGATGGTTTAGTTGTTGCTAAGTAGCGCTCATCCTAAGCCAAGGACTTTTCAGTTTCCCATGCTCTGCCAGCAAGCAGGTGTGCAAGAAGCTGGGAGGGAGCATGGCTGAGGCAGCTGACCTGAACTAGCCAAAGGGGTATTCCATACCATAGAACGTCATGCTCAGTATATAAACAGGGGGGAGTTGGCTGGGAGGGGCGGATCGCGGCTCGGGCATCGGTCAGCGGGTGGTGAGCAATTGCATTGTGCATCACTTGTCTTTTCTTGGGTCTTATTTCCCTTTTTTTTGTTATATTCCTTTTCATTACAATTATTATTATTATATTATTATTATTCTTAGTTAGTAGTATATTTTATTTTACTTTAGTTATTAAACTGTTCTTATCTCAACCCACAAGTTTTACCTTTTTTTTTTTCTCCTCCTCCCCATCCCACTGGGAGGGGGGAGGGGGAAGCGGCTGCGTGGTGCTTTGTTGCTGGCTGGGGTTAAACCATGACAGCGTCTGATGGAAAAAGACTAGGAATTGGAAATTCAGACTTTTTCTCACTTGCATTAAAAATATTTTACATTGTTGCTTTGTATTTTCAAAGGGCTTTCAAGTGAAGACCATCATCTAAGTGAAGTAATCATCCAAAATACTTGAATATAGATAAGAATCAGCCCCTAAGCATAGCCTATGAAGAAATGTATCTTTTTGCCCTTTTACTCTATTTTACAAGGAGTTTTAGTGTCTTGTCAATATGATTTGTCAGTTGATATGTGATATTTACCAAGATATTTACCTTACTAGCTTTTCTGGGACATTTTAAAAAATTTTGGATTGGAGGGCAGAGGGCTTAATATAAAATATAAAATGTTTCATATCAACAGCAACTTTCAAATTTAAAAAAAAAAGGTTTTGAACCTGGAGTCACACTTTTAGTGCAGAAATATCATGACTGATTCCATATTACTGGCAAATAGGTCTTACCCAGAGAAGCAGATATGATGGGATTCCAAATTTTTGCTTCAATGAAATTTATGAGCCTATTTAAAAGAGAATAGAGAACAAACTTGGAATATACTTTTATTTTACTTAACAAGACACTACAGCTTGAAGAGTAAAGCCAGAAAAACCTGAGGATATTGAGATACACCAAGTATAACTGTTATTTAATAGATAAAAAATTGCTCTTAGAGTGTAAACAACAGGGAGAAAAACAGTACAAAAAAATAGTGGCTATTTCTGACATAAAATATATGTTCTGTTTAAAAGTGGCATCCGTTGAAAATGTGGTTCTCTCTACATTAGAGAGGACAGAAGGCATTAAATCAAACTTCTTCAAAGTAACAAAGAAATGGAAAGATTAGGTCTTCCCTATATCACCAGTTATTATCATGTAACCCTCTTAAAACACAAGTCCAAACACCTGACAGCTCTTGGCACCAACTAACATCATATCTATAGGCTGCAAGGAGCAACACAGTTAGACACACTTCTGCTGAGTAGAGATAAACTGAAGTATTCAGTTTATTTGATGTAAGTTTAAGTTGATAACCATACAGTCAAACACTAGCCACATGTGTGGATATCCTGACTCACCACGTGGAGTATTTTCCTGAATCACACAGTGTGTAAGGATGTAGGAAACAACCTACAAAGCTTTGTGGGTTGGAGCTTTGGACGTAAGCTTAAAGCCAAATTAGTTTCTTATTTATATTACTTTCCTGTTGGACCACATTCTGGGCTGACTCTAGGCTATTATTCTTAGTCTTTCCCAAGAAATATGGGTACTACACGTAGATTAACAAGACCTTTAAAGGCACAATTACTCATGACAAGAACAATTCTGAAGGTTTGTAGAGTCATCTGTCCCGTATACCCCCATGGTGACAACTTCCAACAATATGCCTCCAGATCCAACATCCTCCGTTCAGCAACCCAGAGGTGCTTTTGGATCACAATCACAACAGGGCAAGCAGAGTTTATAGACCCATACAACAGACAGTATGTGGGTGGCACCACTTTCTCAATTTAGGTTTCTTGCAAACTATGTACGCTAAAATGACCGAGTGTATACTAACCTACATTAAAACTGGAAACATTGGTGATTAAGGAAGATTTGATTATTTGATTTAATTTGATTTAATTTATTAATTTAAAAATTCCATAAGGAGAGGAATTAGAAAACCACAAAAATGAAAATAAGTTATCAGGAAGAAAAAAAAAAACAAAGCAAAAATAAATGGCTAAAATAAGTATTTTAACTAACGCTCACAAGCAATATATCAGATACAGGAACATGCACACTATATAAAGAGTTTATTACATGATATTTAAAATGCATCTAAGAGTAAAAACTAATTTAGAATATATAGAAAATTACACAACTAAACCAAATAATATAATAATCAAGAACCAGAGTGATCATTTCTAGACTTGTGATTCATGAAAGTCGACTTACTACACCATAAAGATAAAAGTGAATAAAACAGTAAAACTCTCATCAAGACAAAAGAAACATTAAATTTATGATAATTAAATGAGAAAGGCAGCTACAAGTAAGAAGACTACAATGGTAGTTGATCTTCCTAATATTTATAGAATTTTTTGGAATACAATGATTTTCAGTAATGTAATTTCTTCCTGAGTCAACAAGCCACCAAGAGAAGTTTGTTTGTAAGTCATATCGTCACAATCAGGGACTATAATATCATGATGACATCAGATATAATAGGACAAGACATTACTGAAAATTCAACCTTATTTTACTGAACTTTATAAATTTTCTCTCTATCAAACTAGTATATTCAGAGAGGTTATCTTTACCACTGATTTACTTTCTATATAGAAAAGAATTATCTAGAATTACTTAAGAGATGTAACACCAAATTGCAGTGGTTTCAACCCTGTCCAGGTTGCCTTAAGCAGCCAGGTACTGTGAGATACAATTTGTCAATACTTAAAAATTAAAATCACAAGGGTTTTTGTCCCCAGAAACAATAATGAAACATGGGCTTAACTGAACAGAGTGATTTCAAAGGCTAAGCATTTACAAGTTTGCATAGGAGATGAGTCATACAAAATTAATGCTCAGCTACGTGACTCTTGAACACATCCAACTTTTTGTTATGTGCTGAGTTTGCACAGCCAGACTAATGTACATGGGACTACCTGCTTACACTCTGTGTTGTATACTTTGTTTATAAAACATAAACACGGCTTCAGTCACAGTTGTGTGTAATTCTTGCAACTTCCCTTCTACACAAGCCTTTGAAAATATATCCAGAAAAGAAAATGAGAATATTTAAAATGAGCTGAAAAATTACATCTGAGAACTTGCTGTAGCCTAATATGAACTTTTGCTGAATAATGATACTAATTATCTATTTCAATGACACACTTTGAAGGGGATAATAAAACAGAATATGAAATAAATTATGGAGTAAATACATATTTTAAACTCAAAGAGAAGGTTACTGTGACATTTCAGACCAATACCTTCCATATCGCTACAAATATTCTCTCTCACATAAATGGTAATAAAACCAAAAAATCACAAGCCCCTTCATATTTCCTTGTGGATAAATCCACATACAGAATTAATGCTAACCAAACCAAAGACGGCATGTCGAGACAAAAGCATTTGTATTTTAGTGCTCCACTCTTTAGTGCTGAAAATAACAAATTTCCAAGTTCATAGTACCATGCCTTTTATCCAAAGATCTTGATGTGCTTCATAAACTTTAATTAAGCTTCACAGCATGACTACCAGTCAGGCAGAAATTATATCATTTTCAGAAAAAGCGTGGCATGGCCTTCATTCCTTACACCTCTGCTCTGATTACATACTGCATTTTCTCCGCTGTGATGTATTGTGGAAAATTATGTAACAGCAAAGCAAAAGGCCCCAGTGTGCCCAACCTCTATTAGTTTAACTTTCTTTGCTTTTGTTTCTTACTTTTTTGATAATACCTTACACTAACTGTTGCATTTTTTACCTTTACTACTGAATTCATATATCTATACCTAAACTGAGGTTATGGCTAAGACACATTTCTTTTTTTCTTTTTTTTTTTTAAGAAGAAAGACCTATAGTTTGCGTTGCATTTTCCCCTAGAATCAACTACGGAAAATATACTTGAGAAAAGCGCACAAAGACTATATAGATTTGTAAACAAATTGCTACAAGAGTTGTACTTTTCAGAGCACAAACCCTCTTTTCCTACATTTGCAGGCACATAGAACAATATGACCACATCTTCTTTTGGGACATCTGAACACCTTGATAAGAAAAAGAGTACCATATTAATAAGTGATCTTTTCCCTCCTTCAGAGTGTGCCTCAGGGTTTATGCTTCATTTAAATACAGTGCTGTAAAGAAAGCCATCGTTCCTTCAGGACAGACCGAGGAAGTGAGGGGTATATTCATTAGCTTTTTGCTAATTGCAGTTGCAATTTTAGTGATCCTGTGATACATCTGACCAAAAAACACCTTCAGCTGGAAAAAGGGGTTTGGATACAAGCCAATTGAACTGAAGTTTGATATTATATCTATAAATAAGAAAAACACATTTACAAAATAATTAAGAACAAACTGCTGGATTTAAACCAAAGTGCAAATACTTTGAAAGGGACACTAAATTATGGAACCATATGTGATCAACTCTTCTAAGTATCTATGGTTCAGAGCAACAATTAAAAAATGTGGCTGAAATGTAGCATATGCAGCTTAGTCAACCAAACATAAATCAGAAGAATTTACTGTGCCATACTAAAACTTTGTAATAAATTCTAATACTTGAAGAGTTAAGGAGAAGATCCACAAGACTGTTATTAAAACATGGAGATGGGAGTTATTGTGCAAAACTTAAACTATAAAGCCCAAGGAAAAGACATTTCTGATAAAGAGATCAAAGTATTTCACAGAAAGATTGAGAGAGTATGTATTGTCCCAATTTATTTTAGGTACAGAAAATGTTAGTATTTTAAATTGACGTGGAAGGCAATGTTTTCTGAGAAGCAACAAAAGTCAAAACAAAATCAGAACTGCTAGCATGAAGTGGTTTCTGTTTTAATAGACCAAGTTTTCTCAAAAGGATAGTATAAATAGTACTATAATCCCAGTTAGCACGGGATCCTGCCCTGGGCCCTCCTGGTGGGGCATGGTCAGTACTATCAGGTTCACTTGCAGGCCAGGAGATGCCTGTATCTGTGGCCCTCCTTGGTGTCGTTCAGTGACGAGAGGAACCCAGAAAAAGCTCTCCTTCTAATCTTTTTACGGAAGTATATATATTTCAATGTTGATTAAAAAGTTATCCGTAGGAATTTTTAGCTTACATGTAGTTATTGTGGTATCTTCTGAGAAAGCATACATATGCAGCTCTGTGTCTGTATGTTTGTCTGCTTGCATTATTTTTTCCTTTATGAAAACTTTATGACTAATAACTTCAAGCTATAATTACTAAGTTTTATTTTAATAGAAGAGGTTATCCATAAAACTAGATATACCTATCAATCACACATAGTTTTTCTAGCAGGATATATTTAATCTTAGTGTCATTAAAATGTAGCAATATCTATGAAGTACAAATTGCTAGCAAAGGAGTGAATCTATCTATGAATCTGTATTTATAAATGCTGTTACCTACAAAGTTTACTTTATAATGGAGCTCACGGCTGTCACAAAACCTCCTTACTGCCCTTCTCCCTTCCGGGTGTACCTGCACTCTGATTCTGGATGGTGTTCCATCGAAAGTGTCACTTTGGGTTATGCAGTTTTGCTGACTGGTAGGAACTCACTCCAGCGTGAGATAGCCGCAGTGAAATACCACCTAATTGGGAGCGTCACTGCAGTGGGGACAGCTGATGGGCTGAGTCTTGCCCAGTGCAAGGTAAGCAGCTCCCAGCCCTGCCACTTGCCGCAGCAGCTAAATCCTGCCAGGCTAGAAACATGCCCTGTTCTTCCTCTTCTGACAGGTTCGTCACAGGGATATTGACTGCTTGCTCAGCTGCTTTGCTAATGCATACGTATGAGTTTGCAGGCTTGCAGTGTGGCTGTGCCAGAAAGGGGAGCACGGTGCACTGGACTCCCTGCTGCACTTAAACTGGCCCAGCCCTGTAACTGCATCAGCACAGGGCTGTGCCCCAACACATCAGCCTTTTCCTCCACTGCTGCAGGTAGCAGTGAGACTGAAACTGGAAATAAGAGAAGTGCTATTATCTCCCTTTCAGTACTATTATCTCCCTTTCAGTAATACCTTCCTTCATATTACTGCAAAAAAAGGAAAAAGTCTTTCCCAGTCTTTCGGTTCTTTAATTTTATGACATGAATGTTTTCTGCCTACAGGTATTTCGTGTTACATGATATGGTTTGCCAAAATATTATTTTCTATGTGTATATCCATCTTATTTTAAAATGTTTTTGCATGCAAACAGAAAAATTAAGCTGATTGCTTGCAGGTCACAGAGTCTGAACTGAAAAATCTGTGTCTCTGGATTCTAGATATATGCTATTTACCAGCTTAGCCTCTGTACAAATTTGATTGACCCTCCTGAGAAAGTTTGGCTGCTGAAGAGATAATAAGAAATCATTAATGTTTTTATAATCTGCAAAATTTTAAAATATTTAAGAACATGCTGTCATGGCAATAACTGCTCATGTGATAGCTGCTCCTAAAAATACTCCTGAATTCATTATATGATTAGCATATACATGATTCCCAAAAGAACCATTTCATAGAGTAATACTTCTGAGGGCCTACTGCCAGTGCATTAACGTTTTTGATGCTATAAAATCACTGGAAGAAAGTCTCTGTTATGAATAGAGACATTTCCTTTGCAGTGAAGGGGAATCTAACTGATTTACATAATCAAACCCTTTTTGGCCCCTTGGAAAATCTGGTACCTCATAAAATGATGTAGTATGGGCAGTGCCTCCACATTGTAGTTTTTTATCAACAACAGTAAACTTTTGTCTATTTCTATTAACAATGTCTTTAAAATCAGGTCTGACTTATGGTTTCCAAAATGTTAGATTCAGCATTTAACTCTCAATAGCACTTACTTGTAATATTCAGGGAATTCTGCTGCTTTATTGACATGCAGGATAAAGAAAAAATTTGAGATCTCATTTAAAAATTGGCCTCCAAAGGCGTATTCTGATGTTCACCTGGAGCAGCATGACACAATTTAAATGTGATTTTTCTATGCAAAGATAGGGTTTCAAAGCAAGGAATATAACTCCATATTAAACCATCATGAGTGCTTCACTTGTAAAAAGTTGCTTGCCTGAGCATTGTGTCAGTAGTTTAGTTATGTTCTTCTGCCTGACAGATGTGGAATAGTGTGTAATACTAAGACACTGTTGCAGCATAAACTTACTCAGCACTTTTCTGGTGGCAAAGTGCATTAACAGTAGAGTTGTCGCAAAGTATCCCGAGACAAACACAATAAGAATTACCAGGTCTTGCTGGTTCATGGTGACTTTCATTTTCATTTCATAGAAGGGCAGTGATTAATGAAACCTCTGTATGTGGGATATGATTCGGGAAAAGGAGCCCAGCTTTTCAAATACAAGCAAGATCTGTCCGTACAAGACATCAGGGCTGAGCTGTGACTCACCAGCCAGAGAGTGAGGAGTGAGGGAAGAAAAAGGAGTGGTTCATCTGTTGGAAACAAGTTGCAGGAAATCACTGCTCCAGGACTGGATCTGTCACCTACATGATGTATGAGCCTTCAGAGGCAGAGGCAGATGTCTCCTGAAGATACCTACAAACCCTATTCTAAATTAGTTTCATAATAGAAAAGCCACAATAATTCAGCTTTTCAGGACTGCCTAATCACAGTCCACCCACGTGATATCCCTTGGACAAGATCCTCAGCCTGCTTTGTTCATCCTGGGTAAATGGGTTGAAGCAGAAAAGGTCCTAGCAGCTGCATACCTGTTTATGTGAAGACTGCTGTAAGACAACTACGGTGGCTATGCAAGGTCTCTCTCTCTATATATAAGGAGGTAGTACAAGAATAATGGAGGCAGAGCCGCAGAACACAGCCACTAACACTTGTACTCTCCTGTAAGACTCAGCTCTGCTTGAATTTCAAAGGGTCCTCATTTGACTTCTGAACTTAAAGCATTCATCTTTTCCAGGCATCTGGAGAGGTAGAGCACAGATTTTTACCATGTGCCTCATCAGGAAGACTTGTCCTTCAAGAGATGTGTTTCATCAAACCACCACAGTACTTAGCACCTTTTCCTTGGTGGCTGTTCTTGTTTTGCAAGCCTCTGTGGCTTCCAAGCTGTTCTGCCAGTGATCAAGTAAGATGGAAAACGAAGAAAAAAAAATGCCGCTCTTCAGGATATGTCTTCGTTGGCAAAGGCAGCACAAGCTTTCTCATACAAGCTTTGGCACTAAGGGGAAGGGAAGGACAGAGCCATTTTTTCCACAGCTAAATAAGGTTCCCAGGAGCTCAAGCTATGCTGAGAGAGAACAAACTGTGCTGACAAGCGACTAGTCTTCAAGACCTCATGCATTTTCTGAAGAGGCCATAAAAGAAATACCTGACTCAGAGAAATGTATGTATGTCTGAAATTTCTTCACCCTTTGTAGCCCATGCTTCTTCGGGGCTTTAGTCAATCATACCTAAATGGCTCTGTCTTTCAGGCACTTGCTCCCCAAGTTTTCAGGGTTTCACCTACATGAGTACACTGAAGGACACTTCCCTTTAATCTCTTTCTTGCCCCCTTAAGCACTTTGTGCTGGCCTGAAGTTAAGAAATACAGAATAACACCCAAGTAATGCAAAAGCTGCATCCATCAGCGTTTACTTTGATTTTCCTTTCATAAACAAATGCAAATCAGATAATAGACCAGAAAAGAAATAATATCTGAGCAATTATTTCAAAATACTTTTCACATCTTCTAAGTACAAATACAATTATTAATAGCAATTTTTGGCAAACAGTTACCTAAGCTAATAATAACTTTGTCCAGCTGCTCTAACAAAGTCATGCATTCTCCCTTATCAGTGTAAGATGTATGTGAAAACTTAAAACTGCATCAAATAAACAGCTCTATGAAAAGTAAAATGCTGAAAGATCTCTTGTGTATGAGGGATAATCACTAAAAATATACTGATATGTAAAAACTTCTACCCATAGATTTGTAATACAGATGGCACCTTAAATTAGCTAGTCTATATTTGAAAGGGATTCTATGAAAAATAAGAAATGTAGATCACAACACTTTATTATATTTATATTCTGCAAGTACTTGAGGAACACGCAGAAGAAAAATCTATCCCTGAGAGTGTTTTAATAAAGCTGATTATTTATACAGCTGTTTGAAAAGATGTGTCATGCTGCTCATCTGTAATGTCACATTCACATTCTAATATCAAAACACAGCTAACAAGGCTTTTTCAAGTATGAATTTGAATGACAATAGTGACATCGAGTGGTCATCGTTGTTAATTGCCGCTGTGTATTGCCATGAAACCCCTGCTATAACGGTAATGCCAATGTGTAGACTTCAAATAGTATACAGTGCTAAATCAACTAGCACTGCTTGTACAGCAACTGTAAATGTGAATTCATTACAAATTGTCAACATGCAGTTTAAATTCACAGTCAAGCATTTTAAACATAATCCTGTGTACAATGTAGCAGAGCCTACAATGTACTGACAAAAGCACAAGCAGAATACGAAGGCAGAACACCTACCACAGGATGGGCTGCACCCTTAAAAGGTTGGCATCAAAAGCCTGAAGAACATGGCCAGAACCATACAAGCATTCATGCATGTGCACAACATCAGGCGCATGACCAGCACCAAATTCCGTGGCTAACTTTTTGTCTCCAGAAGTGTTTTCCCACCACTTGGTCTTGGTGCTCGCTCTGGTGCTACTCAGCCTCTACACTGACAGGAGACCCACTCATGCCCGTGTGCCCTTGCTCTTTGGATGCTTTATACCTGTACAAAACAATTTGTGCGTGCAGGCTGGATGGGCGCCAGAGCACACCCTTGCTTGGATAATCAGAGAACCAGCACACCAGCGAGTGCTCTTATGCCTCAGAAGCCAACCTTGGTGCAGCAGATGAAGTCACCGAGACTAGCTACATAATTAGTTAATCATGCACATAAGCGCTCAGTTGGCTGGAGCCATATGCTTGGCTTTTTGCACGGCTGAGAGGGCTTCACTGGGCAGCAGGAGGGCAAAGATCACTCAGTATTCATGGATACAATGAATGCTCACGTGGTTATTTTTGGTGCTTATTGAATCCATATTATGTTCCTAATCTGTTGTTTCTTTCTTCACGCCCTTCCCAATGCCCATGGCCACAGTGTGACAGAACTTCTACTAAAATTCCCCATCTTTTTCAGTTCTCTATTACTTTTTTTAATAGTTTGTTTCATTTCTACATTTAAAAGTGCTGTTTCCTCCCTATTGCCATTGCTGCTTCCATGTTAAGGCTGTAGCCTTAGCTGTGAGGGCAGACACCTTCTGGCAGTGACAATCTGTCAGAAATCACTGGAGCTTTTCACAGGTTTGGGTGCACATGTGTAGCTCTCATCCAGAGCATGTCTCAGATAATAATACACTCTCTGCTCAAACATACTTCCATATCGTGCCCTGCATCTGCAGGCCATGCCTTTAACAGAAGGCTCTCCTTGGTATCTAGAGGAACGTTCAGGGAACGTGCTAAGAGTCCAATACAAAGATTTTGATCTTCAGATTTCAAGGAGGGAGTGGTATTTTGTCTGTATGATGTGCAACTGCTTCTGCACGTGTTGTGAGACTTTAGAGCAGTTTGAAGAACAATGTAGAAAAGGAATTTCTTTTTATACAGTTGTAATAACAGCTCATGTGGATAAGCAACTCCTTTCTCAAAGACACACAGTGTGCACAAAATGTCCTGTTTCATTTGTTTGTTGTTTTCTTGTTCTGATGTCCCCAAGTCATTATTCACTGATGTGCTATGTTGGAAAGAAACAATTCCCATAGCATTTCTGTAAGAACACTAATTGAGAGCACTGCACCAATGGATATTTACAATGGGGCTTAAGCAGATGAAAAACACTGGTGGGCTTTGGTACGTACACAGCAGGCCAAGGTATCGGATGTCCTTCTGCAACTGAGATGATTCTTGCATGGACCTGCAACAGTGCCCTCCCTGGAGCACCCCAGGGGACTGATAGGGATAACCAGCTCAGGAGAGAGGGAAGCTGGCTCTCAAGCTCCCAAAGGATGTACAAGCTTGCCTTTTGCGGTGAGTTGACCTTGGCTGGATGCCAGGTGCCCACCAAGCCACTCTATCACTCCCCCTCCTCTACTGGACAGGGGGAGAGAAAATATAATGAAAGGCTCGTGGGTCAAGATCACTCAGCAATTACGGTCATGGGCAAAACAGACTCAACTTGGGGAAAAATTAATTTAATTTATTACCAATCAAATCAGAATAGGATAATGAGAAATAAAAACTAAATCTTAAAACACCTTCCCCCCACCCCTCCCTTCTTCCTGGGCTCAACTTCTTCACTCCTGGCTTCTCTACCTCCTCCCCCCGAGCAGCACAGGGGGACGGGGAATGGGGTTTACGGTCAGTTCATCACACATTGTTTCTGCCGCTCCTTCCTCCTCAGGGGGAGGAGGACTCACACTCTTCCCCTGCTCCAGCGTGGGGTCCCTCCCATGGGAGACAGTCCTCCATGAACTGTTCCAACATGAGTTCTTCCCACAGGCTGTAGTTCTTCATGAACTGCTCCAGCGTGGGTCCCTTACACAGGGTGCAGTCCTTCAGGAACAGACTGCTCCAGCGTGGGTTCCCCGTGGGGTCACAAGTCCTGCCAGCAAACCTGCTCCAGCGTGGGCTCCTCTCTCCACAGGTCACTGAGCACCCATGTTAACAGATGGGGCCCAAATCATAGCCTATTCTTATAAACATTTGGAGGAGTGGAGGAAGCCCATAGACTGGGAGAATAATACCTATCTGTTAAGGGACAGGAGATAGTACTTAGAGAGAATGTATAATTCTGTATGTTGGGTATAAAGATGATTTACGTATGTAGCATAAGCTGTGTTGCTAAGAAGAGATTTCAGTAATAAGAATTAGACACAAAAGGATGGTTAGAAGATGTATAAATGTACTAAATTACATGGGACCTAAGCATGATGCAAATGCTATGGAATAAGGCATGGAGATTGTATTGGGCCTGGCTGGGATGGAGTTAACTTTCCCCACAGCAGCCCTCATAGTGCTGTGCTTCGTATTTGTAGCTAGAAAGGTGTTGATGACACACCAGTGTTTTGGCTGCTGCTGAGCAGTGCTCCCACAGCATCAAGGCTGTCTCTCCTACATTGCCCCCCTCACCAGTAGGCTGGGGGTGGGCAAGATCTTGGGAGGGGACATAGCCCGGACAGCTGACCCAAACCTGACCAAAGGGATATTCCGTACCATATGACCTTGTGCTCAGCAATAAAAGCTAAGAGAAAGGAGGCAGGGAGGGGGCACTCATAATTAAGGTGTTTGTCTTCTGTAGCAACTGCTACATGTACTGAGGCCCTAATTCCCAGGCAGTGGCTGGACATCGCCTGATGATGGAAGGTAGAGAATAAATCTTTTGTTTTCCTTTGCTTCCGTGCATGGGCTTTGCTTTTGCTTTATTAAACTGCCTTTATCTCGACCCATGAGTTCTTTTTCATCTTATTTTCTCCCTCCCTGGTCCTGCTGAGAAGGTGTATTGGGTTTGCGTGGCAAGGTTTTGGTAGCAGTGGGGGGCTACAGGGGTGGCTTCTGTGAGAAGCTGCTAGAAGCTTCCCCTATGTCCGATAAAGTTAATGCCAGCGGGTTCCAAGATGGACCCGCCGCTGGCCAAGGCCGAGCCAATCAGCAACAGTGGTAGCACCTCTGGGATAACATATTTAAGAAAGGGAAAAGAAGTTACAGGGGAGTTGCAGTTGCAGCCAGAGAGAGAGGAGTGAGAATATGTGAGAGCAACAACTCTGCAGACACCAAGGTCAGGGAAGAAGGAGGGGGAGGAGGTGCTCCAGGCACCAGAGCAGAGATTCCCCTGCAGCCCGTGGTGAAGACCATGGTGAGGCAGGCTGTCCCCCTGCAGCCCATGGACATCCACAGTGGAGCAGATATCCACCTGCAGCCCGTGGAGGACCCCACGCCGGAGCAGGTGGATGCCCGAAGGATGCTGTGACACCGTGGGAAGCCTGTGCTGGAGCAGGTTCCTGGCAGGACCTGTGGACCTGTGGCCCCATGGAGAGAGGAGCCCACGCTGAAGCAGGTTTGCTGGCAGGACTTGTGACCCCACGGGGAACCCACGCTGGAGCAGTCTGTTCCTGAAGGACTGCACCCTGCAGATGGGACCCATGCTGGAGCAGTTCATGAAGAACTGTAGCCTGTGGGAAGGACTCACGTTGGAGAAGTTCGTGAAGGACTGTCTCCCATGGGAGGGACCTCACGCTGGAGCAGGGGAAGAGTGTGAGTCCTCCTCCCCCTGAGGAGGAAGGAGCGGCAGAAACAACGTGTGATGAACTGACTGCAACCCCCATTCCCCGTCCCCCTGCACTGCTCGGGGGGGAGGAGGTAGAGAAAATAAGGAGTAAAGTCAAGCCTGGGAAGAAGGGAGGGGTGGGGGGAAGGTGTTTTAAGATTTGGTTTTATTTCTCATTATCCTGCTCCGTTTTTGACTAGTAATAAATTAAACTAATTTTTCCCCAAGTCGAGTCTGTTTTGCTCGTGACGGTAATTAGTGAGTGATGTCCCTGTCCTTATCTTGACCCACGAGCCTTTCGTTTTATTTTTTCTCCCCTGTCCAGTTGAGGAGGGGAGTGATAGAGCAGCTTTGGTGGGCACCTGGCAGCCAGCCAGGGTCAACCCACCACAGGAGGGGAGGGATAGAGCAGCTGGGTGGGCACCTGGCAGCCAGTCAAGGTCAACCCACCACACCTTTTCACAGAGCAAGACCACAAAGTCAGCTCTTTCCTGTAAGAACATTACTCCAAGGTACTTCTGAAAGGACCTAGCCCAAGTACAGCCCAATTTATTTATTTTTCTGTAAGTGTCTCTCTAGGTGCTCTGGCCATTTCCATCAATAAAGCAATAAATCATCTGGATTATTTGCGCTTGCATGACACCAAAACAAGGCTGCTGCAAACGTATCCAGAAGCTTAGAAGCAAGCATCTACTCAATAACAGAATAAAAATAAAATCTCAACTAGTGGTCCAAAATTGTAGAATGACCATGTTTTTCAAAGAAGTATGGGACACTTGGACACCTGAAGAGGCTGATAATTCTGTTTTAATGGTCGGGCAGACACAGCACATAAAAAACAGTGACTTATAGAAGAGTAATGTATGATGACACTCATTCATAAGCACAGAAGCCTTCAGTGAGTTTAACACCTTCCATAAGCCAACCTGAGGCTATTGTCTTCTTCCTGCAAGTCTGTTTGAGTCAATGGTCTTATTAAAAAAAAAAGTCAGCTAACAATTGCATAATAAATGAATAATATCAGAACTGTGATTTTTTAACTATCAATCAGATGTAAAATAACCATGTAATCTTACCTCTCCTTGTCATTGTTATTTTCTCCCTTTCCCACCTATTCCTTGTACTCTTCAATTACCTTTGATCAGTTTTGACACTATTTAAGAAAACAGAATCTGTCTTTTGCTTTGTTTGTATTACTGTAAGTACAAATATTTCTAACTCAAGTTTATACCTTTGAGTCCTAAAGAAATAATAAATAATAAAATTTAATTAGTATTTTCCTACAAGAACTTTGAATCCTTCTAGACTTACAGAAGCAAGTTAGACTCAAAATTCCAATCTCAACTTGTCTCAGAAGTTCTCACTGAAGGAAAACTTAAATGGGATTAACTTCGCATTTTGTCACTCAGGAAAGGTGCAACAGGAAAACAAACTTCTTAATTGTTTTAAAACTACAATATTATCTGATTTGAAAAGATAACTATTTTTCAGGTAGTGAAAATCTTCTAAAATCATACCATCTTGATAGATTTGCCAGAACTAACTTCTTATGAGAACAGTTCCTGGAACGTCAGTACCACTGACTAAATTGCAGTTGTTTTCTTGGCCAGCATCTGCAATATTTTTATTGATGCTGCTATGCTGGAGATCAAAAGGATTCACATCCTGCATATTTCCTCTGGTATTTCATCTTTATTTTGACTATATGTACAGCACAATTACTACAACACAAATACTGTCAGTTTGAAGGTCATATTCTAAACTAATTTGTATTTGATGTTCCTAAAACTTATTCTTTATAAAACTGTTGAACATTTGGTTTTGATAAATTTGCTGAGATATGGATCTATACTAGAGATTTTCATTTATTGGAAATATTTACACAGAAACATATTTCCAGTTTACCAAACCAGACAAAATTTCTCTTTTTCATTGAAGACCACAAGGTGGCACGTGAAACATACAATAAACATACTTGAAAGAATACAGTAGAAAACTAGTATGCAGTTCTACCGGATGACCATTACCTGAAAATTCAAACAGTTTTAAGAAGCAGTCTAATTTTTTGTGGGGTTTTGTCTTTTTCAGTCCAAGCTCTTTACATTGGAAAAGGAATAAGATGCACAAGCCTTTTATTAACAAGGAGGGACTATTCTTTCTAATATAAAAGTATATTAGGGCATTCTAACACAGACACTGGGTCTTGTTACCCACAGAGGTAAAATACAGAACAATCCATGTAAAATTCAGAAAATTTCTTCCATTATTTCCATTCAACAGCCATAAGAACCAGACAGACCATCGTGTATGCAGCTGTGGTGTGCTAAATCTTCATTTTAATGAAAATGTCATGAAAAGTTTTTGTTAAACATTAAACTATATTTTAAAATGCAGAAATATAGCATCTGGTACCATTGTGCTACAGCATGGAAGGTCTGAGCTTGTTCACACAGATGTCTGAGTACAATGAAAAATTTTTCACTTATCTATCTCACACACTTCTGAATTCAGCAGATTCAGCAGATGTATTTGGGATGCCTAAAGGATACTAAAGCTGTGAGGGTGTTAACTGTTAGGAGCTAGTTGTTGGGGTGTCTTCTTTTCATATGCTTTATCCAAGATGATAACATCACATTTTTGTCATTGCCAATAAAGAATATATCATGTTGATGTGTCTAGTTTTCTGAATTGCACTCCAGGGAAACACCTTCATTCTGCAGATCACTTCAAACACATTCCCAAACCCAAAAAATGTCCTTCTGCCCCATCCCAACTACCATCTCAGCCTGTCTGTGCTATTTTCCCCTGTATGATAGTGAGCTGTGGTAACTCCAGGCCTGTTAAATTTTTACAAGCATTTCATTTATTGGCCAAGTGTCAATGAGCAGATGGAAGACCCCCACAGAAGAGGTCTGTGTGCTCCAGCCTAGAGACTTGGAAAGGGTCATGCTAATACCTATAGGCATTCAGACAATTTGAACCTGTAGGAGTGGTGTTTGGTGCCGTGTGCATGTGGGCTGGTAAATGGGGTCCTCATTTAGTATCTGTTTTACATATATATTGTTCATGAAAATATTCCACCTTCATTTTGGCTTTTTTTTTTTTTTAAGATCTTTTTCTGGAATTTACTCTCTCCCAAACTGTTACATTTGTGCTGAAAATATGCCTTACGTTATTCCCAGATGACACATGCTAATTAGGTATACAAACAGGAAGAGAGGGCCATGTGTTTATGCCTGAAAACCGAGGAAATGATTAACAGGGTTGATTCATTTTGGCTTACTATAAATTCCTCAAGACATAAGTACTGTTGCTAAAAGCCATAGACCTTCAGCAGAATACTCATCAGGAATTACCTGCTCCTAAATGAACAAGAACTAATTGCACTTACTAACAAAATGACTAAGGCTTGGATTATCAGTGAATGGGGTTGAATGTTGTAGTCAACAAACACCAGGGAGGCTTTATTTCTCTCTTTAAAAAAAAAAAAAAAAACACCACCAAAAAGTGTTGCCATAACCATTAGTTTTATACAAGAAAAATGATCTTTCATTAAATGAAAGAGTATCTGTTGGAGATGGTTCAGAATCACAGAATTTGGGCAACATTTGACCTTGCTCAAGCCTGAAGGGTTTCAAACCTGCAGCTGGAAACTGGGGCTGTTGCTTCTATTGAGAATTCATTCTTGTACTGTACTAAGTATGCTCAGTTCCTACAAGTCTTAGCTCCTCATTTCACTTACAGATAGGCTGCATCAAATACAACATAGGTGTTGTCAAATACAACATGCCAATTTTTTACCCTTATTGAAGTGCCAACACAAAACACAAAAAAAGCAAATGCAAATGTTTAACATTTCCAGCCCCCACTTGATGACCTGGTTCTATGCATCCATTTGACTACCTATACCTCTCCTTGCAGTCTTGTAGTAAAGTGACCAATGTTATCCTTTATGACTGTCATGACTGACAGCTTGACAGCTATTTGGAGAGAATTTTAGCTATTTAAGCTACAGGATGGAGCTCCAACAGATTATGTACTTCTGGGAACTGTAATTACAGATCTGGGAGATTTTTGACACTCTAGGTGGTGCTTTGCATCAAATCTGCCACACTTGTATAACAGTTTAGATTTAAAAAGAGAAAAAAGGGGAGAAAAATAAATTTTGCTCTAATGCACTGCTGAAAGTAAATTTTTCAGCTGGCTCTCAGCTGAAATCATTTTGTGGGAAACACCAAGAACATCAGCATTTTAGACTGAAAATCAAAATAAAGGTTAAATCCTAGAAGCAGGGGGACAGAGGAAGCTGAAGCATTGGAGGAAATACCCCAGCCTAAAAAATGAACGTAGCCTGATCCTAAACATAGCAGACCACTGAATAACTTATACTACCTGTGCTAGTAAATTCAGAGGTGTCAGGGAATGGTCCCAGGCCCTGGCACTCGATCTTCTGCCAGAAGATAGTTCTGCTAGAAGTCTATTAGAATAATCCCTTTTTGGCTCATGAGAAATACCACTCTCCTAAACAACACCCATGCTTCAGGAGTTAGAACCAGGAACTATGCTTAACAGGCATTTCTGATGCAGATTCTCTGTTTTGGATGGATGACAGTCATCCCATGCTAGCTGGCCTCGTTGCTAAGAAATGGTCCAGCGCATGTTTAATTTATTAGCATGTATTCAGCACCTAGGATGGACCTGGGCTCCATGTAGCCCCAGAGAATCCAAGACAGCACATGTTGAGAAAGGTACAGAAAAGTACCACGGTGTTATTGTGTCCAAGCAGAATCCATCAAAGTCTCCCCCTCTTTCTCTTCCTCCTTCTCGACCGACCTTTTGCCTCTGCATTACTTCCACACAGAATGCTTCACTGGGTTCATGCAAAGCAGGTGGCTAGGAAGAGGACTGGTATCATAAAATTGCCCATGTCCCACAAGCAAGAGGAGAAAAGAGGAAGCTCAGTGAAAATAGCAAATAAACATCAAAATTATTGAAGCTTGGGGTGGCTTTGTTAAACTGCTAGTGCTGAAAGGAAATATCATTTATCTTCAAGAGAGCACCAGAGTTTATCCTGACATTACACTTATGACGTGTCATCACCACATGGGCACAAGCAGTAGCACAACATCAAAATAAAATCCCAGGTGACTCAGAAGTATTGTACTCCCAAGCGCTCCCTCCCTCCCTCCAAACTGCTAGAAAAGCTCCTGGCATCTCTGCCCCTTGATTCAGTCAGCTGGGTAGTATCGACATGTCACAATAGCTGGATACAAGTACTTTCATGCAGATCTCTCAATGCAAAATTGTGTAAACAGTCATCTAAAACAACAGGTAATAATTTCCAAAAGAATTCAGATGTTCAAGAATGGCCCAGCTAGTGTGTGGCATACACTAACAAGGAAGGGTTGGTTAAGGCTGGTAGGAGACAACGCAGATGATTGCAAAGGGTGTTGGTTTTCACGCTCCTTCTCTGTTGTAGCCCTCATTATCAATAGATCTGAGCAAGTGTATCATCATCTTGCCAGGGTGGTAGCAGGCAAAACAGGATCTCAGTCAGAATCTAAACACCTAATGTTTTGTTTCAGAAAATATCAGGACTGGAAATGATTTCTCACTGGTAAGAACAAGCACAATTGAAGAGGTTACTACCAAAATCCTTCATTCCTGCAATGTAGATAGCACAAAATATTCAGACAAAATATTCCTTTTAAAAAAGCTATTATAACCCAAATATCCATTCTCTTTTCATTTAAAAGCTTGAAAAATCCACGAAAAAAGCAAGGACAAAGGCATGGTAATTACTGAATGAAAACTCATTTTCTAAACCAGGGTCCTTTATACAACTCTAAATATACAAATAAAAATACAGGGACTATCAAGAGTTAAGAGAAAAATAATGTCTTTTCCCCAAATGTTTCAGGGTATTTAATAGGTAACAGGGTCTGTCATGTTTAAGTCCAACAGTAAAAATATAGTAAAGTTGTATGACAGATATAACAGCTAAATATATAAGTCCATGTTCTGACTATTGCCATGCTTTTATATTACTTCATATGATCTTGTAAATAGTTTTATCTAAGTGACACAGACTAGTGTATTTAAGATTAGCATTTTCCTGTCCTCAGGTTAGTCGTATCCAGTAAATCTTGATAATGGATATTAAATGTTATATGTTCATAGGAACTTATATTAGTGACCTGAACAAATGTTCAATTATCTTTACAAGACATAACCACTTTCACTATTTCATTTTAAACACCATTTACTTTCTTACTACCTTGCTAAAAATATCGCAGCTCGCTATACAATCCTCCCCAAATTTTGTGGGCAAGATAATAATTCCATTTTGCTGGGCCTGTCATTTTAAATCCTGCCATAAAAACGATCCTACTTCCAAAATACCTGTAAATATCACCAAAAAGAAGAAGAAGAAAAAAGAAGTAGCCTAAAAAAACAAGGGTGGGCCCTGACAGAGCCAAAGTAAGGCTGTATTTATGAGGCAAGACACAGACGGTGACCATCACAGTCCTGGTGCCACTGTTTGGTGGGAGCTACTGGTAGCTGTCTTCTCTGAATATTGCATCACTTTGTATGGGAAGCACATCACAAGAAGATGAGGCAATTGAGGAGCGAGAATATGATGCATAGGTAGATCTCTTCCCAGCTCTTTTCCAGATAGGTCACAGCTGGGTGGCACATCTAGACTGAGATCCATCCTCGATCCCAACACACAGTCATAGCCTAAGTGTTTGACATAGTCCACTGGGTTTGATAGTCTTCCTGCTATTGAGATCAGAGACGATCATTCGCTTGTCATCTCTGATTTTCAGTGTAATTCCAGCTGTTCCATTAAACCCAGATATATTTATAAAACAAATGACCAAAAAGCCCAGACCTAAGGCATATAGACAGTATAAATTACATTTTCACAACTGGGAACAAACCAGAAAGTTTTTCTTTCTAAAAACTGGCATACAAGGAGAAACTACGCTGAAAGGAAAGTATTTGAAACCACGACAAATTGAACCTGATTTATTTAGGGAGAAAATCACCCCTCTTCAGCTAGGATTAAGTGAGTTTTTAAAATTGCATCATGAAACCATAACTTTTTTAAATCTGAACATCTTGCCTTGCCAACAAAGAGATGCATACAACTTTCTGTGCTGTTGTGCAAACACAGTCAATCTGGTGAATTTTAAAACAACACAACTGGATTTGGTGTTCAATGTCCATAAAAATGAAGGCACTAAAATTCTTCTGGATGGAGGGACAAGACTGTAACAAATTACTTCAGAAAAATGAGTCTTTCTATTAGTAAAGACATGCACGTGGTGTGCATTTTTATATACATATATATGAATATAAAGGGGTGCATGCACATTTATGCATTGGCGGTCTGTCTTTCAGATGGAAACAATGTGCATGAGTTCCACAGATGCACAGAAAAAAAACACCTTTCTGTATTTTGTACCCTTTTGTCGATATCTGTGTGAATACCTCTTTACAGCAGAAATCTAAAAGCTCTTTCCACCCTATGCTGCCCATAGGGAAGAATGTCAGAAAGCAAATACCACCTCAGTCTGGAAAATGTGTTTAATTTTAGCTGTTATTTTAGTTGATCTTTTATACAGAGATACAAGGCATGAAAAGCATTTTACAAGTCCGTATCATCATGTACTGAACACACAGTAGCAGCCCTCCCAGATTTCACAAGCTGAAGACTAAGCTCATCAATGTAGCTGTCACTTTCAAAACCAGTTTCACCAAATACTTCTTAAATTCAAGAAAGAGAATTACATTAATTACAACACTAATCAAACCATGAGGAATATTACACACAAAAAAATATCCTCTTTGCTGTGGACCTTTGCTTATCTCATTATCAACGTGGACCTTCAGAAAATTCCCACGTGAAGTGAAAAGTCAGACCAAAGACTTCTTAACAAGAATGAAAAGGTCAATGTGGCAATTCTCACAAGTTAAAGATTCAAAGAAGAAACCAAGAGGCAGCTGTTTATCTGCTACGTGGTCTAAATACTGTTTCCATCATTCAGAAACAGTATTTAACAAAAGCTTTCATTTTATCAAAAGCCTCATCTACCTTAGGAAGCCCACATGAATAGGGAACCTGTCTACAATCATAATGAAGGACTTTGAAACTTCTCTTTGAGTATGAAGAGTACTTTTTTATTCTCATGTCTGTTAGACAACAAGCAATGTGAAAGGCACAGCTTGCTGTACCAGGTCATTTATCACCCAACACAGTGAGACAGATGGCAAATTACAGATTACATCACCTGCTCCTTCAAATGTAGCAGCAGCTCTGTCAGAAACAGTGTGGACTTAATTAGGCCCCTGCCATGGTTTAACCCCAGCCAGCAACTAAGCACCACACGGCTGCTCCCTCCCTCCCTCCCTGTGGGATGGGGGAAAGAACTGGAAGGGTAAAAGTGAGAAAACTCATGGATTGAGAAAGATAGTTCAATAGGTAAAGCAAAAGCTGCGCCCGCAAGCAAAGCAAAGCAAGTAATTCATTCGCCACTTCCCATCAGCAGGCAGGTGTTCAGCCATCTCCAGGAAAGCAGGGCTCCATCACGTGTAACGGTTACTTGGGAAGACAAAATGCCATCACTCCGAACATCCCCCCCCTTCCCTCTTCTTCCCCCAGCTTTATATGCTGAGCACGACGTCCTATGGTATGGAATATCCCTTTGGTCAGCTGGGATCAGCTGTCCCGGCTGTGTCCCCTCCCAACTTCTTGTGCACCCCCAGCCTACTTGCTGGTGGGGCGGTGTGAGGAGCAGAAAAGGCCTTGACTCTGTGTAAGCACTGCTTAGCAATATCTAAACCATCCCTGTATTATCAACAGTTTCCAGCACAAATCCAAAACATAGCCCCATACTAGCTACTGTGAAGAAAATTAACTCTACCCCAGCCAAAACCAGCACAGCCCCAAAAAAGTTTATTGCATAAATGACACATTAAAGGTGATTATCTGATATTCTACCAGGTTTTTTTATCAGTATGCTATGCATCTTCTCTATTGTCAGCTGCACATTTTCAAATTACAGTTTAACAGGTCTGTGCTTTGCTAAAGGCCTCTGCAATAACAAGCAAAGCTGTTCTGATGTGATCTGACAGTCAGCCCCAGGAACAGGAAGAAAACACAAACCTACTTTTCCTCCCTGGTCCTGTGCTCAGGTCCTGGGACCTAGATTCTGACTTTCTGGTCCGTATTCTTTCTTTATCACAGGATTATTCAGATAGAAATAATCAAGTTAATTTATCCAGAAAGTTACTTGGTCGCTGCTTTAGAACTTCCTACAGATTTAACCCGTCAACGTGATTCCAGAAAACTGGGGTGGAAAATGCCAGTGCTTTGAGATAGAGATATGCTCAGGTTTCTTCTAGGTGAGCATTGTATCCCACTACCACCACCAGACAGGAACGCACAAATTAGCACTGGCACAAGCAGCTTCGCTACATATTGTCTCCATCACCCTTCTCTTCTCATAACGACCACACCTTTGGGAAGTCCATCACGTACTCTTCACTGATGAGGGAGCTGCACTTCCTCTGTGAGTGAAGTCTGAGGTGTCACTATGGTTGCATAGACAGATGGAGTTTTACAAGAACATGCTTATTTTCTCAGTTTTCAGCATACTGAAAGCGTAAAAACTAATCAGTTTAATTAATCAGTTTAAACTCACCATTTAGTCACTGATTATCCTTAAATCTGCCATTAATTTCTCCTGCAGGTCACTTTGCACTTCTTATTACAAGAAGGGATCCTGCTTACATTTAGAGATACCAAAGGGATTTTAAGTAAAAATCAGTAAAACTGAGAACAATAAAGTTTAGATTTTTTTTACATGTGATGAACTGATGAAACATGTTAGGTCTTATATTGATTGAGAAATACACTTATGAAGGTATTTCTCAAAAATTGTTAAAAGTGATTAAAAAGAAAGTAAGTTGTACATACTATGGGTGAGTGTAATACAAGTCTCTCAGATATGAGACTGTGACCCATTTTACAGTTGAGAACAGAAAATCAACAGGTATTGTTCCACGGATTTCCTGAACGCCATTACAGCGTTGATTTAAAGCCAATTATACAGTTAATCTAAAAATCAGAACACCACAGATAATACTTCAATTGACGTCACGTCCTATTCGAGTTTTACAACAGTTAACAGTTTCAACACAATCTCAAAGGAATATTTTAAGCTTTAATTTGCACTGTAATTACTTTGTATTGTAGCTGCAGTTCATGCCACTTAACATCAACAATGAAACCTTAAGCCAGCTGTGATGCCACTTATGTCATTTGAGAGAATGCCTTTTAATACACCAATGAAAAAAAAGGGGAGTTTCCAGAAGCAGTAATGATTTACTCTAATTTTTCCCTCGGAAGCCCCTTTTTGTCTTGGGAACTCCAAGTCACCAATTTATCTTTTTGGAACTTCTGTTTTTGTGTGCCAGCAAAACACACAGCTCACCACAGCGCTACAGCCATAGAACTCGGATCAAATGGGGCATTCTTCTTCCCTTTCACCCTTACTAGCAAGCTTGACTTATAACTCTGACAAAATTCCTGAAGACCTGCAGAAAGCAGCAACTAACTACTTATTCCTGTTACTCATCCTGTATTCCTTTACTGTGATGAATACGCCAATATTGCTTCCACTCAGCTAGCAGAAACTGGCCCAGTGCTGTCTTAGCATGGTCCAAAACCCACTGACATCAACGGAAATGGACAATATATAAAGTTCTAAGCCACAAAACCTCTCTACATTTTATAACAAAACAATGAGTTAAATAAAAGACTGTCATAATACTCTTGGCACTGTTACCGATCTGTCACTTTTTATAATCACAATAATTTTCTTGTTTTTTAAGTTAGTATACTTAAAATTATAAATATAATGAAATCAACACAACAGATGGCAACAAGATGTGCAAATAACTTTTTGTACAGTATCTTAAAATTTTTAGTATAGTGGCATTCATAATCTCTTAATGGGAAATGCTGTAAGTATGTATTTACACAGTGGTTTTGTAATACATGCTCACTGTGTATGTCCATTGCATATTATTTTCTTCAGGAAAGAAAATCTTTCTTATGTATCCAAGTTGAAATAGTATGACAAATTGTACTACCGACATGGTAAATACAGAGAGGGATATGCATAAACAGATACCCAAAACTTGCATATTGCAAACATTGCATCAAAATTACACTTCTGGGAAACCACGTAGTGTGTCTGAAGGACACAGGCTAAACGAAAACTGAAAATAGAGTAAAAGTCAGCACTTGCTTTTTATGGCTGCTCAGTATGTTAGTAATGCTGCAGCATTTGGAGGATATAAATCGTCCAAGATATAAGAAAATTGGAAAAACATAGCAAAGCTATCTAAAGTACTAGGACCTAGACAGAACTGAAAACTAATTGCCATGCTTTAAAATGCATGCTGTGAAATATTGCACAATATCAGTCTGAAAGCTGAGCTCCTTTCCCTCATTCTCTGGTCCCTAGCCATTACTGGGAGAAAAGAGGAGAGGTGAAAAGCCACAGATGTTTAGCCCAAGATCCATACACATGGAAAGGCGTGGTATTTGCTCTATTTACCTTCATTTCATCCTGCAGAACTGTCACTCCTTGTGGAAAGCTACAGACTTCTAACTTTAAATTAAAGCATTTTGTTAGTCTATGAGAACTTGACCTGGTGAACAGGCCTTGCAAAACCTTCGTGCGTAATCTTCACGTAAAACCATCACAAACACATCAGCGGATCAGGCAGCTCGCTGAGTGGGGGCAAGGGTGAACTTACACTTTCTGGAAATTTCGAAATTACCTTTTTGAAATGCCGCTATCCTGAAAAATCTTCCTAGGACAGACTCGGAGAGGACAAGTGAGTGCCTGTCGTCAGGGGGAAGAGCTAACTCTCCTCTCACTTCACCTGAGCAATGAACATACACCCGGAAATGCACAAATCCCAGCTCCGGAGGGCGGCGGGCGGCCTTCCCGGCCAGGCTCGGCCCTGGCATCCCGCACCATCTTTCGGGAACAGAAATAACACATCCCCCGCCCGCCTCCCGGACGGAAAGGGGGATGCTTCCCCCCTCTCCTCCATCCCCGGCCCCGGGGGATGCCGCCCGGCACGACGCCCCCCAGACGGGGTGGGGGGGATGCTCCATCCCCGGCCCGGGGGATGCCTCCCGGCGCCACGTCCCGGCTCCCCCGAAGGAGGGGGCTGCTGTCCCGGCACAGCTCTCCCGGGGGACCGCCGGGACCGGCACCGCGCTCCCCCGGCTCGCTCCCGGCTTTCTCCTCCCAGCAAGACTCATCGCGGCGGCTCCGCCTTCTCCGACCGGGGAACCCGCGGGAGGCCGTTTTCCGCGGGGAGGGCAAGTCGCTTCTCGGTGGGGCTGAAGGAGGAGCGGGCCGCCGGCGAACTAGAGAGGAGGCGGGCCCGGGAGGTGGGGGGAGAGGCGGGGGAGGAGGGCGAGAGGAGCGGCGCTCCGGTCTCCGCTGCGCCGGGCAGAGAAACGGCGGGGCCGCCCCCGGCGGCGGAGTGCGAGGATGAGCGGCGAGGATGGCGGAGAGCGGGCGGGCTCCATCAGCTACGCCCTTCCTTCCATCCCCTCCAACAAACTCCCGGATTTGCGTTTTATCAGCCGTGGCGCTTACGGTACCGTGTCCGCCGCCCGCCACGCCGACTGGAGGGTCCCGGTGGCCCTCAAATGCCTGCAGGGGCCGCTGCTAGACAGGTAACGGGGGGCGGGGAGGGGGACCACCGGGATGGGGCATCGCGGGGGGGGGGGGGGGGGTGATGGGGGCGGCGCGGCTGCCGGGTGAGGGGGAACCCCCTCACCCGGCAGCCGCGCCGCCCCCATCACCCCCCCCCCCCCCCCAGGGCCGCCCTCCGTGGGGAAGGAGCGAGCTGAACCCGCCTTTACCCTAAATCAAGAAGGGGGTCCCACGCTCCCCCATTGCCCGGGACACTCCGTGAGTACGTCCCGTCGGTGAGTAAAGCGGCCGCGGGTGGTGGAGCCCGGGCTCTGCCGGGCGTGGGTCGAGCTGCGGCGGCGAAGATGCCGGCGTGGGTTTCTCAGGTTGGTGGATCAGAGATCGGGTGTCTTGGTAGGCAGCGCTGTATTAAATCCAAGGGCAAAGGAGATCCCACGAAGAGTGATTCAGCTCGAGCGATGAGAAAGCACGTACCAGCCCCGGAGCTTCCTCTCTTTCGGTTATTGAAAATGGGTGGTTTCAGTCTCAGCATGTGAGACACTAAGCAGGTTGCCTCTTTTGAAGGTTTTTTCTTCTGCAGTGTGCACCTTGGTTCCTCGTCAAGGTGGGATGTGCACAGTTCGGCTTCTTTCTGGGTCTGTTGGTTGCTAACCATTTTGCTGAAGTATCAGCAGGATATTAAAATCCAGTGATTACTATAGATTTGTTTACAGAGAGAGACAGAGAGAATATAAGGAATATATTACTGTATCCACTAGAGATTGCTTCTAGCTCCTAAAGGAAGCTTCTCTGAGACAATGCACAATTTTTTTTTTTTCTCCCCACAGATCTCACAGTACTGAGAGAAGCTAGTTTAAAATAATAGTCTTGTAGGCCCCCACGTACAACTGATATTTTCCATTAGCTCTTCAACCTGTAGCAATTGTGTTCCCCATGTTCCTGGGACCCAAGTGACAGTGTGTTTATTACAGGAGCTGTCACTCCATGTAAAGGGGCAGCAGGTAATAATTTTTCATCCCTCTCTGCCTCATTCACCCCCTATAGTGCCAATTTCTTATCGTATCAGTGCAAATTTGCCTCTTCTTAGGCTGTCTGAAGTCTGCCTGACTGTAAACCTGCCTCTTGTGTCTTATCTAGGTGTCTTCAGTCTTTACTGCCTCAGGTTTCTGTGATCTAGTATTCAGCATTTAGGCAGAATAGCTTCACTCAGAATAACAAGGCTTCTAGTCTTGTGACTCAATATGCTAGAATATAAGATAAGTTGTTTTAAGCTATCTCACCTCTTATTCCCCAGGTGTGTATACACAGGCTTTATCTCTGAAATCTTGCCAGAATGAAATGGAATCTCAGTTATGTTTTTAAGCAGGAATATTGTGATCTCTGATAAGTTTATTGTTGCGGTTTTTTCTTTAATTTAAATGTCTACTTCAATCCCTGCTAATAACAAATACAATGTTTATCCTCTGAAATCAGTTGGGAGAAAACAGCAAATATTATTTTTAGCCTTGCAAGAATTTAGATTAGTGTGACATCTAACCCGTGAAATTATGATGAAAAGGGCAACTGAGGTAATCAAAATAATTCAGCCACCTACCATACATCATGCAAAGCTTGGAAATGCTATCAGAAAACCGAAAGCTATAAGAAATCTGTTATACCTGAGTCTCTGCAGCAAGTGATTTGTCGGTTGTATAGTAGGTAACATAAAATGCCATCCTGTAAATGCTGTCAAGAAAAGGGAAGTGTTCATGGTGCAGTTAATTCCCCAAATAGGAAGCCTGCGCTATGTATCCCAGAAATTGGTGTGTGAGCAGCCAAAGAGCAAAGCCAGTTGGGAAGCTGTCATGGGCTTGTACTATTTTAGGTATTACTCAATGCCCTTCTGGTATGGAGCAGACAAAGGTGAAGTGACTTACAGACACACGAATAGACCTCGATATGTTGCAACTTGTTTCCCAGCTACAGCTGAATCCCATGTAGATGTGCCTCATAGTCTGGGAAAACCCCTAGCTTTCTCAAACCTAGTCTTTTCTGGAGAAAGGGAGGAAGAGAGGGAGTTATGTCTTTTGTCCCATGCTTTTCTTGAAGGCTGCCTTTTTACTTTGATCATTTCCTAGAGTTTCTATAATAGAAGCCTTTTTCCATCACATAGATAAGGACCAACAATTGCCCTTAATTTCACATCCATCTAAATTTGAAGTTTTCCTGTCGTAAAAGCAGCAGGCTTTAGTTCTCCAGGCTTCCTCTTTTCCCCATATACTCTGACAGCCTTTTCTTTGTGAGGGCTGGATCTACATTGATGGGTCCAGACTGACGTGAACTCTTCAGTGTGTGCCCTGAGCTTGATGGACACAAGGCAGCTCTCATCCAGGAGCTGTATAGCCACATTAACACGGCGCTATGCTGAGCAAATTGTGATGGGCATAGCCCTGGCTTGTACGCAGCCATGCCCCAGCACAGCTGTGTTGCTTCTGAATCAGTCTGGCTCACATCCAAAGGATCAGTCTTAGATGTGCTGTAAAAGTCCTGTATTTGGATATCCTAGTCACATACTTGTACCTGTACCAGTCTCCACTGGTATAAAATCTAAATCTTTTTTTCTTAGAATTATCCTTCATGGTCCAAGTATCCTCACTGTTAACAAACCCATTTCTTTCAAGAACATTTGAGATATAAGGCATACCAAATAGTTTATCATTTTTAGGGATAGAAGCATACTCAATCTTAAATAAAACTTGAGCTTCTCGAATCCACATGCTGCAAGGTCTGAATTTGTAAAGTTGTATCAAATTCACATTTATGAGGAGGTTTGATGTAACAGAGAGCATTCACACAGCCAAATTCAGGCGTCCAAACATAATGAGGCTGGTCCCTTCCTGCTTCCTGTGCAACCAGGGAATGTTTTTTCCAGAGGGTGATTCAAAGCAGGGGCTCGATTTGAAGGAACAATTTAGTGAAAACAAATCATAATTGGTTGTTCCTTTTCCTTCAGAAACTGAAGGTGCATTCCTTTAACCCATATTATTTTAGTGCATGTCAATGTCCACTGACATTGTCCACTAAATTGAAATGGTTGGAGAATTGTGAGTATTAAAATCTCCGCTCTGTAGGAGATTAATATTGGGCCTCAGTGAAAACTCAGGGTTTGAAGATGGGCAGTAAAATAGGACAAATGTAGCTGGTTATTACCATTATGGTTACACCGAATGGTGAAAGCTGGAGTTCTGACTGTATCCTTATTTACTGGAAACATGGATGAAATGTGTGATGTAAATAGATTTGTGTGGTAAAACAAAACTGTGGAAGCTATCTTGTATTTACGTTTGCAGATTCCAATTTGTCTTACAGTATCTTGTTATCAAAACAGCGTAGTAGGAAAAAAATGGTGAAAGGTGGTGGTACTGCATATAGGTACATAATTTTTTAAAGAGAATATAGTGAACCCAACATTTGCTTTGAGTTTCCTAGTATTGGTATGGTAATGTTTTTTGTTTGTTTGTTTGTTTTCTTTAAGTGATAGAAACCACCTTCTAAAAGAAGCAGAGATACTACACAAAGCCAGGTTTAGTTACATTCTGCCAATTTTGGGAATTTGCAACGAGCCTGAATTTCTGGGGATAGTAACAGAATACATGACAAATGGGTCTTTAAACCAGCTTTTACATGGGGTAAGTGTACTTACAGTCTTTAAATACAATCCCTGGTTGTTTCAAATAGATTGTGATTTCCATACTTAGGGAAGTAGTATAGTAAAGTGTATTATTAATAATATTTCAAATTAAAGGACAGTCATTATCACTAGTAGTTTTTGGTGCTCAGAGAGACTTTCTGTATCCCAAAAAGACAACCAAACTCAGCAGACTTTAGTTTTATCACACTTTTTCCTTTAATGTTGTGACCTATAACTGGCTTCATGTTAAATTATTATATACAATCACTTTAAAAATCTTTGTTGTTCTCTAATTAGAAGCTGAAATACTTATGCTTACTTCAGCTTGGGTTTCAGAATTATTGCCAATGTAAATATCACACAAAATGAGTAGTTTTTCCTGAATTTGAATCTTTATTAAAAAAATTGAAGATTTTTACTTTAGTTTATAGAAGTCAGATATTGCTAATCTAAACAAGTATGGATATTTCTACCAGATCTTACTCTCAGGAGTAAGTTCTCCTCTGCTGAACTCTCAGCTGCTCCCATTGGCTTGGTCTGAGCATCCAGTGTTGCTACTGTAAAGCTACTGCAGTTGTGTCTCAACAGCACTGCAGTCTCTTCTGTACCTTTAATCAATATATATCTTGTGCCTGAGAGAGCTCAACTGTGTGTTTTTCATAAAAGCATTAGTGTCAATGTAATTTTTAAGATTTCAGTTGAGTTTTACTGCCTTTTTCCTAGTGTATTAATATTTATAAAGGTAGTATTTTGTGCTTTGTTTCACCACAGCTTTTTTTTTTTCCCTAATGTCAGCTGAAGATATGACTCTTGCCTTCCTTTATGTAGTAGTCATAATCTGTGGGTTGCAAGTTTCATACAGGAGTTCATCTGTAAATCATATTTCCATATGAATGAGTAATGTAGTGAATGTCCTACATCATGTATAGCAGTCATGAACTACTACGTGAATACTAGAGAACGAAAACATAACACTGCATGATTAACATTTATATATTTAACAACTAACCAGTCTTAATGCTCAGTTACAATTTTTTAAGGAGTTCATGTAATGTAAGTTTTAAAAGATTACTGCTTGTCCAAGTCACTTTCTTATTATAAATGTCTTTGTGTTGTGCTTTTAGATAAGAACAGAGGATTATATTTTGGTTTTGTGGTTTTATCTTGGCAGAAGGATGTATATCCTGACATTCCCTGGTGCCTGAGATTCCGCATTCTTTATGAAATTGCTTTGGGAGTAAACTATTTGCACAACATGAATCCCCCATTGCTGCACCATGACTTGAAAACCCAGAATATTTTGCTGGATGATGAGTTTCATGTCAAGGTAGAGTTATTTAATTCTAATGTTCTTCAGCATCCAGAATGAGCGAAAGTGTTTTAATTATTGTAGAAGAGGAAGAGTGAGGATGTGGCCACACAGAGGGGATGTAATTGTATGCCAGACATTTTCTTCTATCCTTGCAGACAGAACTTTTTTCTTTTGAAAACTCTGCTTTGCTCAAGTGTGGATTTGATCCATCTGAAAAGACCAGAAAGCCAGAATTCAGGCTGTTTCTGCTATAACAGTAGCTGATACTCAATAGCAGTGACACTCTCGTATGGCAGCCTTCCAAGGGTAGCTACATCTGGCCCTTTCTGAGAAGAAAATAGGAAGTGTTCCTGTCTGAGATGCTCAGACAAATTAGTTCTGGAGGACAGTAGGTCAAATTCAAATGTTAATACCACATTTGATATTTATCATGCAATATGTACATATATGTTCTTTTAGTGTAGTATAAGAACATGTAAAACATAACTGCGAAATCTGAACATGTTGGAAGATGGCTTTTGTGAAGCTCCTTAGAGCAAGTAAACATACACAGAGAAATAACGTTAGTTTAAAACTTTAATTCTGCCTTTTAAAATATCACTGCCATGATGTGAAAAAGAGACTAAAAGTACTTTTGACAAAATGGTTAGGTGCTTCCATGATTGCAGGAGTTGCGGTCTTTTTTGTAAAAGATCCTCTGTTTTTAAAATTGATAGAATATACTATTCAAGTAAATGAGAAATAAGAGATATTTTGCACTTAATTTATACTTGAATGGTGAATGCTTCAGTTGTTACCGTGAGATGAATCTTTTTGTGAGTCCTTTGAGCAAAGATCAAAGATTCAGTGCTGATTTCTTCTTTCTCCATTGCAAAGACATTTTTCTTGGCAGCAAGGCGCCTTACGCAGCTTTGTCTCCGCTCACACCCTCAGCAGATCATACCTCCTCCCACTCAGTTGTGCTGATATTGCCATCTCTTGAGCTTCCTGATAAACCTGATTGGGGAACTGGTCCAAGTAATTTTTTTATCCACTCTTTTTTTAATCCCTAACAGCATTGATGTGGTCTGGTGCTCTGTCTGACCACATCTAAACAGTTGCTTTGCTGGAGCAATTGAAGGGAAGAGGTTAACTCTTGCATACCTGTCCTGCCTCCTGTAAGGAGTCTCTGGAAGACTGTCCGTAGGGTTTTTAAGTGTTTTTTTGGAGTGAAGCAAGATTCTCTAAATTAGGACAGCTGGCAGGAAATGCAAGGAAAGTTATCATGTATGCCAAATAGAAGAAGTATTGCATATGTTTAAAAGTAATAGAGTGCTTCTGGCTGTCCCTGATCTACTGAATGAACGAGATAACGCAACCAGTTACAGTGAGGAAGGCTTGATGAGAGTGAGTTGTAGAGAAAAAAAGGTTATTTTTCACTGTGAATTTTGACTGTATGCTCTCCAGAAAGTTTATTTCTGTTATCTTACTTGCCACAGTGCTCACACAGGCATCTTTGTTGAAAATGTTTTTGCTCTTACACAAAGGCTGGACAAGTGCAGAGCTCGTAGCTGGCTGCTTATCTTTCTCCTTTGTATGCCAGACACTCTGCAGCTCAGCCAGCAAGCTTATTCTGCTGGCTGTTTGTCTCCCTACCTGTAACCTAGTCTGACATCTTGCTCCCTGGCTCATGGATGTCTGGGAATGTAAACTGATGCCAATTCATTCTTTATGTAGATGTACTGTAAACCCTGTAGGAAGAGACAAGGCTCCAGAGCGCACAGTAAAGAAAATATTCAGCAACTTTTTGCAGCACAGAATTTCAGAATATCAAATTTATTAATTCAAGATTAATATTTCATAGTTTTGGGGGTGAGGTGGAGTGCCCTAAAATTTTTCTGTGAGAGCAACTGTCTTGGGATATCTGTAAGCTAAGTGACATAGAGCTATTATGATTTATACTAAATTTGTGCTTTCTTCACAACCAGGGAGCTAGAAGTACTCAGTGATTTCTTGTTTGCTTTTTTTAACCAGAGAATGTGATTTTCTTAATACGGGACAGGCTTCTCTAGCGGATTCCCCAGCCATAGAGTATATGAGTCCTTCCTTAAAAGAACAACAGGATAGGGCAGTGCTATAGGGATAGCATGAGTCATGACCTGGGAATGTTTTCTGAACTGGAGCTGCTGTGTCCTGTTGCTAGGACAACCACATACTTTTTGTGTGTCAGGTTAAGGACTTTCAGTGACCGGTTCTTTCGGGCATATTTCAGGAATTTCTAACAACGGTCAGCAGATAAATCCAGTTTTTCTTCTCAGAACAACTGATTTGTCCTTTCCAGATTGCAGATTTTGGTATGTCAAAATGGCGTGTCATATCCATGTCGCAATCACGAAGTGAAACCTCTTTGCCAGAAGGAGGGACAATTATCTACATGCCACCTGAAGATTACAATCCCAGTCAGAAAACCCGTGCAAGTGTAAAACACGATATCTACAGGTAACTCGTGTTGTTCTCACGTGGGCTTTGCAATCTGAATTCATATTTGATTTGCTGAACTTAGATTTTAACATATTCTCAGCAATTTTATTATTTTCAGTAGTAGCAGTATCATACGTGTATAAGCAAAATGAATTGGGAAAAAAAGAATTGAGTGGTAGCTGGATTTAATGACTTGTTTCTTTAGGAAACAGTGACAAGTGGAATGCTCCAGAAATTAAGCTAGAACTATGGAAACAGACAGAGGAGACTGGTTTCTATGAATGAGTGTACACATACAGACAAAGTAGGGAAGGAAAAAAGCTGTTCACACCATTAACTCGATGCACATACCCTTGTAATTTGTGCAGATCAATTAACATAATTTGCAGAATGGACTCAGGGGAAAGAAGAAAACATATTTTTGGGAAGGGTTTAGGAAAAAACAGGGTAATGGGGTTGAAGTATTTAGAGAGATCTCCTTAAGGAATAACTTACTTTATGAAAGTTCAGGTAGATATGCGTCAGTCAGTTCTGAGTAGTAGAAGTAATAGAATAGGAAGTAGTAGAGTGGTGGTGGCGACCCATATAACAAAATAGCAATTGCTTTTAGGATATTAGAGTTACAATTAGTTAATCTGAAAAGGCTTGGAGAGCTCAAAGATTACTTGAACAATCGTGGAGGAAATTGTCATGTGTAAATGGAGACTGAGGAGGCATGAAAGAGGTATATCACTGTGACAAAGTCCATCTCTGCTGCACTCTACCATCTTTACCTTCAGCTATCTTTGACAGGGTTGTATTTTGGTGATAGATGAATCAGTCTCAGAGGGTCTTACTGACTTCTTTTAATTATCTCTTACCCTTAAGGGGCACACGAAGTTTCTTGACATTTCCTGTCCAAAGAATAGAGATGGTAACATATCTGCTTTCCTCACCCTTTGATGAGAAAATCTGGACTAGGAAGACATTTAAAAGGAATAATGGTATATTATGGGGAAAGAAGTAGCAGTGTGACATCTCCTCTGGCTTCTGATTTTAGAGGATTTGAAAGTGTGGCTGGTGGCTTAATGAGTGAGCGGAGATGAGGAAGACAAATGTTTGTTAGAAAGAAAAAAAAATCTGTGCAGAGGAATAACAACCAAATGGGAGAAAATAAGAGAGAAAATATCAGTAGAAGAGCTTAGAAAACTGATAAATTAGGAAGGAAAGAGATTATTTGAGATGAGAGAAAAGAAACTGAGACAACATTGTAAAGAGGGATGGCAGTTCAAGGCAGGAAGACATGAAGGTAGAGAGACAGTGAAGGAAATGACCACCAGAAAGGTCACACAGGAAGATCTGTGCTCAGGATCAGAAGGAGATGCTATGAAGCAGAAATAAGAAAGGAAAACGTGAATAGTGTAAAGGGGAATCAGCAGGAAGTGGTATGCTGCAGTGTTGTAGAATTGAGAAAATAATCGTTAATTGTAGAGAGATTCCAAACTGAATGAAAGGCTGGATGTCTGATTAATTGACCACAGCAGATACAGCCGAAAGTTGTTGAGATATTGAAGCTAATTTGTGAGGAAGGATCTTTCTTAAAGAAACAAATCGTTTAAACAACAGTCAAGCAACATTAACTTTTACAAAAGAAACAATTTGCCATGCCAAAAAAAATCAGCCTGCATTAATTTCTCAGGAATGCATCAAAAGCAGGCTTTCTAACAGGGAGGACTGCTTTTATTAAAAGTTACTTGAATAATTTTTAACATTGATGAATGTTAAAATGTGAATGGAATAAGTAGTTAGGAAAGCTCAATTTAAATGATTGATTTTAAGCGTCAATTATTTCGTTCTTACTTAATTTTTTTGATTCTTCCTAATTGGTAGCTGTCAGATGATATAATGCTTAGAGGCAGTTAAATGTAACCTGTATGCAAAATTTGGTACTTCTTAGTGATGTAGGAAAATACTGTCTTTGTGTACAGTTATTTGAGTAGTTGAGCAAACATTTATTCTGATAAGTGTAATTCTTCTTTAGCAAAAAAATAATCCTTTGCATAGTTTCATTTTTATTGCTTCAGTGGAAATTGCATTTCAATTTTTTTGAAGTAACATTTTAAAAACTTTTCAATCCATTTTTAAATTGATTTACTAAAAACATAAAGGAGTAGAGGTAAGTTTACAAGGATACGTTTGACATTGGAAATTAGGTTCTTAAGCAGTGAAATATTTTTGCTCTCTCATTTTAGCTTTAGAAGTACTAGAGTTATTCCTCACACCAAATTCCTATTCTTAAATAGGAAAGCCAGATTTGGGTTTTTTACATTATTTTATTTTCTTTTATTTGCTTTAACTGCATTGATTATTTTCATAAATGAATTCAATGCTTCATTTAAATGAAATCATCTAATCTGATTTAAATTACAAAGTTGTTTAAAGTTACCTTTTTTTAATATATCTTGATGACTGACAAGAGTGACTAGTCTACTAAAGGTGGAGCAGGTTTGTATTCACTGACCCACTTCCCATTCATGTTGATGTGAATGGAAAAAAATGTCACCAGTTTGAGTAAGCAGATGTGTGTTCGGTCTCCTAGCTATAGTTCAGAGTGGTCTTCCCGAGAGTCTGTTTTGCAAAGTGAATGCTGTATGTAAGGGACATCTCTCCCTATAGAGAAGATTGCATATGTTGAAAGTATATATGTCTGTGGGGGAAGCTGGAGTGTGCTTCCTGGGTGCAAGAGCGTATCTTACCTGACTCTTCGACCTTGTGTTGGGATAGAGGTGTGGGTGAAAGCCATCCTCTCTGGTGGTACCCTGCTTCCCATGGGAATGTCAGAGCGTGTCGATCCAGATTGGGGAGATGCCACAGTATTGCAGTTAGGACAGAGCAGCTGGGACTCTGGGGCTCACTTTAATTTGCATACTGAGATTTAAACTACATGTACATAATTTACAACATATTAGTAGAGCAGAGCTAATACAGATTTGCAATAGGAGTTTATATGCCATGTACCTTTTCTGTACTTAATATTATTAACTAGTTCTAGTTGAAGTCACTGGTTAAAATTCCTGCTATTTTCATATATTCAGGTCATCGTTGTAGTTAGCCATAGTCAGTCCTGTGTGTGCATGCAGGATCATTTTAGCGAAATGTTTCTAATAAAACATAAAGCTGAGCACATTGTGTTATTAAGTGTTGGTAGTCTAAAATAATGTCTTCTATATTTTTTATACTTTAAACAGTTATGCAATTATTACGTGGGAAGTGATGTCAAGGAAACAGCCATTTGAAGGTAAGGCCATGTCTTCCTTTAATTTATTTTTCCAGCCTTACATAAAGGCTAAACCTGAGACCTGGATACCTGGGGACTTCATTTTAGGGGTTACTTTTTAATGATTCAACTTGTAAGATTGTTGAAGAACACTTTAAGTTACTTTGCAAATTAGACCTTTTTCTGTATTGCTTTTTTTAAATTACAGTGTTGTTTGATAAATTAAAAATACATTTTTTGTAAAAAAAGAAACATAACCTTATTTTGGTGAACTATAAATACTATGTCTGAAAACTAAATTATTCCTCCTATAGTAAGCTATTTATATTGCATATATTTCTAATGACTGCACGATGTCTATTTTGACAGAAGTTATAAACCCCTTGCAGATAATGTATAGTGTGTCACAAGGACAGCGACTAGACTTAAGTGAAGAAAGTTTATCAATGGACATTCCTCATCGAGTGCTTATCATAAGGTTGATAAGAAGTGGATGGGCACAAAACCCAGATGAAAGACCATCGTTCTTAAGTGAGTTTACTTTGCATAACGAGAAAAGATTTTTAAATTGCCAGATTTCTGTTGAACATGGTACTTACAGAGCAAGGTTATAGTCGCAAAAAGGAAGTGGTAAAGAAGTCAAGAGATACATGTGCTCAGTCTTGTTGCATGTGATAAGGTGCTTGTCTGCTTCCACCATGTCTGTAAACAAACTTTTATGAATGGAACTATGTGTGTGCCATAAAACCAAGTTATTAGCTGGAGTCTTTTGCATTTGCCATCTCTAATTTACCTGTAAAAAAGCAGCATGTTTTGTTTAACTACTTGCACTTGGGTTTTTTTGTTTATTGTTGAAGGGAACTTTTTTTTTTTTAAGAAGGGGGGAAAGTGAAGTATAGAATGAGTACTGTGGGATTTATGAGCAAGCTGATAAACACACCAACAAACAATTGCACATCAGATAAGCTATAGTGACTTCATCTTGTGTTTGCATCTCAGTATAAATCTTTTTCACTGAGACTTTATCTTTGACTGTTCCACCTCCCAGACTGAGCAGGAACTGGTTTAACCCACGCACTTAACTTTCTCTTTCCATCTTTCCCTTGTTCAGCTTTTTCTCCATGAGACCAAATATAGATACTTTCAGCCTTTTTTACAGTGGATTGCAGAATTTAGACAATAAGACTGAAGTGCAAGCTTGTAGAGATTAGAGTGGCATAGTGTCAACTGGAAAAGTTTTGTTTTGATTTTTGCAAACGTATGTTTGTTGCACTTAACCGACGTACTTGGTGTATGTTGAGTCCAAATTTATCCCCCATAACAATTTCTCCTTAAAATGCTTAATTTTGTGGTGACTTTTGGTTCTTGTTTCACCATTGTGTAAAGGTAATTCCATCAAAATTGGCAGAAAGTGATTACCTGTTTTCAGCTGTGAAATTTGCTCTTGCAAGTGTTCCTGTGGTCACATGTCAGTGTGGTGAAGCTAACAGTGGTTCCTGCAGCTGCCTTGCTGTGCTTGTTTAATTTGTGTGTGCTTTAAAAACTTCCTTCCTACACCTTTAGAAAACATGATCCTAATTCTGTAGGGAAAGCTGAATCACCTTGGAGAGGCAAAAATGTAGAATAAGAGAGTTACTGAATTTATTCAAATGTAGAACGGTACAAAGAGCTCTGGCTTAAACAATTCTGTATTTTAAGTTTCTCACTGGTTAGGCTGAGGATACAATGACTCAAATCTGAAACACTAGGGTTTTTTAGTTGGTTCTGGTGGGTTTTGTTTTTAGGGTTTGGTTTTTGGTTTGTTTTTTTTTTAATGTTACAAGTAGAGAGGTCCGCAATCTTAATGTTTCATTTGTAGCTTTGGTGAACAGAAGTTTGTTTATTATTCTGAAAACCTTTATAGGCATACTTCCTTTGAGCTGGAAAGTGTTAGAAAGTTGCTGTTCAGATAGATAGCTTAGAAAGAAATGTTCATAACTTCATTCTTTTGCATCAGTTTGGCAGAGGACAAAATGGGGACACATCCAAACACATATAGCATCTTCATGTTCAGTTTACAGTCCAAAATGAATTACATGACCTTTTTTGAGGCATTCTTATTTTTGCATTAAGAACATTTTGAAATGTCAGGTTATTTTGGCATGACTTTGGTTTGTATGATTGTAAATTGTGGATTTTTTTTTTTCCAAGCAAGGAAATATATCTATGTATAATATTTTCTTAATCAAAAAGAATAGACACATCATGATATTTCCTTATGTATTCTTGTTTTCCTGTGTCAGTTAACCAAAACAAAGTAGCAATCAAAGTCTATGGTCACACTGAAGGGATAATTACCTGGGATATGTACTAAAGTGTGAGCTAACTTGGGTTCTGTTATTAGTGCCATGTCTGTAGTAAGATGGCTTTTGAAGAAAACATGCATTGCTTTTTCCCCTACTTTACTATCATAAAAAGAAAGAGGAAGTTGCAAAACTGTTGCAAAATTAAAGGAAGTAAAGCCCACTGATTGGGAAATTTTGCAATTACCATGGCACAGGGGGAGGAAAAACCAAAACACCCAAACCTCCTTTTTGTTAAATAAACTTTAAATAGAAAAGCTCCGTTAACCTGTCTGTTCCCCTTATAAAGAAGGGATAAAGACTACTTATCACCGTGTTTCTGCATGTACTTGGAATGTGTACCTACAATTTAATTACAATCAACAAAAATTAACAGTGCTAGTATTTCAGTGTGGAAAATGGAGTGCCAAACCTGTAAAACTCTGTTTTAGCTGATGCAAGAAAACAAGAATCCCAGTATTGAATGTATGTCTTGAAGATGCTAGTGGAAAAAAGTTAATATGGGAGAACTGCGGTAAAATTATAGTAAAAAATAAAAATATGTTAATAAGGATGCAGTGTGACGGATTGCTAGTACAGTAAATGGGTTTTGCCAAATGGGTGGAGTCCATAGAAACGCAGTAGAATTGTGATACGCCATCATCCTTTCCTCAGGTTTTGTTGTACTTGAGCACAGTTTCAGAGGCATTTTTATAACACAGTCATCTCAAAATTTGAAATACTTAGTTTTGTAAACCTTTCAGCATCGGAAAGCAAGGGAGCATAGCACAGGTTGTTACTTGCTTATCAGATTGTCGTGTGTCTCCCTATGTGAGCAGATGATTTTAGCTCCTCTGACTTGCTGCCTTTGGTGAGCATGAGGACACTATCCTTTGGATTCACTGGATGTGATAGGTCAGTGCCTTGACTATCACCATCTTCTCTGGCCCTGCCGCACAGCATCTGTTCTGGGTTTTGCTGTGGTGGGGGGTTGTTTGTTTATTTTTCTCATACAAATCTCTAACACCTCTGCTGGAGTGGGAAGACAGAGGCGCACTCTGAGGTCTTGTGCTGTTTGGTCCCATTTAGCAAACCAGGCTTGTTGGGTCTATCTTGAAATATAGCAAACCCACCGATCTATCCATTCCAGGAATGCAAGACTTGCGGTCGGGCACACTCCTGGATCTCTTTTGATGCAGAGTGCTGAGGTGGCCAGATCAGGACAGGGTTTGCTTTGGTGATGTGAAACTGTTGCATTTGTAACAGGTGAAAGCAAGAAACTTCTGTTTAGCAGCGTAAGTAGTTTAATATATATCAATAGGCAAATTACTTTTGTAAATGTAAGAAAGTCGCTTTAGCAAAATGAAAATTTAATGTCCACCTTAAATCCTTCAGCAAAGTACTCTTTCTTTGTTTAGCATGCTTAATAGACCTTGAGCCAGTCCTGAGAACATTTGATGAAATAGCGATGCTGGAAGCAGTAATTCTGTTAAAGAGATCAAAGGTAAGTAAGTGGCTTTTGTTACAGTCATGAGTTGGTCAAATATGTTGGTAACTTTTGCTTGCTAAAAGAAATGTAACCTCCTTTGTCATTTATCTAATCTTGTATCTGGCTGAAGCATGTGTATCTGGCTGAAGCATGTGTTTGTACAGAGCTGTCATCTTGTCTTATAGCAGAAATTTAATACAGGTAAATATGTCTCTTCCAGTCACTATATGAATCACGATGTATTTACAAGAGTAGAAAGAAAGCAGATGTGGAGCAGATATCTCTAAATATACCTCTGAATCCCCAAGAGGTAATTTTTTTTACATATTGCATTTGGTATGTTGGCATCATTAAAGATCCCGAGAGCTTTAAAGGGGGGTTAACTTAGTAAGAGGGAATTGTTCTGCAGTTTACTTTCCTATGCAGTCAGAAAAGGCGTAAAATGCGTTAGTTGAGGTGGGGTGTAACAAAAGCATAGCCACATAGGTGAAGATAGTAAAGGGTGGGTAAGCAGAAATAAGAAGGGCACATTTGGTATATCCTCTAAGTGTGGGAAAGCCAGTCCCTCAAGGAGGAATGCAGCACACAATGTCTGCAACTTGTAAGAGACTGTCTTCTGCTCCCTTACACCTCTACGGAGCTTGCTTATATAGGGCCATATAGATTTGCTTTTACATTTTGACTCTTAATGCTGCTTCTTTTGATTCTTACTAATAATTAAACTTCTATACAAAATTGCTGTCAGCTTTGGAAAAACACAAGTATTAGGATTACATAGATTTCTTCTGTTTTACTGTATTTTAATTGTGCTATCTATTGAGCATTTAGATATAGTAGAGAAAAGACAGTGATGGGAAAGTACTCTGTAAATCATTGCAACTTTGTATTTATTTAATGTGCATTTTCGTTATACAACTGGAATCATTTCAGGAAACATATTCTGGCTCCATACAATGTGATGCACTTCCCCTTCGGAGCATCTCTCCAGATATATCAAGACTCAAGTCTGTTCCCAAGTGTAATATCCTCTCATCAGGTAGAGATACTAATGACTTCACATAAATTTAAGTTGCCCTCGCAGCTTTACACTCCCACTGTATCATTGCATTTGTATAGTACATAGTTGGATCTCCGTTTATGTCAGAAAAGAGAGGTGTTTTGTAAGCCTCGTGCTCTGGGTAAAAAAATAGAGTATTTTAGCTCTGATTTTCTGTTCCTGTCACTTGAGAAATCCCCACAGCTCACAGCTTCAGTTTTCCTATTCAGGGTTGTGAGTGCAGAGATAGCATTTACTTGTCCCTTCAGACTCTTGGCAGTTTAGTTAATCATTTGTGAACTACTTCTAAAGATAAAAATGCTAAACACTTTGAGGCACTCCTAAAGCTGAGTAAACTGAAAGTTTCTAATGCAGCCCAACCTCTCAATCATTTTTGATTCAATAAATAAAATGGCTTTAATAAATAGAATGCCTTGCAAAAGTATCTGCACAGATCTTTTGTAGCTGTCACCTTTTCTGAATAAAAGTTTGCTAAATTCCCAGACAAAACTCAATTTTGAGGTTTTGCTGACATCAGAAGCCAGAAAAATGCAATGGGACCCAGGTAAAATAGCAATACATTGTGAAACTAAAACTGCACTTGAGTTTCTTCTCTTGAAAGAATGCAAACATATATTTCAAAAGAATGGATCATCCTTTGGCTTTGCAGGGACCAGTGGTGTGAAAGTAGACAAGACGATTGACTTCACTGCTATAAAGTAGGGCATCAAAAAGTGTGCTGAGGTGCTGCAAAACTGGAGATATTCTGGTAGAGGTAGGAGGGCACAGGCTGTTTCTTTTCCAGCTCCTGTTTGAACACATCCACAATTCTGGGCTTGTACTCAATGTACTAGAAAGATATAAATACAGCAGGAATTCCAGGGAAAACAAATTACAGGAAGCTTAAGGAATTTGAGTTATAGGGGAAAATGGCAGAAAGCAAATGTAGTGTAGTTTGGCTGTACCTCTACCCAAGCATGTATCTATACACATAGCATAAAAATCTTAAGGATGAAGAATAACTTGTGGTGATGAAGCTTAATAGGAATGTTGTGATGAATTTTAGAAAATGGAATATTAGATTGAATATGAGCATGGACTGTAAGTGTAATCAGATAAGATAATGATAAAAGTCAGCCCTTCTTGCTGCTGGTTCCTGTTAAAAATTGTCATATCTGCCTGTGGAGGTCATTGATGAGATTGTGGTGGTACTATTAATCTGATTGATCAGTTGGTGGTCCTTTACAGAGTCACTGCTTAGACTTTGTTGCATGTATGTACAGATACTGTAAATCCTGTGAAAATAGTGTCTACAAAACTGTACTACAGCAGAAGTGTTTGTTATTACTTTGCTAATATCTGCATCAGGTAGTTTTATAATGGAAAGCAAGACTGACATTCTTCTTACTTTGTCTAAATTAGATGCAATTGTTTCATGTGACAATCTGTTCCCAGGTAGCTGTTGGCAAGAGATGAGTTTGGCATGGCACCAAGGCAGAAGTTAATGACTATAGATTTTAGTTGAGTTGTTTTTTCCAGCAATACAATTAGAAGATTTTCTCAGAAACTTGCTCCTTCAGAGTTAGGAACTGTCTTCTAACTTTCAGTCTCTTTAATTTTTCTTCCCTAGCCAGCTTATACACACACTTGTTCATGAGCATTGCTTTAAGCTTAAATAGCTCTTTTCCCTCTTTTCCCATTTTATTTCTGACATAGAAAGTAATCCTTTAATACACTTTGTTTTGCTAGACAAGCAGGATACATTCTTTTGAAGTCCATTTGTAAAATAAGCTTCTTCATTCTCCTGGTATCCTACTAGTCCTCATTCTCCTGGTATCCTACTAGTCCTCCCTGTGCATGTTCTAACTTAAGTCATTGAAGTAAGGCTACCAGACATCTGTACGTAGTATTAAAAAAGAAGTGTGACAAGTGTTTTCTTCCTGAAATAAGAATTTTACTTAATATACCTTAGAATTTTATTTTTCCTTTCTCACAAGATCCTTCGTTATAGAATAATCTACCTAGGGGTTTTTTTTTCCTCATGTCAATTCCAAATCAATAACCCCAGCTTGAAGCAGAAAGTCTAGATCTCATGTTTTGTGCTACTGAATTCCCACTTTTATTACTCCAGGTCAGCTCTATTACTTCTAGGTCAGCTAGGTTATTTCTGAGTAACCTGAGTCAACCCGTTCTTTCTGAATAACACCTGCAAATTTCATCAACATGTTTCTATTTTGTATGCTATGGTCACTAGTGAAGTTCATTCTCCCATACTAGTACAATCCCAGTAGTTTTGTCTCTAATGCTATTAAATATCTGTGTGTGCCTAGAGATCTATAACAATCTATCCCAGCAGAGCTGTTTAAAATCCTTTTCTAAAACGATCTTTCACTCACACCAGTTATCTCCTAATCCTTTCTCATTCATGCATTAGGTAACATCTGCTACTTCACACTATATAGCTCTGCCCAGCTTACTTTCTCTCTCTTTAATGAAATGAAATGCTAGTTACTATGAGTTCTGGTCCACCATTTTTTAAATAATGAGAGTGTCATTTCTTTCACATTTTCCTATTCCTGCTCCTTGTATTTATAGCCATGTTCTTCCACAGGTCAACACTCTGATCTAGGAATACACCTTCAAATACCCCCATTGGATGGGTATCTATAAATCCTGAGCTGTCTAGGGAGCTACCTGTTCTTATTGTGTCTTTAGATGTTCATCTGAATTCTTACACCTGCATCTCTGGTTCTTAGTTAACATCTCTGAAGCTCTTTATCAAGTGACACTCTGAAAGTCTGTAATGAAATCTGTATACAGAATTAGGCATATGCCCTGTAACTGGTTTCTCATCAGCTATTTGTCGTCTCTTCTTTGAGTCATTCCTACTGCTGCTTTCATATCCATCATCTTTTTCTGCCATGAAAAATCCTAAAAATAGAAACTATTAAGCTTTCCACCTGATAAACCCCCTTTTTTTCCCCTTTCTTTGCAAACGTTTACATGAAGCTTTCTTGAAGTCATATGCTGTTTTGACAGTCTACCAAAGCTTCCATTGGCTTCCCACCGAATGTCACCGTTGGTCTTCATGTTCTTTCCCTCCACCTGAAACTTTCTTTCAATCTTTCCACCTTTGTTACGCTGCCAAACTTCATCAAAATAAATTAGTCGGCTTTCATGCTGACTCCTAGCTACCCCTCCAAACACTTGAAGGAGTTATTTTGTTCTTCCAGTCCCTACAAAAATTTTCTGTTGAACAGAGCTTTTTTTTAAAGTTCACATCTACTGGATTTATTCTCTTAATGTTCTTTTAAAATAAAACAAGAGCCCCAAACCCATGGTCAAGCCCTGATAAAAGATAAGGGACATAAAGGTACTCTGAACCTGAGTGTAAGGAATAATGTATTTGAAGTGAATTTAGGTTGTTTATGACTTGTTTTATGGAATTACTCTAAATAGTCTCTGATGGCTGCATTTTATTTGAACATAGGAGTAATACATCTCACTCCCCCCCCCCCTTTTTTTTTTTAAGATGGAAATTCTGGGGGTCTACACTCTCTCAGCAGTCAGAGCACAGATGAAAATATCTCTGTAACTCAGAGTGCCAAGCTTCTTGTGCATCCATACAGTTATGCTCCCTCATCTGACAAGAGTATTTCAGACGCCTCAAATTCTGCATCATGTATGCTGCGGTCATCACCAATTCCTTCAGGTACAGCAAACACTGATTTAATTCCAAGACCCACAATAAGTGTCCTAATATCAAATATATATGTGTATGAAATGGAAACTGGAACTGTTGTTCATCTGTAAAATGAAAACAAAGCATTCTACAAATTAAGAATGCAAGTAATTCTGCCCTTGTAGCCTTATATGTTACAAAGTAAGTAAAACCAATGTAAAATGTAACCTAGTACACGTACCTGTAGCTCCTAGCTTTTTTCTCTCCATTTAGGCAAACTTAATTCCTGCTGCCTTGGGTCTTCTTTATCCCATTCCCTTTGCTCATATTATTTCTCCTTTCTTCTACTGCTGTAGCAGTGCTGGAGTTCAGCAGAACAGGAATAAAAGTTAGCTGGAATTTTAACTTATCTTGTTGCCTGTCACTTCTCTCCACTTTTTAGGCTTGGCAGTCTTCCTGTTAGTAATGGTGGGGCAAAAAGAAGCAGCAGCTGTGTCACCATCTCACCTTTCATGATCTTCTGTGTTAGCTGAGAGCCTGCTGCATGATATTCCTATGCATCAAATAACTGTTAAAAGTGTGCTTCCAAAAAAATAACAAAAAGAAACTTTAATGCATGATGAATTATTCAGAGAGATTTTTTTTTATGGGCCACACAATAACATGCAACTTGATAAAGATCTACCGCATCATCCCTGTTCTGGAAATATGAGAATCTGCACCTTTTCACTGTGTGAATCCTCAGCTTGAGAAAAATACACAGGAAACTACAGGGATGTTTTAAGTAACGTCAATAAAAATCCCACTGCAAAGTGAAGTTACCACCTCTCTCTTTTCAGTACCAGGTCGGGTTGAACACCGGAATAGGTTGCCCACAGAGGCTGTAGAAGTCCCATCACTTGGAGATGCTCAAAATTCAGCTGGACAAGGCCCTGAGCAACCTTAGTTATCCTTGAAGTTGGCCCAGCTTTGAGCAGGCCATTAGACCAGATGTGACCTCCTTAAGGGTTCCTTCCAACCTAAATTATTCTGTGATTCAGATAAAATAAATAGTCTAATCACCAAATTTGACAAATTGAAACATTTTAAATGTGGAATACAACAGTGAAATATTAAAAGCATGTTTAGTAGTCTAGTGTATTTCTAACCAAAAACAAGTTTTAAACAGCTCTTTCTCACCTTGTTCTTTGTTCTATGGCACTACAGACAGTTACAATACTAATTTTTTTTTTTTCATCCTCTCCAATCTCAGATTTTGTTTTGGAAACCATACAACAGAATGTAGCTCATCAATGGATCCAAAGTAAAAGAGAAGAAATTATTGATCAGATGACTGAAGCATGTTTGAATCAGTCACTGGATGCTCTTCTATCAAGATTTTTACTCATGAAAGAAGACTATGAACTTATAAGCACGAAACCTACAAGGACATCCAAAGTCCGACAACTGCTTGATACCTCAGATAGCCAAGGAGAGGAATTTGCCAGAATTATAATACAAAAGTTGAAAGATAACAAACAGCTAGGACTTCAACCTTATCCAGACATTGTACCTAATTCTCTAAGACTGCATCTTTAAATTTATTCTTTCTATATGAAACCATGTGAATATTTCTTACAACACAGTTCTTGTTTCTATATATAGTAGTTTTATATATGTACTGCTTTGTCTTTACTATGCCTTTGTAGAGTCTCAGAAATGACACTGAGTTCATCTAGACTGCATTTGGTGAGTTACCAATTAATCAGTTGGAGTGCAGTCATAAAGCCAAACACTTGACACTTGTTGACTCGATTCATAAAAGTATTTTGTTTATACATGACAAAGAAAAACCATTAAATGTTCCCTGTTTTGCATATTTTCTGTATCCTTTCCTTTCACCTTACAGGATTGAGACAACCCATCTCAACTTGGAGTATTGGTTTTTCTCCCTCCATCTGGTCTTTCCCATAAAGGAGGAAAAAAATCTAGGTGATCTACTTTGGGGCTTGTGTGCTGTGTGTATAATAAATTTTCTTCTTTCAGCCATACTGGTTACTTCTCCTGAGATACCGGAGCAGAGCGGTAGGTGGGAGGAAGTTTACATTGCATTTTTACAGGATATTTTATTATGTTTTTTGTTGTTTTCCCATTTTGTTGCCAGGGCAAGCGCTTCAGACCACTGCATAAGAAGGTCAGTCCAAAAAGGAGCCCGAGGGTAAGAAGGACGTTGTGCTGTTCATCTTTGTTCTGCTAAGAACTGATACGTTAGAAAGGGTGCAGTTATAGCCTTTTACATTATTTGGTTACACCCACTTAAACTCCTCTTGAAATCGTAGTATAATGAGATCCACATACAGCTTATCCAAGGGAACCCTCAGTTAATATCTCTTTTACATTTCCTTAGTTAATGCCTCCCTTACCTTTGTCATCTGCCATAAATACTTCTCATCTCATGTTGCTGGATCAAACTTTTAATTCAATTTTATTTTTAGTATTTTTAGAAGATGAACAGTAGTCTGGGTCTGCACAAAGATCAAGCATGCACTGCCCTGCCAGGCTGGAATTGATGTGCATGGGTCTCTCCTGCCATGACCTGTCTTAGCCTTCTCTGGACAACATCTCCGCCATCCTTTTTTGTCTGAAGGATGGTGCTAACATGTTGAGGCATAAATGGGGCCACCTGCGAGGAAAAGGTACATCGTATTTTTTTCAGCTCATTTCAGAAAGCCTTAGTGACTTTACTTACGTGGCTTCAAAACTAGTAAAAGAATTACTGGTTTTAATTTGTCAGAACACAGCACAGGCAAATGATTTTTACAAGCACTAATAAATAATTACAAATTCTGCTAACACCATGTAAAATTTGGGAAAATCCAAACTTCACGTACAAGAAAGCTGAAATCTACCTAAACTACCATATAAAAAGGAGCAGATAAATGAGAAATCCTAAGTGACGGCTGTTTGGAAGCCTATAGAGATGTGAGATCTGCCCCATTTCAATGATTCAAGCTTCAGTGTGGGCATTACTAGTTGCCAACAGCTTAGTTTTTTCAATATCTGTCTTAACTTATTTTGTGAACTGAATCACAAGAATACAATGTATAATTTATTGGATAGAAAAGGAGTTGTTTTAATTTTTTTAGAGTAAGTTTTTGGCATAAACTGGGAATTTGCATTTTATCCTGCTTCTCTCTGAAGGCTGTAAAATTCAAACTAGATATCTGAGACTAGGACAATGGTGCAATGAATGGTTGTGCTTTTTGTAGAGCAGACCTGAAGATGTCTAGCAGGGACAGGCTCTGAGGAAAGCTGCCAGCCTTGCCAGTGGAAGTTTGGTGCCAGAACTGTGTGTTTCACTGCACATCACATTTTAAGCCACGTTTGTTCATTATTAGTAGTGCCTAAAGAAAGATTTGTGTCATGCAAGGTAGCAAAATAGCATTTCTTAGATGTGTGTCCAAAATTCATTGTGTATTAAGAGCTTTCCTGAATTGTGGTTTTAGTAACTAGAAGAACAGAGACTTCTTTAGGCGTATCTTTTTACGAGCTGATACATTGTTCTTGTAGTAGGATATGCATGAGTTGCAAACTTTGTAATTTATTATTTTAAATTATGTGTAGGAAGATAAAAGCAGTCCTGGTATGTGTAAAAAGCCTTGGCCTGCCGGGTGGCACTTGGCCTGCCAGGTGGCATCTGATGTCTCATGTCTGGAGGTCTGTACCTTCTTCCTATTTCCCAACTCATTGAAAGCAACTTCTGCCTTACAGCAAACAGAACTTGAGCACAGGACAGATGCCATGCTTCCTAGCTCTACGTGCTGTGCATGATGAAACCTGTACAGGCTGGCAGACTGATCTGAATTTGTGATTTGTGCTGTTGATCTTTCTCAGTGCTGCTGCTGCACCTTTGCACTCACTTGCCTCTGACATGTTCTGCAGCCTGCCAGTGTGCCTGCTGCAGCTTTTCTGCCGGCGCCCCATGAGCTGCTGTTCCCCAGAAGCCATGTGGATGGGTGGAGGAGCCCTGGGGAACGAGTGGGACAGATCCCAAAGCCATTCCAGGTGCTGCCAAGGCAACTGTGGTAGTTGCCCACCCTCCAGTCTCTTCATAGTGGAGAGGAAACATGGGACATAAAAGATGAGGACCCACTGGTAGGACATCTGGCTGAGGGAAAAGAGCGTCCTGCTGCTTTCTGAAGGCTCCCTGCTGACTCTTGCCTGTCAGTAGGGAACTAGCTTGGGGTCAGTTAATAATAATAATAATGATAATGATAAGTCTGGCCTACAGAGTCACATTCAGGAATGGTGCTGTCATGCTGCTGCAATCAGTATGGGCTGCCTCTCTTCATGTGCCATTACCTAGAGGTGGCACAGCTGCGGGAAAAGTAATTTTCTACCCCCAGTCCTGAATACACATGCATCTGTAAGGCCATGAATGTTGTTCTAGCTAAAGCCCAGCCCTTCAAGGAAACCCTGAGGCCGCTCAATAGAAGAACTCAGTCCTATCTCCCTTTTCTTTCCTTGGACCCTGAGCCTCCCTCTGTGAGGGAGTAGAATCCATAAACCTGCCCTCTCCAAAATGTTAGGCACGCACAGGAGTGAAATGGAGGAGGGGGCAGCCACACTCAGGACTTGAGGGATACAGAAGAAAGGGTAAGGAGAAAGCTTTGGGGTAGGCATGGGGAAAGGGAGGTAGAGGCTGTGTGCCTGATCCACACAGGGTGTGTGAAGGGTGTGGGGAGGTGACAGACATATGAGCCAGTAAGTCAAAGTCTGCCAGTTCTTTTGTTTAACTCCAGTACTATGAAAGAGGAACAGAGTTTCTGTGCAACTGGAACACTCAGCACTGATTTTGACTGTGGCAGCAAGTGCAGGGTCAGCAAGGACAGTCAGGCACAGTCATGCAGTTCATGCACCACTTCTCTGTCAGGAAGCCCAAGTCTCGGATGTCTGCTACAGTCATGCCATATCTGTGGATGTGGCAGGTGGGACCTTGCTCTGTGAGTGAAAGGGTCGCAAGCACTCGGGAAGACTACCATTTGAAAAGCTGGTTGGTTTCCCCCCCACACCTTCCAATACACAACAGTATTTTGTGCACTCCTCACTTCTTCATAGCAATTCCTAACAGATTTTTCAGCATTTTCACTCCAAGCAGGAATGCTGCTGATGTTTCAGAGCACTGTTCTTGCTGACAATAAAAGCTTTTCTCTGAGTTGTAACAGCTCATAGAGAGCCTTTTAAAATGTACATGTAAAAACGTCTTTCACATGTACATGGGGAAAAATAGAAACATAGGACTATACTTATTATTTTGCACTTGTTACCATTAGATTCCATATGCCATTTTAGCACCTAGTCACTTAGTACTGACTGATCCTCAGTCACTTAGTAGTGGCTGATCCTCGTGTTCTGCTCCCATGCCTTGAGTTAACATGGTTGGTAGAGGTTCCTTGACACGGTCTGTGCGCTATGCTCTGTCCTGCATCAACTTCATGGGAAAGTAAGTAAAGATCTGATTTTACCAAGATGACACAAATGGTGGCCTTTGTTTGTCATTCAGATTCTTGCAGCTAATGGCAGAGGGTGTTCGGCAGTATTTTTTCGACCAAGGTTAATTGCAAGTGCATCTGTTGTAGACGAGGACTGTAGGAGCCTGTGCTGGCTGAGCACTAAGACGCAGGGGGCAGAGGTAAGGAACAGGAGGAAGCACAGGACTTGGCAGAGGTATAGCTGAACTGTTTGATGCATCTGGGCAATGGTGTGAATGAAGACGGCTCTGGAAATAATTGAAGTACTTTTGTTTCCAGGGTAGAGTATCAAAAGCCTTCCTCAGCAGTAATGGAAGTGTAGGCAAGAAACCAGAAAATGTCACAGACTTATTCAGGCGAGTGCACCTCACTTTGCTGTTCCATAAGCAAATGTGTGTATGTGTAGCTATAACACACAGAAGAATTGCTATGAGCAGTAAGTTGGCACAGGAGAATCCTCACTGCAGAAATGCTAGTCAAATTCTGCAAGACTGTAAAAATGAATGAGAAAAATATGTTATAAAGGAAGTCACATTCACTTCTTCACTTTGTCCATCCCGCTTACTTAAAATGCAAATAAACGCATAAATTCCTTTCTTTGCAAAGGAATTAGATTTTGTGTTCACAGAAGAAATGTTCAAGAAAGAAATGTTTTTCATGTACACTGCATGCTTTATGATTGCTCAATGCTGATTTATGTGCTGTCACTGTAAATTTGTGCGAAATGTCGAGTAGGACGTAACCATCAGAGTCAGACCAATAGTAATATTGGAAGCATTAATGAAGAAAACGTTTTGTTTCGTGTTCCAACATGCAGCCTCTACAGAACTAAAACAAAGGGCTGAAGCTGGCTCAGGAGGGGGATATATGAACAACATAAAAGTGCTCTCCAGCTCTAAGAGGGGGCAAATGTCTGACGACAGAGTCCCTCAGCGTAGCACACAATCAAAAAAACAGTTTGGTGCCCCAAATCACAAACAGGACAAATTCAAGTTCAAATTTCAGAGTACAAGTAATTATGCATTCTTGAAAATATGCATTCTGGTTTTTAGGCTATAGTTCATTAACACTGCTCTGACAGAAGAAAAGGATTTTAAGATGAGAGAGGCTCTGATTGAGGAACGTGGTGCTCAGCCTCTCTGTTCTTCCAGCAGAGAACAACATCCCTGCAAAACAATTCTGTTGCCAAAATGTTTCTTGATATATTATAATGTACGTAACCACAGACTTGCAGGCAGCTGGAATTGTGCAATCTTTTCAGGCAGACTTAGAGAGCTCTCAGGGATAAATAACCATCCTTCATAGATAAAAATAAAGGAACTTGGAGGCTGTTTATTCAAAATACTTGTCATATACCTGCTCTGAATAGTGTTTTAAAAAAGCACAGCCATTTCTGTGTGTAAACATTAACTGTAGACCTGTCTCAATCTATCACAGAAAGCATGTTTTTACAAGATGTTACTTGGAAGGAAGATGTTACTTAAAAGGAAGAAATAGGAGGAGCACTGACGATAGAAAGATTTGGATTGGGTTTATTATTTCTTTGGGTCACTGTAGGTTACAGTATGCAACGTGCAACATGATGCAACTCTCCTGCTTGTTTTCCAGTTGGATTACTGAGGCTGCTTGGAGGGATATCTGTGTTTGAACTCAATTATTTCACTTTCCTGCGTGGATTAATACTGGTGAAGTCCTGATGCCCGTACTGATGAAGTCCTGTTATCTGGTGCCTCAACTCAGTCCAGTGACTTAAGACTCTTGACCTGCTGGATCAGCTCCTTCCAGATGCCCTTTGACACGTGAGTACGAATTTTTGCCTTACTATTGGCCTCGTCGTTCATGGAAAACAAAAATCCCAGGTTAGTGCTCTTGCATTCATTAACTTTTTGCTCTGCCCAGAAGACTTTATTTTCTGCATGTTTACTTGTTTCGGTAGATATTGTGCTGTATACCATACTGGCTTTCGAAAAGTACTTCACAGACTGGGCAACATATTGTTTCAGAAGACAAAGCTGAATACATTGGGTAAGTAATTTCTTTCTTTGCTTATTTTTAATCTTAGATTTTTTTTAAAGCTTATTTAATTAAAATAAGATCTTAACACCAGATCAGTCTGTTTTGTGTATCATGCATCATGTCATAAATTATTAGAAAAGCCACAGATATATAATTCTCCAGCTAAGAAAAATAACTGAGCTGATAAATATTTAACAATGAGTAGATTAAATTTAAAAGAAAATATATCCAAAAAAGTAAACAGAAAAACATTAGGTTGTTTAAAATGAAATAATACCTATGATTTTCAGTTAACTACCACTCTTTCCTAGTCTCCTCACTCTGAAAATCTTGCTGTTTTGGCAAGTTATGCCACAAGAATAAACATCTTCCTTGTATACAGTGTTAGTAAAAAGTCTCATTGTGGCTTTCTAAATTAACAAGAAGGAATTAGACTGCATTTGTTTCACATTAACATCTGGGAAAGTGTTGTTCTTGGTTTCAGTGACACGTGGATGAAGGATTTCTTTTTTTTTCCCCAACCTTCCTTTTGTCTTATTCCTATCACAACGTTCTAAGGAATAGACAGCAGCTGATATTTAAGCTGCCTGCTTCTGCCTGCTAATGACCTTAGTTGAGATTGTTTGCAGAAACCACATTCCAGGAGAGTCTGGGATCTTCTTTCTGGAAAGCTCTCATTGATTTTAGTATTCATGCTACTGTAATAAAAATAGCAGCTAAAGGCAAGGCTAAACCAAGAGTGAGAGAAGAGGCTATTCATATTAGTGTTAACTTACCCCCTGGTGAAACAGATGTGTGCTTATTTAGAGCAGCAACTAGAGAGTCACTATTCAATTACAGTAGCCTTTCTGCTAAAGGAAGCAAGCATATCACCTACCCTCTGGTAAGCTGCTGCCTTCTCTTTTTAATACCTTTATAGGTTTGGACTACAGTAGCTTCTCTCTCAAATATCCTCTGTGATTTGCTCTGGGGTGGCGATGGAGTGCTGGGGGTGGAGCAAGTCCCTCCTATGGGAAAACCAGCCTCTGACCACAGTAATGCGATTGGAGCATGTGAAGCATTAACTCATTGAATATTTTTATAAACATAAAATTTAAAAATTGAAAGGAAATATGCTCATTTCCTACTGAGTGGGATATGTTTTCTTCAGAGGAGATCAAAGTGGATTTTTTGTTGTTGTTGTTTGGTTTTTTAATTATTATTGCTAAGTGTTTTATTTTATGCTGTTCCTTCATAATGCATAATCTTGTTTTGTTTGCTTGATCTCCTCTCTCACTGAAAAATGTTCAACAGTATAATCTGCCATGAATACTCCCTTTAAGACCTGTTGATGCTCAGGCTCAGCAACAATGTTTTAAAGTTTGATCTACACATTTTTTGTCATGTTGAAAACTGCTGGCTTATCTGATTTTATGTTCCAATAGCTATTAATAAAAATGTATATGGTTGGGTTTTTTTTTTTTGTCAGTCTGCTACACGCAGGAGAAAATTACCCAGAGTGTACTTGGAGAAAATAAGAGATTGCTCGTAAGTTTTAAAATAGCTTTCTACACATGTATTGATTTCTAATACAAATATAATTAAAATATGCTAGATTTTGTTTTTAAATGTCATCCTTAATGTCATTAACTTTCTGACTGAAACTAGAAAATACTAGGGTTTTGTCAGTTTTATTGCCTGGTTTGACTTTGCTATGTTCATTGATAGCATAGCAGACTTTCATTATTGAGAAATTATGTGGCAGTAGACAACAATCACCTAAACAAAAGGCCATGAAATTACTGAAATAATATTAAGGAGTAAGTTTGATGTCCAGCATGTTCCAACATCTTTGATAGGGGATGACTTTCTAAATGCTCTCAGTTTCCAAGGGAATCTGCTGAAGGGAACAATACTTGGTCTCTGAGAGAGATCCTCTGATTTATTTACTAGTATTTCTTGAATTAAAAGCTGAGAATTTCAAAATGTGCTAACAAACAGAAGCAGTTTGGTCCCTCTGGAATTCTATGGAGCAGTTTATAAGATATCACACTTCCGTAACCCCTGACTAAGCCTTGCTTAATCGTTTGGCAAAGGTTAATTGCCTCAAGAAGGAGGCAATCACTCATGAGGCTGTAGATCCCTGAAGGATGGGAAGTGTCTGAGAAAATCCTGCCCTGCCAAACCATTCCTGCACTAATTTATGGAAGAACTGTCTTTGGTTGCAACTCTGGTTTTCAACTACTATCAAGCTGTCTGTTCTTCCTTCACTTTTCTGTATGACTTCTGGCATTGGCTTGACTAAAAAATGAGCTATTGAGAATTACCTGTATATGGTGTTATTGTTTTCTTTAACTTCTCAGGTGTTGGTCTACAAGTTATTTTCTGTTGCTCTTTGTGCATACAGCTGGGAGGTAAACATAAGATTGCAAGGGATTTAGGGCCATTATGCCTGTCTGTGCTCTCAAGGCATTCTGCTTTTTCTCTGAGAGAAAAATTTTCCTCCATTTGTTGAGGGAGCCCCTAAGGAAGAGCAGAACCTGCATGAAAACAGGGTTCTGAAGTTCTGTAGTAGAGATCACTTGTTGACACAAGGCACAGGCAAGTGTTTGCAGCTGTTTCATTTAGGCTGCTGCAGCATCTGAGGCACAACAGCATGTTGATGCCTGTCTGAATCTCTGATTTCCAGAAAGCAATAGCTCTTTCTGATTGTCACAGTCCATGGGGACCAAGAGAGCAGGGACCTTCCTTCGTATCAGGAAGCTTTTATGTCTTACTCTTCAGACTTCATACACAAGAGCTATTGAAATACCTGTACTTATATTTTTGATGCCATAAAGTTTTATTATTGCAGTAGGGTTAGCCTTTAAATACTCAACCATCCTAAAGCAGAATGCGAGAATGCAAAGAACCTCCCGTTTTGAATTACTGCATAATTAAATCTTTTTGTTCTCAGGAAGCCACACTGAATTCCTCTCTGCTAGAGGATTGACCATAAGGATTTGTTACCTCTTATAATACAGGATTTTCCAACTGAAAATGGCCACCCCCTGTAAGAAGTCATCTTGTTACAGCTCTGATGGTTGTCCCCAGCACGTAAGCCCTCCCAGACCTTAGCTCGTACTGGCTCTCACTTGGATTATGTGCACCCTCAAAATGTGACCTACAGAGATGCCCAAGTGACAGAGAACAGAGTCATGCTTGAACAGCTAGGCTTCTTAGCTTAAGCTTTTTGGCACACCAGTTTGAGGCAGAAGCAGCAGTGATGGTCCCAGAAAGGGGAGATGGTAGCATAAGGATGAAGTGACAGTGATGACAGCAGGGCAGGACTATGGGCCAGGTTCAGTAGGAACAAAATGTGAAAAAAATATGAAACTACAAATGAGGGAAAGGATTAGACCATGGCAACAGATATTGGGCATGTCCTCAAATTGTTTTCATCACTGCCTGGGTTGTAACAGCAGTAAATTCTTTACACATTTAACAAAAAATACTTCTTTTGTTATTATACAAGAAGATCTGTACAGGACACTATTTCCTATATTCCGCTAATTTTCTTAATAGCATGAAGACTTTGCTGAGAACTAGCATGAGTCCTGCCTCAGTCAAACCTTGTTTATTTAAGGAAGACATAGTCCTGAATAAAGAAATCAATAACAGCTTCAACATTGTGACCCCACTGGATGAAATCAGTGCACTGTCAAAGCTAGTGGGAATATTGCTATTGACTTGAGGGGACAGGGGTGGGACAGGCAGAAGCTGTTTAAAAGATTTTGTTCTCAAATTGCTACTTTCTTACAGATTTTCAGCTGATATAAATTGGGGTAACTTAACTACAGTGAAGTTACACATCTTGGTTATGGAAACTGAGTCTCTTATCCTTTGATTCTCAGGCTGTACCTATTCGTAGACTTAAATCAGGGTCTGGTTAAAAGTTTTGCTAATGTGACATCTCTCAAAGTACAGAAGTTTGAACTGTTTCTTCTTCTAATTGTTTTTCTTTCAAAATGGTTCCATACACAGTCACTTATTTATGAAAGAAATATTTCCCTACACAGCTCTGGTTACACATTTTTAGAGATCTGAAATAAACTTTTGTTAGCACAAGAGAGAAGAAAAATATATGCAAAACATTGTTACTTAAGAAAATAATTTAATCTTTACCTTTGTGCTCTCATGAAACCTGCAGATTGTAAAAGTTCTACTAGCCTCAAGTAGCATTGCCAGTTTAAATGCTCAAATTCCCTTTAGCTACCAGGTCATCTGTACTAGACATCAAAGTTCAGGTTTGATATCATGTATTCAAGTTACCTGAACTACTGACAACCTACCAATTGCATTATGTATCCTACTTTACAGGAAAATAACTTCATCTCATTTATCAGTGAGACTTCATTTCAGGAAAACTGATATGACCACTACTTGCATAGCTTCACATTCACATCACCTCAGGAACAGCTGCATTTTGAATTCTCACTCCCTTTGAGCTGTACCCACTTAAACATTTGTGCACTTTGGCTCAGAGCCAGAGCTCTGAATAACCCACATTTAAAAAGAAAAAAAAAAAAGAAAAAAAAAGAGAAAAATTCCCAAATCAGGCACAAGAAGCACAAGGTGATTTTCAACCAGCTCTGCTGCCAAAGTAGTATTACTACAGAGTTCTGCCCAAATTTCTGGCATGCTGCTGTCCTGATGGGCTCTCCGGACAGCTGCTATCACAGGAGGGCGTTTCTGCCAACATTTCACATAGCCATGGAAAGCAGAAACGGAGCCAGGAGGTTCTGGAAGTATTAGCTCGTATTTTGGGGTGGGGGGGGATGGGGGGGTGACTTCTTTTCCCTCCTTTCTTTCACACAAGCAGAAAAATTCTGTAAATCATAGGAAACAGGAAATGCTTATCAGGAATTTTAAGGAAGATACATGACTGGTGTATTGGATGTCTGAAATTCCTCCCCCCAGACCACGGTGATGTTTTTTATTCTTAGAGGGACAAAGTGAGAACAAAGAGGAGTCACCTGTGTGTAAAGAGGAGGTCAGCAAAAGATGGGAGACTCAGCAGTCACTCTTGAACACCTATGGCAAGAATTAATATTTAACATTAGTCCAGCGTTTCCACGGTGCTCCTGCAGTTAGAGAAAGTGCCATTGGGATGAGAAAAGCATTTAATCTTTAAAGAGAGTTTGACATCTTTTAATCTTTAATCCTCATCAGGCCTCATTAGTTATTTGATCAACTAGGAAACTGAGTTGGAAAAAGGTTGGAAAAGAACACATATAATTATAAATTATTCAGGGCTGCTAAAACAGACATACTTTACAAAGGAAAGCAAACCTTTCGGGAAGTTTGGGGAGGGCAGGTTGGTTGTTTTAAACTGGCCATTGACCCATGTTTTAACAACATAAATCTGTGATCAAATGTTTTTGGCCAGTGTCGTGTGGAGGAGCTTTGTTCTACTCAGAGAACTTGGCTTTAGCTGATAGGATTTTGAGGAAGTTTTCTTTGGAAGTGTTTTAGAGTGTGTGTGGAGGGAGGGGAGGGAAGGAGAAATAAATTTCTTTTGACACAGGCACCAAAAAAAATCCATTGTTCTAAGTAAGCATCATTATGAGTCAGCAGGACCCAAGAGTTGAGACAGTCGCTGCAGTCCCAGCTGTTACATGTCGCTTCCCCATCCCTGAGGACCTCGGCCCCAGAGGGGTGCGATGTGTACACAAGGCTCATTTATCGACACAGCTATGCAGTTACGTCGTTCTTCCCAGCTCCCAGCATAGTTGGATCCTAGCCTGTGAGCACTGGAGTGGGAAGCTTTTACAGTCATGTTTTGTTGGACTCCCTTATACAAAAGTGTTCCAGGGACAGGGTGTTCAAAACTCAATCCCTATGCATGCTAGTGGCTTCTACCCAGAAGTCAAATGAGGTTAATAAGTAAAAAAGCTGCATTATTCACTGCAGCAGCAATCTCATCTCTAGGAACAGCTAAAGCTCTTTTCTTTATCCTCATATTAACATTAAGCTCCTGAGGCTTCAGGTTTTGAATGTCTTTTTCTCTCTTTTCTCCTGTGTTCCTCAGCAGATAATTTTCAGACGGATGTGATTTGATGAAACAAATAATAATGAAATAAAGTTCTTCCTGGGATGACAGCAAAATTTAGAGAGCGGTATACCTGTAGGGGATACTCCAGCTGTATTAGAACATGTTTCCAAGGGTACAGTGTCTCCTTCTTCCCTAAAATAACTTCAAATAACATAATGTAGAATTACAATTCAAGATAAATAATAAAAGTGAACTGAGAGTTCATGAAAGCTTCAGGATCTATAACCAAGGACAGTGGCCTCACATTTATCCATTTAAAAACGTACAGAACAGTGAAAGCTAAGAAAATTCACTAGTATGTGGTTCCTGGACTGCAAGATAAAAACAGGCAAAATAATTGTTCTTTGTACCATTTATGCTTTGTATGCTAATTATCTTATCCGTGTTTCTGATGCCATGTGCATTACAAAAGATGTTCTCTCCTCTTGTTTTCAGGTAATGATAGTTGAGGATGCCAGCCCCCTGGCGAATATGCTGCAATAAAAAATCCAGAACTAAGAATGGAAAAGCTGAAATGGACAATATGGCCGAGACAAGTGAAAAAATGCAGATGAAAAAAGAAATCACGTTACTAAATGGAGTTTCTTTAATTGTAGGGAACATGATTGGCTCTGGGATATTTGTATCACCCAGAGGTGTTTTAATGTACAGTGCTTCCTATGGACTCTCTCTAGTCATCTGGGCCCTTGGCGGGATGTTTTCACTGTTCGGAGCTTTGTGTTACGCTGAATTGGGAACATCCATTGTTAAATCTGGAGGCAGTTATGCTTATATCCTGGAAGCATTTGGTGCCTTTGTGGCCTTCATCAGACTCTGGTCTTCCTTGCTAATTATCGAACCAACAACTCAGGCAGTGATAGCAATCACGTTTGCTAACTACATTGTTCAACCAATTTTTCCTCATTGTGAGCCACCATATGATGCAGTCAGGTTGATTGCAGCTGCTTGTATATGTAAGTAAAGTTATGATTCCTAGAAATTAAGAACTATAATTCTAGGTGCCCAGAGAGATTTTTCTGAATTTCTATTCCTTTGCCTTCTGTGAAAATAATTATTGCCTCTCTGAAACATGTTCTTACGAACTAATAATCTTTTATTCAGATGGATTTTATTTGGGGCTGGGATTATGAGAGGGGAGAGGAGAATTACAACAATTTGGCTGGGGGAAACTATGACTGCTGATTAAAGGTACATATATCTTTATGGATCATTGGCCTAATTGGCAGCCCACATTTGGTCCATGCTCTCTTGGTTGGAAGGGACCTTTAAAGGTCATCTAGTCCAACCCCCTTGCAAGGAGCAGGGACACCTTCAACTAGATCATGTTGCTCAGAGCCCCGTCCAACCTAACCTTGAATGTTTCCAGGGATGGGCCATCTACCGCCTCTCTGGGCAACCTGTTCCAGTGTTTCACCACCTTCATCATAAAAAATTTCTTCCTTATATCTAGTCTGAATCTACCCTCTTTTGGTTTAAAACCATTACCCCTTGTCCTATCGCAACAGGCCCTGCTAAAAAGTCTGTCCCCATCTTTCTTATAGGCCCCCTCTTAAGTACTGAAAGGCTGCAATAAGGTCTGCCCAGAGCCTTCTCTGCTCCAGGCTGAACAACCCCAACTCTCTCAGCCCTTTCCTCATGGGAGAGGTTCTCCATTCCTCTGATCATTTTTGTGGCCCTCCTCTGGACCCGCTCCAACAGGTCCATGTCTTTCCTGTGCTGAGAACTCCAGAGCTGGACACAGTACTCCAGGTGGGGTCTCACCAGAGCAGAGGGGCAGAATCACCTCCCTTGACGTGCTGACCACGCTTCTTCTGATGCAGCCCAGGATACGGTTGGCCTTCTGGGCTGCAAGCGCACATTGTTGGCTCATGTCCAGCTTTTCATCCACCAGTACCCCCAAGTCCTTCTCCGCAGGGCTGCTCTCCATCCCTTCATCCCCCAGCCTGTATTGATACTGGGGGTTGTCCCAACCCAGGTGCAGGACCTTGCACTTGGCCTTGTTGAACCTCATGAGGTTCACATCGGTCCACTTCTCGACCTTGCCCAGGTCCCTCTGGATGCCATCCCATCCCTCAGGCGTGTCAACTGCACCACTCAGCTTGGTGTCGTCTGCAAACTTGCTGAGGGTGCATTCCATCCCACTGTCTAGGTCATTGATGAAGATATTAAACAGTACTGGTCCCAATATGGATGCCTTAGGGACACCACTCGTCACTGATCTCCATCTGGACATTGAGCTGTTGACCACTACCCTCTGGATGCAATCATCCAACCAATTCCTCATCCAGCGAACAGTCCACCCATCAAATCCATATCTGTCCAATTTAGAGAGAAGGATGTTGTGGAGGACTGTGTCAAAGGCCTTACAGAAGTCCAGTTAGACGACATCCGTAGCTCTTCCCTTGTCCACTGATGTAGTCGCTCCATCACCAAAGGCCACCAGGTTGGTCAGGCAGGACTTGCCCTTGGTGAAGCCATGCTGGCTGTCTCGAATCACCTCCCTGTCCTCCATGTGCCTTGGCATAGCTTCTAGGAGGATCTGTTCCATGATCTTCCCAGGCACAGAGGTGAGGCTGACAGGTCGGTAGTTCCCAGGGTCCTCCTTTCGACCCTTTTTAAAAATGGGTGCAATGTTTCCCTTTTTCCAGTCACCAGGGACTTCATCTGACTGCCATGACTTTTCAAATATCATAGAGAGTGGCTTGGCAACTCCATCAGCCAATTCCCTCAGGACCCTGGGATGCATCTTGTCAGGTCCCATAGACTTATGTATGTTCAGGTTCCTCAGGTGGTCACAAACCTGATCTTCTCTTACAGTGGGAGGGACTTTGCTCCTCCAGTCCCTGCCTTGAGGGCCATCCACTCGAGAGGTGTGGGAAGAGAGGTTGCCAGTGAAGACCGAGGCAAAAAAGTTGTTGAGTACCTCAGCCTTCTCCTTGTCTGTTGTTACTGGTTTTCCAGTCTTGCTCATCACAGGGATTACACTTTCTCTGACGTTCCTTTTCTGGCTGTCATACCTGTAGAAGCCCTTCCTATTATTCTTTGCATCCCTTGCCAAGTTCAGCTCCATCAGCACCTTGGCCTTCCTGACCCCATCCCTACACAACTGGGCAGCGGCCCTATACTCTTCCCAGGATACCTGTCCCTGCTTCTGCTGCCTGTGCATTTCCTTCTTGCCCTTTAGTTTGACCAGCAGAAGTCATTATTTACAGACAGTATTAAAATTATATTCAAACCTGACACTAGGCATGAACAATCATTGTATAACCTATTGGGGTTTTTTAATACCAGAATAAAACCAAAATTCTGTCCCCATTGCACAATGTTGGTATATTAATAGGAAATACTGTGTGGGCAAATCAGGTCCTGCTTCTCTAAATAGGTCTATTATTACCTTCACAGCTGACAGGACACTCTGTCAAATATGCAGAGTCACTCGTGATAATGATGGCAAGAAATTCTTTGAGCATCTGTGGTTGGATGCTAATTTCCTTGCTATATAAAAAGGTTTCTAAATGGTTTTCATTTTAAGCATTACAAAACTTTTTCTTCCTCTCAAAACTGAAGGGGAGATTATAGGCAGGTCAAAGAAACAGAAGCAAAGACCAACAAGGCTGCTAGAGAAGAAATAGCCCATTCTGATCCATGCTTGAGAGCACTCTGGACTGCCCATGCTGCATTTGTCCGGCTCTATTCTCCAGCAGCTGGGCTTCTTATGTGGTATCAATGCATACCCTTACCTTTCCTCATTTATCTCTGTTTTGAATTATGGAGTTGCAAGAGAGATAAGTTGCCCGTGATGCCGTGTGTGTGTGCTAGAGTGAGAGGAGGTGGGCACGCGGCTTGGCCCCTGGCTGGACCTGCTGCTGGCCAAGCAGCAGCACTTGTCACAGCACTTTATCTGCTCATCAGGGTTTAACTTCTGTGACAAAACTGAATACAAAGAATATGGCAGAAGTAGGAAAGGAAAAATCCCACCCACTCTCTGCAACCAACTACTTTGTTATTTCTATTAGATCCTGTCAAAATTGAGGCTTGAGAGAACTCTGTAAGTACTTCTGTAATCTTCAGACTCAGGGTCAAAGTGTGAATGACAGCTTCTAAGCCCTGGGCAAAGAGTAACAGCATGCTGACCTGGCTCAATTCAGTATCTTGTCCACAGCATCCAAACTTTTTGGTGCAGAAGCTATCCTTACTCTGTATGTAGACTAGAGCTCGAATCAGCATGGAGAACTTCAGGAAAAACTTCAATTCAAATAAAGGATATAAAGACATTTCAGCTTCTGCATGTGAGCAACTCTGTTGACTTTAATAAAATTTAAAGATTATTTAAAAGGAGCAGGAGTTAGTCCTAAAATTCAAAAGCTGATATGTTTTGTCTTATCTACTGTCATGAAAACAGTATCCTTCAGAAAACCGTTGTGTAAATTTTAAACCAGGTATTTCATTCATTTTAATAAATCTAGGTGGTCCTGAAATGGTGAAATTTGATTCTGTTTTATTCTTTGAAAGATGGGTGGTATCTGGACGGATGCTTTAAGTGATGTAAAACATACAGTGCTCCTCTCATGCACATTCTTTTTCTCTGCAGGTTCCTTAACGTTTATTAATTGTGTTAATGTGAAGTGGGGAACCCGTGTACAAGATGTTTTCACATATGCAAAAGTTATGGCTCTTATCTTGGTGATATCTGTTGGCCTTTACAAAATCGGTAAAGGTAAGAATAATTTTCATTTACTTAAATTCTTAAAAATGAACCATATATGAGTTTCTAAATCTGTGCAGGAAGATCAGACTCCTTAAGACTTACATATGAAGTAAGTCTTCATGGAAAAAACTGTCTGCCGTAGGAAGATCAGAGGAATTTTACAGCTTGTTAAACAATGGGGGTTTAATTATTATTCTATCCTTAGTGTGGCAAACCAACACACGCCAAGTTCTGCGTTGTTTGGGCTGAATAGCAAATAGCAGCTGAATTAACATCAGTTTAGTGCTAACTAGTTTAAAGTCAGCCTCAGTGTCTCTGATTCATGCTTGTTAAAGGCTAGCATTGCTACTTGTCCTATGACTGGACAACACAGCAGAAATTGCTGGACGCGTCCTTTGCATTGCTCCTCACCCCCCACTCTCCCTGCCCTGCCCATGGCAGAGAGCCGCCGCAGCGCCCTGCGAGGGGAGAGGATCGGGGAGGGGGGAACTCGTCCTTTCCTTCATTGGTGAGAGGGCATGCTTGTTCCTAGAAACAAGGGAGAAGACTGTAACAGTGCAGTCCTGTGAATCACTGTGGTATTGTAAGACATCACAGGACAGATGAGCCACCTCGTATCAGCAGTAACTGGACTGAACTGAATACACTGAAAAGCTGGAGACTAGTTTGTTCCGGTGCTGCCTCTGATCTTTGCATGACAATAGATTTGATTTTATTAATTTGGGCCTCTGGTACAGTGAAGTCTCTTCCAACTCTAGCTCTATTGCTTCGTTACTAAGGTTTCTTCATTTTCCTTTCCCATGAAATTCCTAAATAGCCATTGTATCTTTATTCAGTTGAAATAAAGATGGTTTCCCCTCTTCAGTTTAGGAATTGTCTTTTTCTCCTGCTGAAACTAGCTTATAAAACCTAACAAGTGTTCTTGCTTTTCCATGTTTGTTGGCCTTCTCCTTTCCTTAACTGCAGTCGCATCAGTTGTTACGCTGTAAAGCTACATCAGACTTTAAGAGAGCTTTTTTGTTTAGCCATTATCCGTGCATGTCAGTTGTCACTGGTTTGTTCAAGTCTAAAGAAACCTGAACAAACTAACCCAGTCCTAAGGGCAGGAACGTGAAGATGCAGAGGAAAAGCGTTGCTTAAGAGCCACAGTTACATGAAGGAGTAGTTCCCCTCATAAAGCTGCTGCGATTTTACAAAGGTGTAAGTCCGTGATGTCAACCCTATAGTAGCTTTGCCCTGTCCCCACAGTCACAAATTTACCCGTGCTTTCAAATTGCCTCCTTCAAAACTCCCAGCCCGCTTGCTGGCGTGCAGCTGCCACGATGCAGTTTGGCCCAGGGACAGTTCCCTCTGCTCCTGCATCCATATAGCCCACACCAGTCCCTTTGCGTTGCTCCGTGGGGTCAGGGAGGGTAAAGGCAGAGAGGAAACATTATTGTGAAGAACACAAAATGCTGAGGGCTTTTAGTGGTAGTAAAGGTCTCGTCTCTGCTTTGTTTAAGCAGAATCGAGCACTTAAATACAGAAAGGACTGGGAGGACAAATGATGTAGACTTCAGGAGGAAGCTGTGACCAGGTCAATGCACTCTTTTAAACTCAGCAGCTGTTTTAATGAAAAGAACAGTTATGACGTTTTAGCCCTGCTGTATTCCTTCTGATGTGCTCTTGTTTTAAAACACTGTGAATGGATCTGATTTTGAATATGAGCTGTCTTTAGTAAAAAAAAGCTTTTCTTGGTCCTTTTGAATTTTTCTTTTTTTTCCTTCCAACCATTTTCTTCCCCAAAGTGTGTGTACATCTCGTAGCTTCACCTTCCTCAGTTCGAACAGTCTCCTGGTAGTTACTACTCTTCAGAAGACTGAATTGCTTTTGTGGTATCTATAAACTCCTTAGTTTAACCACAGGGTGAAGTACTTTCATTTTACAACAAAGACCTTACTTTCTTCCCTAATAGAGGTTTCAGCATGTTTCTGTCTTCCTTGATACTTAACACACTTCCATTTATATTAGATAGTTGACTGACTTTCTGCAAAATCAGTAAGGGCTTTCTTCCTCTTTCCAGAATTGCAATGAAGGCTCATGCAGTTTCATTAATATTTCATCAACATTTCATCTATTTTGCAGCATTCTGCAGGGTGTCGTCTCAACCAATTGAGCTAAACTAGAGGAGAATTTTGAAAGGAAAGATTTTTCAGGTCTTCTCTCTTAATTTTGGGGAACACCTTTGTGGGGCAGAGAATCCCACTGAGAACCATGCCTCCAGGATTTCCCCCTCCAGTGGCCACTAATTCATCTGGTGAAAACAAAAGCACAGATATGAGGAAGGAATATGAGACAGATTCAGGAACTGAAATTGGGTTTCCCAAGTGCCTCTGCCTGGCTGACAGGGCATAGCATGACCTCAGTATGGCTCCCTCCTTCGGTAGGCTAGACAGCGATGCCAAGAGATGAGGATGCCATGAATTCTGGTAGAATTACAAAAGTCACATCCAAATAACAAACACGGGAAAACGTCTTCTGCTGTCTCGCTGTACAAGTGTAGCTGTCTGAATGTCTGACTGAAACTTTCCTGTTTGTCAAGTGAAAATATAAGCTGTGCACTCTGAGAAATAATGATGAAGCCTGGATGCAGTGGGTTTTTATTTCCTTTTAGTTAGCTGAGACTTTTAGTGTAGTGTCCTTCTACATCGTACTCTTTGAAATGTAACAAGCAATTGGTACCTGCTCTTTGTACAGGAGAAACAGAAAACCTGAGAGCTCCGTTCGAGGGCTCAGCAACAAACTCAGGGATGATCGCCCTGGCTTTGTACTCTGCCCTCTTCTCCTACTCGGGATGGGACACGCTCAACTATGTCACCGAGGAAATGCAGAATCCTCAGAGGTAAATGCGTGCTTTTCCTTTGAATTGGTGAAGTGTCCTGGTAAGACGGGTGATGGCAGGACAAGCCGCTCTGTATTTGTTTCTGATTGGAAATTAGTCAAACTATTTTCTCTGCAAAAACCTTCTTCTTTTCAAAAGAAGGAATAAGTATGAGAACTCTTTCTGATTATTGTCCTCACTCACCAATTGTATCACACTAATAAATCACTTGTCTGCATATATGTATTTTACACCTTACACTTGTCGTGGTTTAACCCCAGCCAGCAACTAAGCACCACACAGCCACTTCCCCCTCCCCCCTCCCAGCGGGATGGGGAGGAGGAAAAAAAAAAGGTAAAACTCGTCGGTTGAGATAAGAACAATTTAATAACTAAAGTAAAATAAAATACACTACGAACTGAGAATAATAATAATAATAATATAATAATAGTAATGAAAAGGAATATAACAAAAAAAAAGAAAGAACACCCAAGAAAAGACAAGTGATGCACAATGCAATTGCTCACCACCTGCTGACCGATGCCCAAGCAGCGATCCACCCCTCCCGGCCAACTCCCCCAGTTTATATACTGGGCATGACGTTCCATGGTATGGAATACCCCTTTGGCTAGTTCGGGTCAGCTGTCCTGGCCATGCTCCCTCCCAGCTTCTTGCACACCTGCTTGCTGGCAGAGCATGGGAAGCTGAAAAATCCTTAACTTAAGCGCTACTTAGCAACAACTAAACCATCAGCATGTTATCAACATTATTCTCACACTAAATCCAAAACACAGCACTGTACCAGCTAGTAAGAAGAAAACTAACTCTGTCCCAGCTGAAACCAGGACACACTTCAGACCAGAATTTTTAAAGGAGGAGAACAAATCCCTGCTGAAAGCAGGGAAAAGTGCGGGTCCACCTAGCCCTCTAAAATTCCCTACTTCTTTTCAGTCAGACAGAATTTTTTTTTTTTTTTCAAGGACTGGTTTTGCTACCAGTAGAGTAAGACTGTGTCAGGCTTATGACTGTTTTATCATGTGATCTTCAGCATTACTGTTTATGTGCAAAATGTTTAATTTTGCTAAAGATGAAAGCTTAAGTAAAAAACCAAAAAAGTCCACAGTAGCACTGGAAATATCATCTCCTCCCCTCTATACAGAGTTGTGTGCCTCACCTACTCAGACTGATATAGTCCACCTTGTCTTGGGACATGCATAGGTTATGAGTCAGAAAAAAATGCTACGATCAAGAAAACACCTAAGTGTGCATTTAAATCTCATTGCTTAAGTGGTCTCTTAAATTGCTTCACATAAAAGACAGTACATAAAATTTACAGGTATAAATGTACATTTTTTTCTCTAAAACTTGTGACAGAACAACAAGCAGCCAACTAAGCTGCTATGGAATTGTTCCACACATGGCTGAATGTTATTTTGTAACCCCAAAATTACAAAATGATGGATTACAAAAAGTGATAGAGGTATCCATTCACAAATGTTTGAATTTGGGAACAATCTTCTATTTAAATAGTCCTTATTTAAAGAATATGAAATAATTTTGCCATTTTCCTTTTGCAGGAATCTACCTCTTTCTATTGCAATTTCAATGCCTATTGTGACTATTATTTACTTGTTGACTAATATTGCATACTACGTAGTGTTGGACATGTCAGCTCTCCTCACAAGTGATGCAGTGGCTGTGGTAAGTTGTATAAAATAATTAAAACAGAAGTTACTGTATGGATGACACTGCAGAAAAATCTCAGGTAGCATACTTCTCGGCAAAACAACTGAAATATTTCCATGTTGAAGGTTGTTGCTTTGTTTTGAACTTTGTTTTCATGTAAGAGTACCAGTATGCTAGCAGGTGCATATAAAGAATATATCCAATAAATCTGCTCTTGTAAAATCCTCTTATATACTCTATAAATCCTACTCCTAACAGTACTTCATTGTAGAAGATGCTTTTGCTAGGGCCAGACAGAGAAAGAGCTATGGAAAGGCTGGGTGGTTTAAGAACGAGAGGTTTTTGCTATCATTCTAATGTGTGTGATGTTTAATGCTGCAGGATCACAGCAATATTTTCAACACAAAAACGTTCAGTGAAATGCTTTTTAATACCTTATCAATATTTCATACAAAAGTACAATTATAACTCGGGGATTACTACAGTCAGGATTTGTCAGAATACATTAGAGCAAATACATCATCTTCTATTATCTCATTGACTTCATCTAGGCTTAGAAATTTTTTTTTAAATCTTTTTTAAATGTATCTGCCATTTTTATTTTGATACTGATCAGTTTTTACAAATTCTAATTTCCCAAGTCATTATCGGGTGTCATAAAAAAGCATGGGCTATGACAGTATATTTGGGCTGGTGTGTTTTCATGACAGTTTCTCAGGATTGTCCATATGCTTAACGTAACAGGCATTATTTTCTTTTTCTGCTACAGACGTTTGGCGGTGAAACCCTTAGTTATGCTAAGTGGATAATTCCTATAGCAGTGGCCATGTCTTGCTATAGTGGCTTAAACTCATCAATAATTGCAGCATCTAGGTATGAAATATAAGATCTATTTCAAATAATTGAAAAGGAATCATTCATTATTAATCTGCATTCTTTACTACTGCATTGTAAAAGTGACACAGTTAATTTTTGCCATGTCAAGTCATTCATTTACAATGGAAGGATTGTTACGATCTGACATGTCTTCTCGTGATCAGCACCAATTGATAAACTAAAGCCACTTGAGAAGACAGCAGCATTTACAACAGAGTAATAAAAGCAGTAATGCTGCCTTTGTCAGAAAGCAACAAGCTATTCCTTGGCTCACTGTCTGGTTGAGTTTTCTTATTCTTTTTTTTAGGCTTTTTTATGTTGGAGCCAGGGAAGGACACCTCCCTGACAGTCTCAGCTTGATTCATATAAAGTGCTTCACACCAGTCCCTGCTCTCCTCTTCAATGTAAGTGACAGCCCAGCCCCGTGCCGGCCAGGGGTTTGGACCCGGGGAGTATAACACCTCGCTTCTGCTCGGTGTTTCTTTCTCCCAGGCTTCTCCTGAGCTGGAGACATCTTCGTCAAAGGCCCACAATTTCTAAAACTCATTGAGGGTGGTGGTGTTATTTTGTCTGGTGGGGTTTTCTTCAGTGCAAAAAGAATGGCTTGATTCACATTCATATGCTCTCTGAACAAGATTAGTGAGGTGTAAGTACAACAGCATTACTTAGAAAATAGAGAATGGCTAAACTTCACAAACCCGACACCTCTTCAGCCAAATGTGGTGGTCTCACTGCTGTGTTTAAGGAAGAGCTACCAGCATGTTTCAGACAGCATATTTGCAGATTTCTCAGAGTTTTAAGTACATCCTTCTTACAAGGACCTGCTCTCCTGAGTCCAGACAAGTATGTTGGAAACAGGCCATTTTATAACTTTGCTACCTCTATTTTATAAGACATGTCTTTATTTTCACATTAAAAAGTCTTTGTTTTTATTACCTCTAGGGCTTAATGACTTTGCTTTATCTCCTTGTGGAAGATGTTTTCCTCCTCATTAATTACTACTGCTTCAACTACTGGCTCTTTGTGGGCCTGTCTATTGCAGGACTAATATATTTGAGATATACTCAGCCGCATAGACCACGGCCTATTAAAGTAAGTAAACAAGAGAGGAAACAAGCCCTAAAAGCCAGCTAATGCACGTGTTTATGTGATCCTTAATATCACAACCATAACATTACCAGTTATGTTATAGACTATTTATCAGCCATAGAAATCCTTTCAACATACAAGATAAGAAATGAAGGAGCAAAACCCATTTGCGTTTCCACAAGAACATCTGTTCTGGTACTTTTGCTGTGAGGTTGAAATTATATTTACCATTTCTTTTTCCTTTCATTCAACCTTATAACTATCTTTATTTCAAAATAAATAAGGGGTTCTTAGCCCATCCTGGAACAACCCCCTTTTGTATTGTTCACAGTGGACCTCAGCAAAGCTAGTGATGGGGTCTCCAGAGAGGTTAACACTGATCAAACTTACATGACTTAAGAAATTCAGCAAAATCCCTCCAAAACCCATAAATGCCCAAAATTCTGTTCATGCAGAAGTTCAAAAGCTTGAACAATCAAATGTATTTTGATTGTTCCCTCCCACTGCATAGTGGTCATAGACAGTAAAATGCAAGTTTAATGACTGACTGTAGAAGAGCCTCTGGCTATCAGTTAGGAGAGGGAGACTGCACAGGAACAAAGCGCACCTAAAACTTGTTTCTAGTTTTAATCCAGTGATTGTCCGGGAAGCAGGGACGGAAACGCACAGCTTCCCCCAGGCACACAAAACCACGCGCTGGCTCCCCTTTCACTGCACTCTGTTGGCTCCATGACCTGCATTTCGACTCTGCAGTGATGCAGTAAAAATTATGAGAAATCCAAATTAACACCCAGCATTTCTTCCTTGTCATTCTCTCTTCCTAACCTCCTGCACCATTTTTACCAACACATTTTTTTCCATTTAAGTGTAACATCCTGATTATAAAAAACACATGGTTCAAACAAAGGCATAAAATATCCTAAGCACCTACTGCTAGAAAACTTTCCAGCCTTCCAGAGCAGACCAAATTTTCCTGAAGCATGTTCATATTTCATTTCCAAACTCTCCCCCAAAATATGTGGAAGATTTAATCTTGCCTTCTGGGCAGTTTTGCTACTGACTCTACTAAAGCAAGTATTACAGTCAGATTATAGATAATGACTGTTTAATTCCTATCAGCATTTGCCAGCTTAGTCAACGGCACAAATCCGCATACACTTTTTCCTTTTCTGAAATGTAGCAGTTGGTTTTCATCAACTTACATTTTTAACCTTTATAAGGAAAAAGAAGTATTTATATCAGTAAACTCTCAGGAGTTTCAGCTAGTATTCAAATGTCAACTCCTGGACTCTTGAGAAGGCTCATTACTACAGCCAGTGAAAAATATTTTAGGGAAAAATAAATCCATAAAGAGGTTATTGCAACTTTCCTTATTTGTGGTATGATATTCGTTAAGTGCCCAGGCAAAATGGTTGTAAATCAGTCCATTAGTTCTGTAGCATCAACATGGTAATTAAAAGTCTAGCTGAGTTAGTTCCCAATCAAAATTACAATTAAAAATTTGCACTTGAAGTTAGAGGGAAAACTACCCATTACTGCTCAGTTTTCAAGTACTGCTTTCAAGATTGATCTCTTACTAATTGGAAAGGAATTGAGCTTGTGCAGGCCTGACAAAAACAAAATGGTCAGATACTCAGGTGTGTACCAAATAAGAGGCTCTCAACAGCATACGCAGAAGCTAGCAAATTGTACTGACTGTAGGCAGTCAAAAGATTCAGCACATAGTAGTCTTATAGTCAATAGCTATATTTTTATTATTGACATGTCTAATCTGCAAAGCCTGACATTTTTACAATACAGTATTTACTGCATCTTTTAATAAATGTTGGATTTTTTTTTTGTCTCCACAGCTTAACCTCTTCTTCCCTATAGTATACTGTTTATGTTCCCTCTTCCTGGTCATAGTTCCTCTCTACAGCGACACAATCAATTCCCTTATTGGCATTGGTATTGCCCTCTCAGGCATTCCTGCATATTATTTGGGAGTCTATCTGCCAGTTGAAAAAAGACCTAAATGTCTACAGTGGCTCTCTGGTAAGCAACATCATCTTGCCCTAGTCAGTGTGCCAAAATCTTGAATGCTTGGTCAGAAGAAAGAAAGAATAATTTTTCCTAGAATCCTTTTTCTTTATGCAGTTTTGCAATGCTTTTCTATACGACATGTCTGAGATCATTTGCTTCATCACATGGTCCTGAAAACAAAACCATGCATACCTGTACAAAACAGTCCAATATGTGGATATAATATGGTCATCTAATATTCATGGTGTTGAGCCATTTCAATATGTTGGCTCAGTAAAAGCCATGTAGGATTGTGAAGACTGAACGCATGCAGTTTGATACCCTGGAAGGCAGAAATACCAGGACACCATTGCTGCACTTTCTGTCCAAGGAATGGAACATCTGAGTCAGAGGAGTCCATGCATTTTCGTAAATTATGAAATAATGAATTATTGGCCTGAAGGGTAGTTTCCACTCCTCAAATTCAGGCAGTCTTGAAAAGCAAAACTTTAATACTTTTATTCAGTTTGAACTCAGCTATCAATCGGACAATTCAATGAAAATGTTGATGAAAGTCTGATTAAACAAGACGTTCTGTTTAATTATTGAGCTCCTTTGCCTTTAGCTACTTATAACATGTGCTTAATCAAATTGATTAAGGTGTTTTAAGATTTTCCTAATATGTGTGTAGTGCTTTCAAATCCTCAAAATCCATATATTTGTCTAAGAAATATTATAACTTTGTCTCACACTTTTTTGCTATGTATTACAGCTACAACAACAAAATATGTTCAGATGCTCTTCTACTGTGCTCTGTCGGACCTGGACATAGACATGGAACCTAGAGCAGCTAAGAGTAGATAGAGTTGTCTTGACATTGAGAGTTGTGTCTTGACATTTCCTATCCGGAGCAATTTTTGTCATCTGAAGTTCTGCTCATGTGTTCAGTTATACTAAAGCAGTAACCACTGTACTACGCATCAGTTTGATGTCTGTTAATTTGTGCTTGTTTTATAAACCACTCTGTTTTACAGGATTTTTAAAAAAAATTCTGTTTGTTAATAGTGAGTTATCATGTAACATTTTGAAACTATAAAGCACTGTATGAACAAACATTTATTAGTAGATAAGTGCTAAATATTAGATGAATTGCAAAATCATAATAAAAAGTATTAGGTCTAGTCACAATCCTAACAAATAAATTGATAAATATAACAAAAGACAGACCAGATATTTGCAAGATTCAAAACCTGAGTTGGGAAGTAGAAGCCACAGTGTACTTCTAAAAATATAACTAAATTCTTAGCCAAAGTAAAAAATATATAATTCAAACTGGTAGACATGATTTGAGTCAATGTAGTATTAGTGTTAAACTATTCTAATGCATAATTCCTGGCATACATAGTTTACCAAAAGGAGAAAACCAAAGTTTTCGGTCATTTAAATTCTGTGAGAAATTCTTATTTGATGATATCCCACATTCATTACCTTTTTGCGGAAGAGGCATTTTCAACGAATAAATTATACCATTGTAACCAAAGTGCTTTTGCTTTCCAGCAGAACAACCTGCCATGGAGCACTGTAAGGGACAGAGTCGTGTTCCAGCTAGCGTATATTCAGGGAAAACACTTCACCTTTTCATAGTGTCCATTGCTTGCCTAGAAGTATCGAAGGTGTGACCCCATGAATCATACTAATTTTTTTCCACAGTGGAACTTATTTAAGGAATTCACAAGGAGAAATTAAAAACATTGATGTTTACAAAATCCCTTGAGCCCCTGCCCAGCTCTTCAGGCCCCACCAGTTCCTGCTGGCACGGTAACCTGCAGGTCTCCTACTGAGCACGCAGAGAGCCTCCAGCACCGGCTGCCAGGTCTTCACATCACGTAGATGCCTGTTGCACAATACCCAGCAGAGGCACATGCACTGGACAAGTGCACCCACCAGTGGGTGCCATGAAAGAAAAGGGTAGTTAAGAACTAGGATCATTCTCTGGAACATTAAGTTTTTCAATGATGTGGCATACAGGAATGTGCAACTAGTGCTAATTCTTAGTCTCCTGAAATGGAAGAGACAACAACTGTCACTAAAAAAAAGCCATCAGCCTTGCAACCTAGACCATAAAAACAGCTGCTCCAGCTCTAATATGGCTTGTTGGTATGTAGTACCGTTTGTTATCCTTGTTGGCAAGTCATACTTCCTTTCTGTAATTATATTTGAATATAACATACATTGTTTTTAATTTGAGTTTCATCATTGCTATTCAATTAACTCCAATTAAGGTAATTTAATCTTATACAAGTCCCTGTAGCTTCTAGCATTATTGTCTTTTATTGATATCTGCCCAGAAAAAGAGCAATGCAATAGGCAATCGTTGCTATTTAAATCTCTCTTCATTCCCTCCCCACATTGTAAAGTCATTTGCAGGATTGTGATTTCGTGCATCTCCAACACAGTGTTTGCTGACAGGGCTCCTGTGAAACCTTCTATTTGCATTTCAATGACATCTGCTGTTGCAGTTTCCTTTCAGCAGGGTTTTCTTTTGATACAAAGTATGAACAATAAAAATGCACTAGATTAAGGTAAACATGAAGATATAAGAGATGCATGTTTTGCTTTTTGGAAGCCACAGCTTTCGAGCACTAAAATCACAAGTATCACAATCACAAAACACGAAGAGGAAAGAAGACCTAGGGTGTAGTTTAGCTTTCCCAACTCAGAACATCCCCATGTACTCTTTGCACACACGACACATACTTCTGTTACCATATAGCACCATTTTGATCCTGCTCTATGATTGTAGGGAAATATTGCATTTTTGCCTCATCTCTTACAAAGCACTGTTTAACGACAGAGCTGCGGTTCCAGACTGTATCAGGGCACAAGGAGAGTACAAAACCTACAAGTCGGTACCAAACTAAACGTGACAGTCTTTGCCTCCACAGAGTTCAAAGTCACGCTTGGTGCTGAGCTATGTGTCACACCAAGACAGCAACTGTACCATCCTCTGAAGTTTTTCCTTGCAGGACTAAAGTTCCTAAGTGATTTGAGACACCTGAGGTGACATCTCGGGTGGTAACAGATAGCAGGCACTACACGTAGTGTAATAAGGGCTATGGACTAAGACCATTTCCATAGAGAATTCTGAGCTGAGAATCTTCTTTCTTTGTCTGTTTTTTGCCAAAATCTGTTTTTGCATGAATCTGTTAACTTTCTGGGCATGACGCACAAGCCTTAGTTTTCTTTCTTTCTGGACAGAAGGAAAGTAGTAGTCAGATGCAAGGTTATAAATGTGAAGAATGTTTATTGAAATTCTCTACGGACATCGGAATCTCAGAAATGTTAATGTGTTTGTTGATGTTTCACTCCTTACAAATAATGCATGTAAGTTATTGTCAAATATCTAAAGCAAGTCATAGATGCTGAAGTGTTTAAATAAATAAACATTTGATCCTTGGCAAATGCTGTAGTTGTGTGGTTTTAAAGCAGAAAAATAGTACTGTGAATGAAATTTGCCCTGCCATATATCTCACAAGTTGGTTTGCCAGGAAAGCAATGAGACTCTTATTTGTGTCCTCTGTAACACAACAAAATAAGCATTTATGGAAGGAAAAATTTCTAGTTACTCCAGGTGGGACTCTTTCTCACTGCAGTTATGAGCAATTCTTTACCCAAACACTTTCTTGTTCTAAAAGTAAACACATTTTTTTACATTATTCACAGATGCTCAATTATGCAGTCAAAAAATAAACAGTTTTACTTTTTCAGAGGCAGTCTTGGCATCCAGGCTAAGTATCTCGTCATTACATAGCAAAATATTAGGAGGAGGCTGTTTGACATCTAGTTTGTCAGCTGGCATCTCTGGGGTAGGGATAACACTGGAAGCCTTTGGAAGACGTAGCCCGTGGAGGTGCAGGCTGCGCTGCAATGCGTAATGGGAGCCTGGCAGGCTGCAGGGACAAGAGACCCTGGAGAACAGCCCACGTGCAGAGCTGGGGAAGGGTCTTCCAGGGCAAAAGCTGGGGCAGTACAGTACTTGGGAGTAGTACTAGCTCTTCTTTAGGAACCAAGAAAATACAGGATTCTTGCTTTTTATGAAGAATCACAGTTCTTTGAATAAAAACCGGAGAAGAGAATTGGTATCAGATTCCACTTCTGTGTCAGCAAAGGAAAACAGAAGTTGGTGTTGACAGAGCAAAGACCATCAGCCACAGAAAGTCTGAAGATGTCTGGGCTTTGCATGAGCCTGAAGAGCCGTAAGGGCTGTTGTGTGTTCCCTGGCTACAGAGGTGAAGAAATGCCTTCACACATTAAGTAGGATGAGGATATTGAAGTGTGAAACAACCTGAGAGATGTACGACCTGACACAGGGCCAGGTCACAGCTCTGTTACAGGATGAACTGCCTTTGGCACATGTGTGACTTGAAACTGAAGACGCTTCCTGAATATCTTTTCTTGACATTTACCTTCATTGTGTAACAGGAACTTTAGAAGTATTATTGCACAATCTTTGAATCTGTAGTACTAGATCTGTCAAGTCCCTGTTCTCTAGATGAGAAGCTATCACGTTTTGTAAATCTTCCCATATTTTTTCTGCAGGATTGATTTTTGACTTACGTGGCAGCCAAGCAACTATATGTAAAATGCTATCATTTTGCAAGTAGCTTAAAAGCTCTAAAATTAAAAAAAAGCGAATGAGGAAAATAAAATGCAAACCTAAACAAGATGCCACACAGTGAGGGGAGAATAACTTCTTTGTCTTGTACATCAGGAGCCTGGATTGTAATCACAAGAAATTAGAAGTACTTATTTAGGAACACACATTTAATATAATTGATGTCACTGAAAAACATGAAAGATGAGTGGGCTATTGAAATGTCTGGTTATCAGCTACCTAGAAAGGTCAGTATTAGAGTCAAAGGAAGGGAGTGGAATTTGGTTTACATGACCATGGTTTTGAAACAGGAGAGGTCAACATCAAAGCAAATGATTGTGAGTCAATCCTCTTCTAACAGGAAGAATAAAAGAGAATTAATTGGTTCATGCTACAATTCAATAAAAAACACAGTAGAAATTAGTAGGTGTTTAAAGAGCCGGTCACCCAAAATGTGCTGTCTGTCAAGTGATGGAACTGAATACACTTCAGCATACAAACAGAACAAAGATTAATTCAGCAATATATCCATTTCACAGAGCCAAAAACAAGTGTGAGCCACACCTGCTGGAGGGAGGGCAAAGAGAGTTTAAACTGGAAAAAAAACTGCTTGGGGCTGTTTAAGAACATTCTACCTACATGCAGAGACCAGAAAATAGAAAGGAACGTGCACCGGTTTAAAACTGTACTAATCCTTCCTCTTTAGAGAGGAAGTGCAAAGAGCCATTTAGAAATAGAAGAAAGGCAAATTTGATGGTAATGACCATCAAAGTTCAAGGACAAGCTGCTGAACAAGATGCCTGACCCATTTAGATGTGCTTCTACAATAGTACAAAAGAATTTCAAAACCTGGTTGCAATGACACAGTATGTGTTCGGGTCAAAATATTCTTGTTATGATGATATTACTTTATTTCTGATTAGCCATTGCTCTTGCCTATACCACGCCATCACATAAGGAAACCTGCAAATCAAATTCACCTTTCTCTGCTATCTTAGGAGTCAGGTCTTGTCTGTCTCAGTGTGTGTGTTGGTCCTGGAAGCAGAATTTAAAATTTCCCGTGGAGTTACATTTGACTCCACAAGAGGGAGAACTCCTGCTCTCAGGAAAGAGCGAGCGCCCGTTGTTTTGAGACCTTCTGCTCAGAGCAGCAGAATCAGTGATGTATATATTCCTGCACATAGCAAAAGTCCTGAGAAGGACAGCCTTAGCTCCAGAGAAGAGTGTCAGCTACATATTCTGAATAATGCTGTAGAACAGCCTGTCGCAAATTCAAATGAAGATGAGGTTAAAGTTCAAACATTCCTCTTTCCTTATGGGATTGCTTTCATGTCTGTAGCAGAAGACAGATTTTCTCATCCTGACTGTTTCCTATTTATAACAGCATATATGAATACCTAATTCAAAAGGATGATGAATATCCTTTTCAGAACTTCCACATTAAGCGTAAATAATAAACAAGCTAATAATAGCTAATAGATAATTAATTCGCTATTTTATGGAAATGAAAAAAATTGTTCTGTTTGAATGTCTGAGCAGTTCTCCATCCTCATACTTTCCTTTTTTCTTCTTCATCTTTTTCTCAGATAAAACTTGTGAAATCTCCAAGTCCCTCTGCTGTTTGGTAGTGAAGAGCTATTTATAAAGACACTCTTTGGAAAACACAGTGCTTAGGTCAAATCAGTTGCCTGTTGACCTCCTGCCAATATGATGTCAGTACATGGGCAGCTATGGCCTTTGTTCTATATATATAGTTGTTATTTTTTCATATCACTCTGTTGAATTCACTTCTGCTTTAACTGCCTTCCAGAGTAATCCCCTAGCTCTGCCCACTTAGTGGAATACCAAGCCATCCTTGCCTTTCATCTCAGCTTATGATACCCATCTGCTGCCAGTAATTCTCTCGATACGTTAAGGTACTCTGAATTAGCTCCTGCCAGTAATAGCTGCAAGTGAATAATATGCACAGAGTGGGCAAGATCTCTACAAGTAGTTGCCAGCAAAAGGTAGCAAGTGGAGAAGGGTATGCAGATTTCATATTCCTTTCTTCATTTTGCTTATTTTTCTCTCAGGCAGAGCACCTTTATTAGTTGTAGTGCTTGCTACAAATCCAGACGGTAAAGGGATGTATATTGGCCTACTGACCTCCCTCCATCTATCTCAGCTATTCATTCTCCAAAATGTGTTAAGTAGTAGCAGACTTGACAGCGTTCCCACTTTCCATTTATGCCCTCGTTTGTCAGCTGTGCAGAGTTTCTGAGCCCTGTTAGGTTGCTCGCTAGGCTTTGCTAACAGCATGGTGGCACTTGGGTCATTTATGATAGTATCACCTTACACCCTCGCACTGCACGAGCTTTGCCTCTTCCTCCTTCTGTGGGACACACGTTTAGGCAGGACTGTTTGGACCCGCTGCATCTGAGGAGGAAGTTACTGATGCTGAAGCAATTCCAGTTGACCCAAAACATACCTCCTCACCTTCTGTGTGACCTTGGCTGCCGTGAGCACATCAGCCCTGGCTTCAGATATTATACTGTCTCCTATTTAGCAACAGATGTCAGTGAGCTAGATTTATTCCTAACATTCACTGTAACTAATAGATCAAATCCCAGATATACTAAATATTAAATTGAGACCTACAAGTCACTAACGTGTTCCTGCTTTTCTGGGACTCTGCAGATTACCAGACTTCATGTGTGTTCTGGTACAAGAGAAGTGATCTAACTTTCTAAGAGCTTTGAGGCCTTTTGGAGAGTAAGGTTTATTCAGTAATCTATATAATCTATATAATCTGATTCTTGTTCCAGATAAGAATTTTGCTGTACAACAAACTTTCAGAGACTATTGGACCACCGTCAGGGTCTAACCAGCCTTAGATGTAAACCTCCTCTTTTGGGGGTCTCAGGAGCAGCACAGAATGAGGAGAAGTGAGGAGATAAAAACTCTCTAGAATAAAAAGAATGCAGATGTTTATTCTGTTCAGCAAACAGCAATTATTTTCTTCCACAATAAAATGCTAAAACAAGAAAATCAACTGAGTACCTTGCACACTGAAGGCATAGGTTTATTTCTCCAAAAGACAGGACACTAGAAACCAGGTAAGACCGAACTTCCCCGGAGAGGTTCAGGGAATCACAAGGAGAAATGTGACTGTGATTTTATCCCCGTTCTTCTGTTACACTGACTTGTCCTCCTACAATTTATCAAGACAAACTAGATAAACATTTTGACTTTGAACGCAGAAAATATCTACTTTTACAAACAGCTTCACAAATAACCTAGCTGCTGCCTGGGGACTAGTCATGTAGTAAATGACTGCCAAAATAGGTTTAAACTGTGGGGGTGTGGGGCAGAGAAAAGGATCCAGGAAACTATTTCATTTTGCTTTAAGGCATTTCATGAGCTGACTACATGAAGTATCTGGCTTAGTGAGTAATTATGAGAAGCACACTACCACAGTATTGGATGCAACCTGCAAATAAACAGCATAAAGATTGCTAAAAATCATGCTGGCTTTACTGGAACTATTCCAGCCTTCTTCAGCCACGCATACTCTCAAAGTAACACTATTTTAGGTTAGGGGTGAACAGTGTTAACTGATCGTCACATATCAATATGGCCAGATTTGGTCTGACCAATTCACAGTGGATGAAAAGTATTACAGTCAATGGAGATTTGGAATTAATCTTAGCTCAGGATTTATCCATCTTTCCTTTTTTTATTTTACAAACAAAATGGGCATTTTTCTGAAGTCCTTCTGTGCTTATTAACTTACCGTCCAATGGACAGTAAAAAAAAGGAGAGTAAACAGCCCAGTGTTTCTCTTGGAGAGCTTGGGCTTTTCTTACAGGCTGAGTGAACCTGTCACCGGGCTGTGACTCTCCCCAGAGGCGCAGTCCTACCATCATATCTGGAGTGAAAGTGCTGGTGGTCTCTGACATGTCAGACATCTCAGAGGAGTGGACTGAATTTGTTCAGTTGGGTCTTGATTTTTTTAAGAGGTGCCCTTTTGATTCCCCCTGCTTTTTTCCTAGTTCCCAAATTTCCCCTCATTTCCTAGTAATATGGACTGAGCAAGCTTTCCAGCAAGTCCATCAACACCAGTCAAGCTGTTGATCAGATCGAAATTCCCACAAATTGCCACTCTTTTACATCCTAAATGATGTTACACAGAAATTAGATGAGCATAGCTGGATCCAAAAGAAAGGGATTCATAAAATGTATATATGCACAGCTACATACTGCGGCATTGAATGACTTGGTGGCTCCTCAAACAGCCCATGCTGAACTCTCCAAGAAGACACTAACAAACTCTCCTGTATGTCTTGGATGCCCTGAGAAGTCCATAGGAAGAACTAGGTGCCTGTGCACCAGAAGCTGCTGTGATTATCAGCCTAAAGAAGGGCAAGGGAAAGGTTACAGTATCTGAGCCAGCAGTAAATGCCTGTCACATAAAACTATGCAAAGCCACATTTTAAAGGTTAAATACAGGCGCAAACCTGTTTAATTTCTATTTTTATGGACGGATTTCCACTTCCAAATGCCGATCTGATTTTATATATGGTCTAGACATGCCACTGAAAGCTGTGCCATACTTAACAGAAAAAAAGAAACATAACAACTCTGTTTTCAGGGCAGAATGAGGCATGAAGCGGAAAGGGAAGAGAAACAACACAGAGGGGATGCTGGGATTTGCCAAACATTTTTATGACGGTTTGCTTGGAGACCCCTCAACATGCCTAGAAACCATATCCAGTAAGTTAAGCTTTCTGATGGGGGTTTCTCAGAGATATAGTCCACCACAGAGAAACTGTTCCTCGATTTCAGTTATTTTCTTGCTTTCCCTTCTCCTCAAGCCCCTGTCTCTTTATGTTGTATATATTACACTTCCACTGCAAACAGCATGCAAAAAGGATGAGGGCACAGCCTCAGGTACTGGCTTCAATTTAATTTTTGCCATAGTTACATGATGGGATTCACCTTTCTCAAAGGAGGAAGAGGGTCTTTACTCATGAGCTAGGATGGCTCATTGACAGAGCTTTAAACGAGACTTGGAGGGGGAGGGGGATAATATCACGCTTGCCTGTGACAAGTTGTGGGATGACACGCCAAGGTTAGAGGGTCAGGGTGCTAGCAAGGGCTCTCAGCCTGTTGCTCTGAGATGTGCTGGGTACACTGGAGCACACTTGAAGCCTTATGGAGATGAGCCAGGGGCTCTGGAGGTAATAGAAGCCAACGGAGAAACACCAGTGAAATACCTTAAAGGAATTAAGGTGTGTTCCTCTAAGAAGGTGACATGGCCAACAGCCCAGCTGAAGTGCCTCTACATCAATGCATGCAGCATGGGCAACAAACAATAGGAACTGGAAGCCACCATGCTGCTAGAAAGCTATGACCTAGTTGCCATTACTGAAACTTGGTGGGATGAATCCCATGACTGGAGTGTAGCTATCGATGGCTACAGGCTGTTCAGAAGGGACAGGCAAGGAAGAAGATGCGGAGGGGTCGCCCTCTACATCAAGAAATGGATAGTGTGAAGAGCTGTCTCTGAAGAATAGCCACGAGCAGGTTGAAAGCTTATGGGTAAGAATTAGAGACCGGGGCAACAAAGGGAACCTTGTGGCTGGTGTCTACTACAGGCCGCCCGATCAAGGGGAGCCTATCGACGAAGCCTTCTTACTCCAGCTACAGGAGGCATTGTGCTCGCAGGCTCTCATCCTGCTGGGGGACTTCAACCACCCTGACATCTGCTGGAAAAGTAGCACGGGGAACTGCAGGCAATCCAGGAGACTCCTGGAGTGCATTGAGGATAACTGCTTAAGCCAGGTACTAGACAGCCCTACCACAGGGGACGCAATACTGGACCTGTTGGTCACCAACACAAGTGAGCTAATTGGTGATGTCAAGATTGGAGGCAGCCTGGGCTGCAGTGATCATGCAGTGGTGGAGTTTGCAGTCCTGAGGGATATGGCTCAGGCAAAGATAAAGTCAGGACCCTGAATTTTAGGAAAGCAAACTTCCAGCTGTTCAAGGAGTTAGTCAACAGGACCCTCTGGGAAACTGCCCTCAGGGACAAGGGAGCAGAACAGAGCTGGCAAATCTTTAAGGACGCTTTCCACAGAGTGCAAGAGCTCTCAATTCTCAGGTGTAAGAAATCAGGAAAGGAAGGCAAGAGACCAGCATGGCTGAGTCAAGACCTGCTGGTCAAACTAAAGGGCAAGAAGGAAATGCACAGGCAGTGGAAGCAGGGACAGGTATCCTGGGAACAGTATAGGGCCACTGCCCAGTTGTGTAGGGATGGGGTCAGGAAGGCCAAGGCACGAACGGAGCTGAACTTGGCAAGGGATGCAAAGAATAATAAGAAGGGCTTCTACAGGTATGACAGCCGGAAAAGGAACATCAGAGAAAGTGTAATCCCTGTGATGAGCAAGACTGGAAAACCAGTAACAACAGATGAGGAGAAGGCTGAGGTACTCAACAACTTTTTTGCCTCAGTCTTCACTGGCAACCTCTCTTCCCACACCTCTCGAGTGGATGGCCTGCAAGGCAGGGACTGGAGGAGCATAGTCCCTCCCACTGTAAGAGAAGATCAGGTTTGTGACCACCTGAGGAACCTGAACATACATAAGTCTATGGGACCTGACGAGGTGCATCCCAGAGTCCTAAGGGAATTGGCTGATGGAGTTGCCAAGCCACTCTCCATGATATTTGAAAAGTCATGGCAGTCAGATGAAGTCCCTGGTGACTGGAAAAAGGGAAACATTGCACCCATTTTTAAAAAGGGTCAAAAGGAGGACCCTGGGAACTACCGACCTGTCAGCCTCACCTCTGTGCCTGGGAAGATCATGGAACAGATCCTCCTAGAAGCTATGCTAAGGCACATGGAGGACAGGGAGGTGATTCAAGACAGCCAGCATGGCTTCACCAAGGGCAAGTCCTGCCTGACCAACCTGGTGGCCTTCGGTGATGGAGTGACTACATCAGTGGACAAGGGAAGAGCTACAGGTGTCGTCTAACTGGACTTCTGTAAGGCCTTTGACACAGTCCTCCACGACATCCTTCTCTCTAAATTGGACAGATATGGATTTGATGGGTGGACTGTTCGCTGGATGAGGAATTGGTTGGATGATTGCACCCAGAGGGTAGTGGTCAACAGCTCAATGTCCAGATGGAGATCAGTGACGAGTGGTGTCCCTAAGGCGTCCATATTGGGACCAGTACTGTTTAATATCTTCATCAATGACATAGACAGTGGGATGGAATGCACCCTCAGCAAGTTTGCAGACGACACCAAGCTGAGTGGTGCGGTTGACACGCCTGAGGGTCGGGATGGCATCCAGAGGGACCTGGGCAAGGTCGAGAAGTGGGCCGATGTGAACCTCATGAGGTTCAACAAGGCCAAGTGCAAGGTCCTGCACCTGGGTTGGGACAACCCCCAGTATCAATACAGGCTGGGGGATGAAGGGATGGAGAGCAGCCCTGCAGAGAAGGACTTGGGGGTACTGGTGGATGAAAAGCTGGACATGAGCCGGCAATGTGCGCTCGCAGCCCAGAAGGCCAACCGTATCCTGGGCTGCATCAGAAGAAGCGTGGCCAGAATGTCAAGGGAGGTGATTCTGCCCCTCTGCTCTGGTGAGACCCCACCTGGAGTACTGTGTCCAGCTCTGGAGCCCTCAGCACAGGAAAGACATGGACCTGTTGGAGCGGGTCCAGAGGAGGACCACAAAAATGATCAGAGGGATGGAACACCTCCCCCATGAGGAAAGGGCTGAGAGAGTTGGGGTTGTTCAGCCTGGAGCAGAGAAGGCTCTGGGCAGACCTTATTGCAGCCTTTCAGTACTTAAAGGGGGCCTATAAGAAAGATGGGGCAGACTTTTTAGCAGGGCCTGTTGCGATAGGACAAGGGGTAATGGTTTTAAACCAAAAGAGGGTAGATTCAGACTAGATATAAAGAAGAAATTTTTTATGATGAAGGTGGTGAAGCACTGGAACAGGTTGCCCAGAGAGGCGGTAGATATCCCATCCCTGGAAACATTCAAGGTCATGTTGGACAGGGCTCTGGCCAACCTGAAGTAGTTGAAGATGTCCCTGCTCCTTGCAAGGGGGTTGGACTAGATGACCTTTAAAGGTCCCTTCCAACCAAGAGAGCATGGACCAAATGTGGGCTGCCAATTAGGCCAATGATCCATAAAGATATATGTACCTTTAATCAGCAGTCATAGTTTCCCCCAGCCAAATTGTTGTAATTCTCCTCTCCCCTCTCATAATCCCAGCCCCAAATAAAATCCATCTGAATAAAAGATTATTAGTTCGTAAGAACATGTTTTAGAGAGGCAATAATTATTTTCACAGAAGGCAAAGGAATAGAAGTATTCTATGATTCTATGATTCTATGATACACCTACAATGCCTTTCTTGCCTAAGCCCTTTCATAGGCTCAGCCAGTTGTGCCTGTAAGGTCTGTGTTTGAGTTAAGGCTGAGTTTTCATCCAGCTCAAGAACACTCAAGCCACTGTAGGTGGTTTTGATGTTTGGGGATCTGAGATGTAACCTGTGCAATGACAAGCAATTTATCTACCCCTTTCTAAGCCTCAGCTCTTTAAAATGTTGGTAAGAGGTGTTCTTCACAGCAAGATTGTTCAAGCATATATATTAAAGATAGGATGATGCTTAGATACTTCAATAATAAGACTTTAATATGTACTTTTTTTAAAGCTGCACAGTCTGTAATACATCAGCCAGACTTTTCTAAACCTTCATTTAATATTAAGGATATAGCTTTGCATTAATTTTTCCAGTTGCTGTCAGCTGCATTATGGAAAGGCTGTGAATTCCCCTTTATTTCAAATGGTTTTTAGAATGGTAGAGGTCCTGTTTCACACTGCTGAGTGTTTCCAGAAGGAACATGACGTTTGGGATACCTAGAAAGGCAGCTGTAATTCGGTACGCATGCTTTCGGTACCCACACTGCCTCTTCTGTCACTACGGAGAAGGACATGAAAAGATATTTCTCAGTACAGAGACTAACAAACACAGCACTTAAAAAAACGGGCCCAGACCCAAAGCCTTTCGCCTTTTGAGCACATTCTGGCAGCAATCGCCTGGGCGATGCGGGGCGAGATGCGGGGAGAAGGCTGCTCCTCTGCAGGACGATGCTGTGCTGCTGCAGCGGGGCCGGGACCATGAAGAGGAGCCCAGGGTTTGGCGTGGGGGCAACGCGGGGCATGGGGGGGGACGCGGAGGGGAGCGCATGGCGCTCCCCTCCGCGTCCCCCCCCACGCCCCGCGTTGCCCCCACGCCCGGGTGGGCTGCCTGCCCCCTGCACCGCTGCCCGCAGCACTTGGGTGCATCCCTGGCCCCTCACCCTGCTTTCACTGGACATCAACAAAGTTTCCCTCATTACACTCCTTGCCCATTTCTCAGACAGGGAAAGTGATGGGGAGGGGGCGCTGAACATCATCAGCTTACACCAACTGCAATCGTTGCAGTCCTACGATTTCTCAGAGCTCTGCAAAAAGGCCAGCATTGCTGTCTGGTACCTCCCGCGCCGTAGGTTTTATGTCCTGTTGACATCCGTGGCATTTCTAAAACAATCTGTCACTGTATTATTTAAATCCCAGGTTAAAGAGAGCAGTTCAGCCTTTCATGTGATTGGGAAGATGTATCAGCACAGGCTACGGCGGAGTAACGCAGCCTCCTGAATACAGCGCAGGCAATCCATTTCTGCTAATGGTTCAGAGCAGGGTGCTTTTGCAAGATCAGGTCCCTAGAAACAGGACCTAGGGGAAAAGTTTGTGACAGTGAGTCACCTTCATGCCTCCAACACCCTGGGCTCAAGCAGCGCTGGTTTTCAGTTGCCCTATGGCTGTATCACATTGCTTTAGCAGAATGAAAAAGGCTGCAACGCAGACATGGTCACTAGGAAATAATCAGCTGGGAATAATTTCTCTGTGTGAAGTAGGGGCAGGATATATATTTCTCACCTCTAAGTGCACTATAGGGCACTGTCAGAGAAATGCTGTGCTGTGGCTGATCACAGGCACCAGAGCAGCCCTGTGGTGCCATGAGCATCTGAGGATAAATGACAACGGCTTGAGCACAGCTGAAGGTGATAGCTGGGTAGACCAGGCAGCAGCCATGCTGAGGATATGAAGGTGGGCACAAGTAGCCCTCCACACAAATGGGACAGACGCTCTGCATCTTACAGCCGGAACAGGGATATCCACACTCTGACATCTACTGGGATATAAATAATCCTAATTAACTCGCTCCTGCATTGACAGAGTGGAGGCTGACAGTCCTTAAGTGGTGTGAGCTATGTGCTTGTGCTGTTCAGCCCTGAGAGAGTCAGCAGGGCTGGGCAGTGCCCGTGGGGGACAAGGGAGGACAGCAGTACTTTGCTACCAGTATTGTCTTAACTTATTGTTCATGAGTCAGAAATCAGGCTCTCAAATTAATAAACCTAAAAAAACCCCATGAGATCTAAAATAGTAGTGTTGAATTCTTTTCTGTCAGGCCTTTTAGTTTCTCTGTTTATACTTTAGTCACATTTCAAACCTTCCTCTGCAATAATGAGGCACGGAAAGGGTACTTGTTTGGGTAGGTTTGTTCCTTTATTAGTTACTTTTTGGTTTTAAAAGGAGAGAGTACTACAGAATCAAAAGATTCAAGTTAGGGTTTAACCAAAAACATGGAACAGTTTGTTTAACCAAAAACATGGAACAGTTTAAAGTGAGAAATACAATTAACAGATTTTAACAATTACCTTCATTGTGAAAGTCAGAAAGGAGGGCAATCCAAGTGCAGCTGTGGTCACCCTGCAGTTTCCAGGTCTGGCTGATGGGCCACTTCTGGCCGTACCTTCTCAGCACTGCCCTTCACCTCCTCATTAAAGTCCTTCCAAACGTTGTCAGAGGAGTGCAGAGAGCCAACAGTAAATGAGCTGATGTGGAACCAAGGAAGAAATCAGCAATGGGTGTGCCAGGACAACATCAACCTTTCTGCAACAGCCACGCTAGCAGAAAACACACAAAGATTTAAGCTATATACCTGTTTTTTTCCTTTCTCCCTTCATATACCAACAGTTTACTACTTCTTTTCAATTTCTTTCCCTTGCTTTTTTCCCCTACTCTTCCTTTTTTTACCATTTCACTGCCATGATTAGATTCACTTGAGAGTGATTTTACTTTATACAACAGTATTAAGGACAGCAATTTCTTTTCATTGCCTCCTTTTTCCCCTCCTCCCCCTCAAAATTTGCTTTAATGACTTGTCCTAATTAAGTTTGAACAAATTCTTTATTATGTTCCCAGATTTGCTGTGGTGTGATCACTTAACCTGCAAATTATAATTGCAGGTTTGGTACCCATGCAGACTGATTATTATAATTGGTACCTGCTACCTCCCTTTTAGTTTTCATTATAGTTTTACACTCAAGGAAGCTAAGACAGTTCCATTTTAGGAATAAACAGGATACACTATCCTAAAAGAACCATGTTTGTCTTCCAAATGCATATTGCTTTCATATAATGTCTTTAACTTTTAACAAGAGAATCTGCTGAATGATATCTGGGTAAGCGTGGTAAGAATTAGACCACAGTTTGAAATAAAACCAATACTTCTGAGCATATTAGAAATGGATCAAAGATCAAACCAATGTTTGTGGGGCCAAAATGAGTTATTCTAGCTGAAAATTTGACCAAAGATATTTTCAAGAGGCAGCTCTGCCTCACCGTTGCATTAGTAAATCTAGTCCACTTCACTGAAAAGATGAGTGATGGATGGTACAGGCCTCCTTGCAGTAACTTAACTTCCTTGCAGCGTTCCATACAATGAAGGGAGCCATTTGAGACCTGAGCTAATGATTTCATTGGAATGCCCTCCAATGCAGACAAAATTCAAAACCAATTGACCTGAGTTTGGTCTAGGAAGGAAAGGATGAGCAGAAAAGTGAAAGGCAGCTCTAGAACAGTCAAAATAGGCTCCAAAAGCCTGTGGGTTGTGTTTAGGAAAGTGTATAAATCCTGGATATGTATGCAAGCTTCTTGCATACATATAATAAACACCATTAAAAACTGCCACTTCTTTTTCAGAAAAATCATGCTTCTGTAAAAAGTTTCAGACATGAAAAATAAATCTAGTAATCTTCACAGAACTTGGTCAAAGTTTTAACTGGTGAGCATTTAAGTTTTTTTTTCTTTCATTCACTGAACTCAGGTAAAAGGGTAGAAGAAAAGTTACTGAATTAAAAAATTATTTTAAGCTGTGATATTTTTTAATTACCAGCATATCACTGGTGCTGGGTAAAAATAGAACCACATTTTCATCTGCCATAAATAGCAGAAGTTAATACAAATTGACACTGCTCTATTGCCACTAATAGTCTGTACAACCAAGACATGAGGAAGTAATTTACAATATTTTTTTATTTTTATCTTTGATTGCTTGTAGTATCTCTTGTACATTTAACATGTCATTCCCAATAGCACCTAGAAACCAGCTTAAAGGTTTTAAAAGGTTATTGACTTAGTGTCTGTACCTATAGTCCTTTATTGACCTAAGTCAATAGTCAGTAGACATTTTGCTCTGATTTAATTCCAAACTTTTTTCTTTATCAGACCTAGCCTGACAATTTTGCTCTGCATTCTCATTCCTGAGAGTATGTCTGTATTTATATTTCCGTCTATATTCACTCTTATGAAGTGCAGACTTGCCAATGGAACGGAGAGTTGCAAAGGCCTCCTACAGCCCTCACCAACACATCATTTCCAGCAGCAGGACTCTCTTACTTAGTTCTATGCAGGCTTGATTCATATGGGACTTTTCCTGCATACTGCTATTGAGAAAGCAGTTAATCCTACTGGTAAAATAGTTCTTGGTACCAGCACTAGCTCTGCCCTATAGCCATTTTATGTAGTGTATTCCCAGGCTAGCACAGCTTTCTCAGTGCAGTCGTAACAGGGACATTCTGCAACTCATCCAGCAGAGTCCAGCAAAGCCGTACTATTTTCTCCCTTCCACATTTCCTTTTCTCTCCAGCTATTCTCCTCCCTTCCTAGGGAGCTTGCAAGGAAACTTCTTTACCTGTTTTTCCTTCCATTCCCTTCCTGGTTTGCTAATTCCTCCTTGCTGTTGCCCTGATGATTGCCAGCTATCACACTATTCTCTCTCCTGCTGTATTATTTCAGCCTTCCTCCTCCCTTTCACCCAGTCTTGTTTATAAGCTCTGTGGAATATGGAAGTCTCCTGTTCAGTGTTTGCACAACATATTGCACTTGTGATTGCTGGTGATTGTTGCAAGGCTATTGTTTATGATGCATGCAGTCATCCTAAGCTATTTGCAAGTTGAAAAGTTCCCTATTTTATTGCATATTCACAAACTTTCAGCTAGAAATCATCCCTGACTGTTGTTGTAACCATGACTTCACACCACAAAAATAACAAATCACTCCAGTGGAGCAAACTGTTTCCGCTGGTGATTACGCTACTTTAAAAGGATAGAGACCCTGTTGCATCACAGAATATGTCTAGATTGGCTAGGTTAATTTAAAGCTGTAACAGTATAGCCACTGCCAAGCCTTTCACAATGGGTAACGTGCTAAAATAATAAAAATCAGAGTGGGGCGTGAGGTCTGCTGAAAAGTTTATTTTAGTTGTTGTTACCTAAGGGGCAGCTGGGTCCCAAGAACAGAAAACCTTCAGCGATGCTGGGGAGGGGGGCTTTCCCACATCCACTGGCACAGAGCAGAAAGTTCCCTTTGTAACCCAGGGAGGGCCACTGCTGGGACCAGATGAAAGGCAAGCAATAGTGGCCTGGAGAGGGCCGGTTGGGGAAAGCCCAGCTGCCAGGGGAGAAGACAACACTGGGCTAGCAGGTCCCCATGAGTGAGCCACACGGACTTACCAGCCCTTGTTGGAAATGGGTGGCCACCCCAGTCCAGATAAGAGTGTTCAGAACGGATCTACGCCCTAAGAAGAGCCATGTTATTTAAAATGAATTCAAATACAAATTAACAAAGCCAGACTTGTGCCAATAAATGGCAAAAAATGGCTGAGAAAGGCCTGATATCCACATGTCTACAATACAGTTTCCTTCAGAAAGAAGTAGGCTGCTAGGTCATGGAGCTTGGTTTACTGATTGTATTGACACTGGCTTACTCAACTAATTAAAATCCTCATTAGTGATCTTAACTGAAAATCTGCTATTTTCAGGTCAGGCTTCTGCCTGCATTCATTTGTCTGATCCTGGGGTTAAAGCGCAGGGACTCAGCAGCAGAAAATAGCTCTTCCCAGCTACCTCACCCTCTTCTGGTGCGTCCTTGACAAGAGACTTGATCTGTTTGACTTTCTTTGCCAGGTTGTAAATGTGAAGGCAAGAACTTTCCACTTGTCAGACACACAGAAGTTAATTTCCTAGTATTTGAAAAATAAGGTGTCCGAGAAAAAGGAATTAGTTTTATTTATTCACTCATTGATGTTAATCTGAGCAGTTTGTGAGCATAAACAGGGTGAATACCCAGAAGACTTTGTGCTGCAATAGATTTTAAGCTGCATACACATAAGTGATAAAAGTGCCCTAAAACCCCATGACTGAGGTACCTAGCAGTAATACTGTTGTGTGCAGGCAATACAGACTTGCTTGATTAAAAAAGGAGAGCAGAGGACTTGCACACGGAGGTGTACAGGACCATATACAAATACTGTTAGAAGTCAAGTACTGAGTCATCAGCTTCCCCTAAAGCACACCAATCAAATAAGTTTTCCTTGGCTTACTATGTCTTTAAAGGTCTGAACACCCTTGTGTTCTTCAGGTAATTGGTTCACAGTACTGTGTTTCTGCAGTGCACTTCAGGATTTCTGCCTTTAAAGAGATTTTTCTGAGCCACGTATACTAAATACGACTGCTAAGATTCATGCTGATTGAAATAGATGAATCTCTGTTAAATAAGCTGAATGTGCCTACTTAAAACAGAAATGGTACATTAGAGTTTATGCCATCTATCTCCTCCCCATTCTCTTATGAACAAAGTTTAAACTGGGTCTAAGAATATTTGATAAATTTGTTTCTGTAGTGAAAACTTTACCCTGTTATCTTGTCACCAAGGTTGTTTTGCAGTTTGTTTGACCCAGTTTGCAGTTTGAATATGTGTAGTCCACAGCTGCTAACACAAAAACCAAAAGACTGAAGAAATCTTCCCTTCTTTTTTAATTACTATATGGCCATAATGTATGACATCTCTTTAAACACTGCTGACTAATACTCCATTTTCTAATTAAGAATTATTATCAATTCCCCCTTTTAATAAAGGGAAAGTGCTAGTGTAAATTGCACTTTTATAGTAAATAGCTTTTTAGCTGGAGAAGAATTGTGTAGTACTCTCAGCTAATAACAAAACTACATGTTTTCTATTGTTTTCTAAACATGGAAAAAAAGCTCTTTTCTAGATTACAAATCTGAATACTTTATAAGTCTATATGGGTCATCTGGAATTAAACCTTTTTTTTTTATATCTCGGGTAGGATATAATCACCCAGACATATTTTGAATCATGATTTCAGAGCCCAAAGAGAAATATCAGTCAGGGAAGGGATGGAAAAAAACCCTAAATTAATAGAATATGTACTTTGTCACTAAGCTAAATGACGTATTAGAAAAATTATTTGCAAAAGAACAAGATGAAGTGTTTCTTCAGTCAAATATTTGTATTTCTTTATGGAATATTTCAACAGTCCTAAGTGACAACATTAACTTTTAAAAGCTGTATGGTAGCATTAAAAAAGTCTATATTCTGTTTTATTTTCCCTACGGAGTATTTTCTACCCATAAGCCCCAGGTAAAAAACATCAGTACAGCTGCATCAATCAACCCAGGGTTGCCAAAGAGGCTGAGTCCCTGGCTGATGTAACCGTACCGGCCATTTCATTATACCAGTGTGAGATAAAGCCTCACCAGTGCAGCAGTGCCCTGGGGCCAGTGACTACTGCATGTCACAGCTTGCAAGGGAAGCCATGCCTCCACTCTCAGCCAAACCCTCAGCAGAAACAGCCCTGCGTTGCCCTGGGAAGGGCCATCTCCAGGCTTTTGGGCACGGCGGTGACTGAAGGCTGGTGCAGTCTGAGACGGACAAACCACACGGGGCAGCCGCATGTCCCATGCAACGAAATCGCTGTGCCCGCATCCTGCTGAGCGTGCTGGGTGGGTGCATTCAGGAGTGTGTCCTGCACGGGATGTCACTATGTAATACGGCAAATTCCATGTGATCTGGGATATCTGTCGAGGCTGGGATCTGGCTGACGCCTGAGCAATCCCCCACAGCGTGAGGCCAGGCCCTGAGCTCGGTGTCCTGCCCGAGGGGAAGGAGAGGACCCTTGAGGGTGTCACCCTGGGAGAGCCTCTGCAGCTATAAGCTTGGGGACTGCTTGTTTCCAGAGACTTTGTCTTCCAAAGACCACTAAGAATGAATCTCATGTTATATGCTGTATTAAAGATACATCATTAGCTTTACAAATGGCTTTCTGCAACATATGTCTCCACTTGGAAAGAACGGAAAGACTCTGGTAGAGCCAGAGGGAAAATATAGAAAATACTGTGGGAAGTTTTGTTGTGAAAGAAGACGTAATTTTAAAACAAAACATTTCTGCTCAGTATTTTGAAATCAGACTATAAAGCACAGGTCACAAGAGCTTTTATTCTTAAACAAGTATTCTCTAAATGCAGAGAACACCAGCACACTACAATACCATTATTAAATACCTCAGGCTTTTCCATGTTTCTCATGTTGTTGTAACATGGAAAAAAAGGAAAGACACTTTGGAAACATATTATCCCAGCTGGAGATAAGAAAGTTCCATGGTATGAATTGATTTGGATGTGGCTGACTTCTGGTGAGAAGTAGAGAGTGACACAACTTCAAGGTCAGGAAGCACTAGAGATTAAGAACTGCTGCAACTCCCCATGCTACATTTTTATTATTATTATTTTATTTTCCCGTTATATGTTTATCTTCCCAAAATCCATGGTCTGCACAGACTTCATCCCTCCTTACCACTCTAAGTTTTTATCCAACCAACCCTCAGAAAAAGTGCTGCCCAAACTTAGCCTCAAACTGGAAGTTCCTGGGATCACTAACCAGAGGCTGCCGAGATCCTTATCTCAGGTGTGACACAGTGAGACCAGTTTCATTGCCATTTGCAAAATAACTACTAGCTCTTTTCTCTTGTGTTCCACTAAGGAATACAACAGCTTTGTGGAAGTTCTCCTACAAAGCACTGTCATCCCCAAAGCCCGAAGAATTACAAGTGCCCATAGCACCACTTCAGTAAATCTTCCAAGGTTGAATACTAAATAATATTGTTAATATTAATCAGTTTAATACTGATGTTACAAGCATCACAAAGGCAAACTATCCACCTGTACTATGTACTCGATGAAACTCTAAAGACTTCCCTCTTGCAGAGAACTTGGTCATGTAAGGGCAGAATATACATCTGGAGATTCAAGGAACAAGGATTTGAGGAAAACTTTTGGCTGAAAGACAAGACATCATGGGACAGCTTTATGAGAAACCAAAGAGAACTGGATTATAAATCATTACCTAAATAGAGGAGGTATTTCTTGGAAAAGGCCAAAGTACTATATACAGTTGTCTGGTTATTTAGACACAAGTTGGATTCCCTACAGTGAATAGGACAGTGTGGCCTGTTCACTTAAACGGTATAGACATTGCACTTCAGCATTGCCAGTAGTCACCAAGAATGACCATCAGCAGCAGAAGTGAAAAAGGTCAAGATGTAGATGAGGTTAACAAATGTTAACAATGACCATACACTGATCATCATGTTGGGCTCCTAACTAAACAGAAAGATTATGGGATTAGGTTAAATGCAACACTATTAGCAAATCCTCCCCCACAGAGTGATTCAATCGGTTGCATAAATGTCGTTTTAACTGTAGTGCAATCAACATACGCGACACATGGTGACGCAGACCGTACAAAAGCTAATGTTACCATCATTTATCCTCTTTTCTTGCCTCAGGACCTGTTTTTTAAAAGGCAAGGGCATATTCTTTTTGTTTGTATTAATAATATATTTTATCAGACTGACTGCCACAAGTAGAAAAGCAAGACAAGCTGTCGGATACGCACAATGTTGAAATAGTGTAGTGGTAGCAGAACATCATCAAGCTCTTACACATCCTTCCCACTTGCAATTTCATGTACTGGAACCTACACACACGCAATCATTGAAAGATTTATTAGAAGACAATCCTGTTTTGAAATAGGGCTCTCCAGAACCACCCTTCTAATTACACAGGCCCCAACATCACTAAACCCGTTATGAGAAGCAAGCTGCCTGTGGCCAAAACAAACTACATATATTTAGGCCCTTCCCAAGTACAAAATGTAACCAACATCTCTCCACTACCAGCACAATAAAAACCCCTTAACGCACAACAATCAACTCCTATGCCTGTACTTCTGGGGACATAATACATTTCATCAAGTGCATCAAGTGCTCTCAGGGTAACTATGCAGGTGAAACTAAGCAACTACTGTGCACCGGAAAGAATGAGCATATACAAGGGGTAAAGGACAGAATTGCCCAGTTATCAGGGAGGAAACATTTCTTAGAAAATAATCACTGCATTTTGAATGTCTTAGGCCTGTGCCTCAAGGAATCCTACAACATTTTCCAAAAACATGGGTGCTTTCACAAATCTGCTAGATACCAAAACCCATGAACTCACAGACAGTGCTTTTCTGATATTAAAATCTCCCACCACCACCCTGATGTCTCTCTTCCTCGGACTCCTCTTCCTCTCTCTGTTCCTTCCTCCATCATCCTCTTTCCTTTAAAAACATCAGCTACTTTCTCCTTGAGACCGTCTGAGACACAACTAATGTAATAACTATAAGACAATGCTCCCAACTTGTACTTAGCTTTGAAGTCTGCTGCTTCTATTTCAGACCTGAATAAGGACTCACATGCCCAAAAACTTGTCTAATTTTGCCAGTGATACAAGCTGGTCTAATAAAAGATATCGCTTCCACCAACAAAATCTGCCTTGATTATGTCTTTAGGCTGTCATAACAACAGCACCACCACCATTACTCTTCATGTGACACAGTCAATCAGTAGATATTTTATTTTTTGTCTTTCCATAAGTGATGCATAAAGCTAAAATAAAACAGGCACTTTTTTTTTAGACTGATGGCTCAGAGAGAGAAGGAGAGAGCACTACAAATAGTACTCCAACCAGCAGAGCCATAATTCAGATAGAAATTGTGTGTGGGCAGTGAAGGGACAGGGGTGGGGAAACGTGGTTTCAAAAGACATATACAAACATCTGAATTAAAAAATTAAATTCAGAACCAGAGTAAGGTGAGAACAGAGAGATATGTTCAAACAATGACATTTCAATGTCAAATAAACTCATGAAATAAATCGGTATTATTTGTGGGAAACTTATTATAATGTTGAATTAAACCGAATACTATTCTTAATCGAACATAGAGGGTGTAAGGTTGAATACTTTTGCTTCCAGGTTTCTTTTTACCTCTTTTAAAGGCTGACATCTGTCAGGAGTATCTTTTTGAGGAGAAACAGAAGAGAAAATTCAGCTGTAACGAGAGGAGGAGATCATTTGCCAAACAAACACAGGGGAGAATACAAGCACAGAGTGAAAAAGGACATAAGCAAAATAAGGCTGCCAAGAGAGGCAGCCTGTCAGGAGTGTTTGAATAAGTACACACTGGGGGAAGGGAAAAGGGAGGAAATAAAAGACATGCAAATATTTTGACTAGATGTCCATAAAGACAAAAAACTGGTGACTCTTAGAAACATGATGTAGATCAAAAGGACCCGGTGAAGGAGATGGAAGGGAATGACACATGACTTGATCAGCGAGAGAGGAAGATGATTCCTGTGACAGCACTGTAACCTCCATCCAAGACCATACAGCAAAAAGAAACAGAAATAATAGCTTTACTAATTATGCATCAGAAACAGAAATTTAAGAAAGCTGATTTTTATCCACTGTTTTCACATAATTTCTTTTATAAAATATTAAAATTTAATCTCAAACTTTAGCAGATATTATAAACCTCAATTGCTTCTGGACCTGATAACTGTTTCACATATTCAGATTAGTTTACTTTATTAAATGCCTGATCTGCTAAAGGTAAAGCAAACACTATCACATCAAACTTCTTTCATTGACTACTGTATTGCTTTTAATGAGTAACGGAGACCTGTTTCCCAGCTATCTATTTCCTTGAATAAGATGCCTATTTAAAGAGATGCGTGGGGTGATCTTCACACATATTTTCAGACATCCAGCTTGGATCCATCAGAGTTTTAGTCACACATTCATTCTTCAGCCTTCTTTAAAGGACAATCATAACAACCAGACATCTGAATTCCAGCATAAGCACATATCTGTACCGAGCATCATCTTCTACTCCAGTGCAGTTGTACTCAATAGGGAAGAGAGAAGCAATTTCACAGCATTGTCAGTGTTATAAAAAGAGGATTAGTCGAAAGGATCAAGAATGCTTGTTTCAGTGCTCCACTCTATAAAGACACGGAACTCAAAACAAAAGCTTTGAGATGTGCATTACCTATTGTATTTGAAAGACGATTTTGCGCTCTTCCTCAGGGTATTTGAGACATCAGTCCTGAGCACCCCAACACCATCTGAGCAGCAGGGAGGGGGCATGTCTTGAAAGAGGCACCAAACTGATCAGTGAGAACACTGTATGATCACAAGATTTTCTGCATTAGTTTTCCTCTGCAAAATAATTCCCCTCAACTGCCCTGTAGGGGTTTCTTTTCTCTGTTTCAGGTACAGTAACCCTTGTCTTTGATCTTGTTCCTTCTCACATTTTGCTTTGAACTGCCAGCAGCTCATTTTCATTTCTCATTTATATTTCAAAGTTTTTATACACTCTGCCATATCCATTCTTGCTAACTCTCTAGCATCCCATTTACTTTTTTAAAGTTTACAGTTCTCCTGTAAGAAAAACCACATTAAAAACATACAGAATACCTCAGCCTTGATGTCATGAGTCTAATTCCTTTTGTTTCACCTCTCCAATTTTCACACCACCTACAAGCAACTGCAGTGCCTACCTCAATCTAAAACCATATACTGAGAGTCCCTCAAAACCTAAACTTTGTGGATTTGAAATTTTTAAAGTATTGTTGTTAATATAAAACTATGAACTTTAACTACAGTCTCATCTTATGAAGCCTCAGCAGCATCTATGACTATTGAGCCTGAGTTTTATTCCCCCAGGGCATGGATAATCATCAAGAGAGGGCCTACTGAAACCCTACTGCATGTACAGTCATTCTTTCTGTGCTTATTAGTAAGTCTCACACATCCCCACAGACTACTGAGCTAACTACATCAGTGGGTTAATATAAACCACTCAGCTTTTTCTCAAGAGGCTCAACAACTGCTAAAGATACTAGCATGTTACAGAAAAACGTCTGATTTCCTAAAATAATGCTGCTATTTCTTGCTTTGTGGCCTGTTTCTCTACTGATACATCTTATGTGAATTTCACATTTAGGTAATTTTAAAATTGCTTCAATAAGACTGTTTTTTAATGGTATATTACATGAATATACACATCCTTAGGTCATTTACACATCCCTGTCAAAACTACATGATGCCACGACAAAGCACATGCAAAACCATTGTCTATGTGCGGTGTCATCAGATGTGTCTAAGCAAAAAAAGGGCTCAGAGCAAAAGAAAAGTCCTTTAGGTGCCTCTGAAAACTCCATCCTAAATCTCTTCCCTTTTTAATGTTGAACAACTTTCGTGCACTACATTTCCGAAACTTCCAAAGAAACTCAAGAAATCTCATCTCTTGAAACATCTTATGCTTCCGCAGGCTCTATAAAGTTAAAGCATGAAAAAAAAATCTGTATTGCCATGGAAATGCATCATAAAAGCTTTGCTAAAGGCAGACTCCTGCTTTAAACCTCTATGGACTTGGTTTCAGTTTCGGAGGTGTCCCTAGGTAGCCCTCATTGGTGTCCCCAGACAGCCTGTGCTGGACAAGACTACCATAGGCTTCAGAAGGACCTCTGCTGGCCTAAGGCATCCAGCATCAAATCAGACAGATAGAAGTCATGATTTTATTTCACCACCTTTAAGAATGCAGAACAGCTAGAGCCATTTTCTGGAGGTTTGGGGAAAAAAAAAAAATTACATTTAGCCAATTCATTGGCCAGTCTGTGAGCAGAAGATACAGCCTCCTGCAAACTCAAAGGAGTTTTTTTCATAAGAATTCCTGTTGGATTTTCTGGTTATGCTTTTCATTTTCTGTTCGTGTAATCATATTAACGAATTAGTCAGGTAGCAGCTTTCCTTCTCAAGAATGAAGTGTCAGCTGAGCTCATTTGTAATCTGAAATATGTCCACTTAGCAACCAAGCCTAAAAAATGCTGTATTAAAATTCCAAAATCTTGTATTCAAAATGACTTCTGGAATTCAGCAATCATATCAGCTTATTACAGTAATGGAAAGTCTGACTGCAAACGTATAATGTCAATTTAAACCAAAACTATTTTGGTAAATTTTGTATTCAAATTCAGACAATTTTTAACAAAGATTTCATTATAGGTGCTCTCAAAAAAAGAAAAAGCAGCAAACAAAATATCAATATTTTTCCTTTTTAGTATTTCAGAGTTATGTTCTTAATGCTGAACATCCACAAGTTGAACAGTCTTGTAATTTAATATTTATAGAAATAAAATTAAGATCTTAATAGTTCTGCCAATATAATAAACTTTTTACTGTGTAACATTTATTCTTATGATTGTTTATATCTTTAAACTGTGACATACAAACTAATTAGTTCAGGTGAGGCAACATGACAAAATTTAGCTCTCCTTTATTAGCTAAAAACTGTTTATGTATGAGTTTTTTCTTGATTGACATGCATTAAAGCAATTAATGTACAAGATAATTTCTCCTTGCTCATTGAAATGCATGTCTGTAATAAGACTACTCTCCTGCTCTCTCTTAGGTAACTGAGAAACAATAATGAATTCCCTCTGTTTTTACCAAAAAACAGATGCAGTTTTTTGCTTTTTTGCAAGTAGTGTCTGTTCAAACAGTCATGTCATAACGTGGCACCTGATGAAAGGAACATTAAACCAATTCTGAGATTTGCAGTGGGCAAATACAATAAAAAAGTGGCCTGCAGTAGAATATGGCCCTGAACTCAAAATTCATCATTTTCTGTTCTAAAATTAATTATTAGTAATACTTGCAGAAGAGACTTCTAAGTTATACCTTTTGCTACCTTCATTTTGATGAATCTGGTGGTATGAACGGGAGTCTTACATAAATAAGACTTGTGGACTAAAATCTGAAAATACTTGTACCAACAGGAGATTTAGGTATTGACATTTGCTCAGTTGCCATCTCATTCCTGTTTCTGACCATGAGCAGACTGTGAAATGATGCACCTACCAATTACATTATATTTCTTATTTAAAATATAACTTATGATTAGTTGATGGGTATAGACAGTTCATCATTATCTTGTTCTTACCTGGCTGTGTGTAACTTTTTCATTAAAGGAGTGTTGTGCTTCTGTTAATAATGTCTTCTGGAGAGCAGTGCTTAGACACAGCATTTCATTTATACAGTTGTCCTGCTTTCAGACCAGAGCAGCATTAAAATCTGGCCACCATGGACTATGAGCAAAGCAAACACACACCAGTCTCCACCTGCCTATCTGGATATACCATTTTATTTTTCTACAGTGACAGGAGATGCCTTATGTCACATGCATGCTTTTTTTTTTCCAAGTATTTGGCAAAGGATTAAAACTGAGAATCAGTAAAGTAACACTGTAGTAACTTCAACAAGGACATCTTTTGCAAGCATAATAAAAAGTAAGACTCAGAGGCCAGACTGAGAATCCTTACAAAAATGTAGTTGCTTAGACCAGCAAATCTTACATGGACGCAGTTCTTATAACATCCCTCAGTTTTACACAAATAAATGAAATTCTGGCAATATTGTTCACTTGATCTGTCTAGCCACGGTGACTTTTATCACCTTAAGCACATACTTTGTGTCATGTACACTTGTCATCTGATTGAATTAAACAGATTAAGTTATCTCTTAGTGGTAGTTAGTTTTGTTATGAAGCTATAATTTACCACTAAGCTGCACTTGCATGTCATATTTTTCCCATTGCCCTCTGCTGCCATTTGATAGCTCTCCTCAGCAGACAGCGTTTCTAGAAAACAACCAGATTCCACCTGTTTCTACCAAAAGAAGGTCTGGATTCAAGGAAAAAAAGCGTTTACTAAACACCAGTTACTACCAACTGCAGATTTGGTAATTTAGGCTGAACTCAGCTGACTTGTACGCAACAACAAATTGACTTACGGGTAAGAAAGACTTCTCACAACTCCCCGCTCCCCAGCTGCCTGGTTAGCAACTGAAGTAGGGTCAATGGTTTGGTTTGTTTCTCCAGAGGAGGAAGAGGGAAGGAAAAGGAGAAGGAACGTTAGCAGTTTTTTAGCATAAGCCTCCAAAAAGAAAACAGAGATTTAACATACAGAGGACTAGTAACTGGAGCAAAGTATGCTACTATTTATTTGTGAGTTACTACAGACAATTCATAATGTGAACCTAGGTTTAATAACAATGACTAGACACTGAAAACAAAGGTATGCCAACCAACACCAGGGAACTGAAGGACTTACTTGTGTAATAGAGTACACAAAACACAGACAAGGATGTTCGTTCTGTAGTAGGACCTCCATTGCACATAAGAGGCTTCAGTATGTCCTGAGAAACCTGGAAACGAAAAAAGCCTCTTCTGGTTAAAAATTATCTATTAATTTTGCAATTAATGTATTTTTTTGCTAAAGAAACTAATGGAGCCTTTAATCAGCAAGTATGGGAAATGTTAAAATCCAATACTGAGAACACTCCTTTTGTTTTCAATTTGAACAGTATGCATTACTTTACTTTTTTCTTTCTGGGCTAAACACCTCTTTACTTACGAGGTGAATAAGTGGTACTTGTGGACCAGCCAGTTGAAAAGCTCTGTGATCATAAGACTATGAGATTTTCCAGTTACTTGAGTCACATTAATAACAGCTGAGCTAATCAGCAATTTTAAAAGGATCAACTCACTAACAAATTAAAAGAAGTATCTGTATACAAAGAGAGATTGTTCAGTTTGGCTCCAGTCTTGATAGTAATAAATAAAAGCATCTATTGTGTGAAAGTGGTGAAATATCTCATCTGTAGTGATAGGGATTCATTTTGGAATGACACAGTCGCAGTTTCTATTTTCTCAGTGTTTTGTGGGGTATGTTTTGGTTTCTGCTTATTGGGAGTGAAATTTAAGGTCAGAGGCTAAATGATGTCAAAATGCCTTCCAATCATTTGATGTGACAAGGCAGCTGAGCTGTTCAGGATGTGTCCCAAACACTACGAATAGGTGCCGTTTAAGGGAATACTGTTGGCGGACTTACTGTTTCTGTCTGCAGCTCATTTTTCAAAAATAAAGTGACCAACAAGGACATCTCTGAAAATATTGCCATATCCCTCTAAAAGTGGAAATGCTTTTATTCTAACACAAAGAGATTGCTGTAGAAAAAGTGATTCTAGAGGTATTGGCTGGATGCCCCATTGCCCCAAGCACTGTGATGTCTTTCATGGATGCTATGAAACATTTCAGTTTGCCTTGGATTAGGACACTGGCAGTACAGAGCATGTGATCTCAGCCTCAGCAAAGCATTCTTTCTCTTTGGGATACAGCCATGGAGTGATTTTTCCTAGGAGATTAGATGAATCTAGCCTGGGCATCTGCAATACTTTCTTCTCTCACATAATGGAAAGCTTTTAATCAGAAATGCAACACAAGCTAGTAACAGGAGCCCTCTTGGTTTTCTCAAAGCAAAAACAAAGAAATCAAACCAAATAAAAAACTCCAAAGACCCTAAACTAGTTCCCTAAATATGCAGCAGAGAATTCGTATAACTCGGAGAAAAGAGAGCCACATGTTCCAAAAAGAGATTGTTACCGCACATTCAAAGAAGGCAACCATGCAAGCTACTTGCTGGCATAACGTTATCCTTGTATCACAACTGAAAGCTTGTTAAAATAACTTCAGAATTGCTAGTCTGAAAATATCAGGAGTACTATGAACACAGAGCTCTGACTTCCAGGGGGCTGGTATCAGGCACTGTGGAAATAATAGACGGCCAAAGCCACAGCACCTTAGTCTGTAAGCAATGCCAAGAAATTATGAAGTCAGTAGATTTTGTAAGTGAATGCCAGAACAAGATACATAGACTATAGCTCAGCAATTTCCGAGAGGAAGATTATGGAAATACATTGCTTTTCCTGTATTAAAAGCTATGGTGATCCTGCATTCAGAAAGCTCTGCCATTATCTGCCAACGCCTGTGATGAGACCTTTCTGCTGTTGTTTCATACCGAGCACGATAACCCGCTGCTGCCATCAGTAACACCACAGTAGAAAAGGCAAAATTTTGGCTGGTGGATCTCCAAGGATTGATTGTAAACTTCCCAGAAAGAGTTTAAGCACAAATGAAAAGAGTCCTGTAGGTTTTGATTGTAGTTGAAATGATGTGCACAGTTATATTCTGCTAAGATGAAGAGAGAATTTCCTAATGTGATGAAGTTTTGTTGTTCTCAGTTGAAGTATTTCTAAACTGTATGTTAGATAAATCATGATGAATAAAAGCAAATAAAGGAAACGTATTAGCACAAACAAGAGGGGAGAAGTCCTGTAGGAAAAGTGAGAGTTTAATAGAAGCGACCTGGACACAGATGTTCATATGCTGGTGGTCTGAGGGAAGAAGGGTCGGAGAAAGGGATTGGAGAAATAAAAAGAGTTTTAAAGCAGAGAGGCGGAGAAGGAGGGTATATCTGACATCTAAAATGAAAACAGTGTCATAAGTATCTTCAAGTATTTAAAACAAAGTCAGGAACAGCTGAGGCTGAGTGGAAACTATTTTTTTATAAAGAACATAGCTTAAGAGTGAAAATAAGTTAGTCCATATCAGATAAAGCAACTTTTGGAAAATAAAAATGCAAGTACCATATAACCATATAATAACTATACAATCAAGCAACTAAATGCAACAAAATATCTGCTTTTCATACTAAGAATTATCAAGATGAATAATTTTAATAGTAACTAGTGATTCAAACTCAGAAAAAAAAAATCACAAAGAAGAAATTCAACACAGATAAAGCATTGCTTTTCTCCCTCTCCTGTCTCTGATTTATTTTACACCAGCTTTTAAATGTAGAATTTACAAGCATGAGCAGGTCAGGGACCCAAAATGACTACAAGTGCAAATAAACACACTCTACACTATTTACATCACAATTTGCTAAAAATCCTTTGCTCATTTACCAATGTCTTTGCTCCCCAGAAGAGCTGCATAAGGCAACACTCAACAGGAAAGATGATGCTTTTCATTAAACCAGCGGATACAGCTGTGGCAAGCAAACCTGACTAGCTCCAGCTCCATCGATGCAGGCAGCACCTAACTGGGCTCTGCAGGCAGCAGCTGGAAATCATTCCTGATTCTAGTCCCAGGTGAGTTATAGGAGCTGCAGAGAGTCTCATACCTTCCTTACTCTGCCAGGTCAGTGCAAAATGAGCACGCCTAAATTCTGTCTAAGAGTCCTGGGAGTTTCAGAAAATTTGAAACAATCTCTTCAGTTTCATCTGAATGTGTGAAAACAAAATCAAAATGTATATTTTGTAAAATGTAGTTTTCCAAAGATGAGCTTACCGATATTGATTACAACAATGTGTATTTCTGCCATTCCGCAGTGTGGGTGCATCAGGGGTATGTATTCAGATCCTGCATTCCCAAGTAGTTCTGGTTTATGTGTACTGAAAAGATAAATGCTTGCAATTGTTTGCTGTAATATGCAAAGGCCAGTTGGCCGCCTTGTAGAACAGTTAAGCCTTTATTGTCACTAGACTTAACATTTTTCAGCAAGGTTGAATAAAGCTATTATCAGTGAGACTTTCATCTGTTGTCTCAGTAATACAGCATGGGGCTTTTTAAGCAAATGCAGACACCTATGCATATTACTGAGGCTGAGCCCAAAACAAAGTTGTACCAGAAACACTAAGCCACTTAAGAACATGCAAAATTAAGAGCCTTGTCTGTTTCTGTGCCAGTTGTTCACAATAGCTTGTCCCAAAAGATTTTCATGCGATCCCACTGAGGAGCTACATGACTGTATTTCCATCATGCATTCATTCAAAAATATTTTTTGAAGATGCAAATCAGTACATCTGGTCACCAGCAAACTATATTTGACTACTGAGATAAACACAGTCTGGGGGATATAACAGCATCTGCTTTTATCTGGTACTGAATGCTGCTTATTCATTTAAAATATAAATATGTCTTTGTATTGTAGTATTCCCCATGATTACAATCCAGACTAAGGTATAATAGTACTAGATGCTGTAGAAACAAAGAAGAAAACATGACTTCTCCCTCAAAGTCTGTAGAATTCAGTACTCAAGTGACAAAACAAAGGACAGAGTGATGAAGATCATCCTGTAAGCACTAGAAAAATATATAACATTTGTCATAAGTATTTTAAAGCATTATTATTAAATATCCATTAGATTTTATTTCCCTACATTTTCCATCAAACTAATTGCTATTGTTTTCCTTCAGATATAGCTGCTAAGGTGAAGCAAGTCTTACTGTTGGGCACAGGTAATGCTTCATGGTTCATTTTGATGATTTTGATTTTCTTATCTAATTTTACCATCACTGTGTTACTCATGCAGATTTAATGCAAAAATCAGATAGCCCATTCAGGGAGAGGTTTCTTCTCTCTCTTCCACTTCTTCCAAAGTTGTTTGCACTTCCACAGTTGAAGACTCCCTAAAGCCATAAAAACTACACCATTGAAATCACAGGTTTCAGTCCCAAAACATGAGTAGGAGGTGGCCAAATGTTTAACTTTGCTCTACAGCCTGCTGAAAAAAAAAAAGATTTTCAGTGGTAAAACTGCTAATTTTGACAGACTGGAATGCTCCTTAGGGAATGAATGTCCTTATATAATACTGACCTTAAAGTTTCTAACGAGCCACTTTTTCCAGGTTTTCTTTTTGGAATTTAGCACAGCTATTACAGGTGGTCTGTGTCGTGGTCAGTCTTCTGTTTCAAAAACATGTGAGCTTAGCAAATATTTCCTACTATTCTATTTTTCCTTTGTCTTATGGATTCTCTAGTTTAGCTGCATTTGCCACTCCTCACCTTTGATATTAAATGCCCTTTGGTAAAAGAACATATGATGACAATACTGGGTCAGGTAATTTGCTTGGTTTTAACAGTTTATATAATAATACTGCTTTGAAATGTGAAGGCTTTAATGCAAATTAAAAAAAAATCAAAAATATATCTATACCAAAACACATCAGATGTACTCATGACTTAAAAAAATATGTAGGACCCCTCTTTTAGAAATTGTGATGGAAAATTTTACTATATAAATCTAAGGAGGGAACCTGACAATATTTGGATCCAAATTTTGCTTTAAATTATAGCTCCTAAGGAGCAAAACTGCATGAAAGAAATTGTGGCTCTTAGCATTTCACACTGAGAGGTCTGCGTTTATTCTCAAAATGTGTCCTTGAAGTTGTAACACATTCTGCATTTTCTCTAACATGAGGTAAAGAGGAACAATTGCATTGGAATCCACTAAATACAGCACATCTTATGCAAACTGCCGCTGTATTTACAGCAATGAGAGAGGAATAATCACGCGTTCAGACAAATAATCCTTTAACCCATGTACAAGGAAATCAAACAGAGAGAGAGAGAGACTTTAAAAAAAGAAAAAAAAGATAAACTGTACCTCAGTGGATTGTAGAATAATCCATTTCTTCTCAGATAGGAAAACATATAGTCAGTTCTTATTTATTTCTGTGCCTTTAGCTACATGTTTTCTCAAATTGGTCCTTAAAAGTGCCCATCTAGCGCACTACATACTTTCTTTAGAAAAACAAACAAGCTATGAGTACAGTAATGACTGGCAAATGCTTCCAAAAATTTTGCCAAGTCACCACCCAAGTCAAATCCCATTCCATCCTCAAACACATGTAAAATCAAGTGCAAGCTGCAGACCATTCTTGTGGTCTGAAAAACAAAACAGGACACAAAACAAAAGATTGAATTACAAAAGAGTGAGGAAAGTTATGATTAGGCAGGCTTATGAGAGGCTTGGTAATATATTTGGTACAGAACAGAAAATCCTGTTGTTGTTTCTAAAGCCTTCTGCAATACTTGTTAATTGGCTGGTTTGCTTTTTGGACTGGATTTTGTAATTTTTTTAGGACACCTATGTGTAGTTAAAGCACACACACCTGCACATAGATGATGTGAACTCCCTTTTGGATCCCTCTCCCGTAACCTGCAGCCTCTGCTTTCCACCCACTTATCCCATTTCGGACTGGTCGCACCTCTTATTTCACTATTTAAATTCCAAGATCCTTGCAGTCTTATGCCTTTTACAGACATGAAGCAGTTAACAGATGTGACAATTAAAATAGCATGACTTAAAATAATAAGGCACGTTCATATACAACTGCGAAGTGTGGTTGAAGTGTTGTTGCTACGGAAGTGCAGCTATAACCAAACTGTTTGTGGGTACTGTGCTCTTAAAATTTAGAAATCTAACATTTAAAGGGACAAAACCTTTTGTATGGCTCTTCTTTTGGTTTCCTTTGGTGCCTAACAGAAGGAAAGGCAGAAGGTTTGAAATAAGTATATGGTGGGTGTTGGGTACTGTGAAAAGTAACTTGCCTTAATTTTCAGCAATTGCATCTCCCATTCTGTGACAAAGCTGCAGGTCACTGGCAATAGAGCAAAAAAAACCCTACATTTGTCACTTTTAATTATTATCAGTCAGCTTTAGGAAATGAGAGTGTCAGAATAAAAACAGAGGCTAACATTTTGATCACCTTCCAACAGAACCAAAAAAGCGCTGATGGTCTCAACTACACTAAAAGTGAGACTGACCTGCTATGTAAGTAGTTACAAGGACTAGTGAAATGCCAAATCGGCAGTAACCGTACTTTTGACCAAAATATTTTTATCATCTACTCTTTTTTTTTTTTTTCATTCTCACTTACTGAATTTGGTTTACAGCACAAGTTGAAAGGCCTAATCAGAAACAAGGCTCCAGGACAACAGTGCCCACCCAAACACACAAGCACGCATCACACTCCTAAGAATGTAATCAGAAATAAAATGCTACAAATAGCTGTGGCAGATAATAGGAAACACAGGAAAGAAAAACCAGCTGTGATTCTAAGACCCTACAAGTAATTACATTGCCCAGTTCAATGACTGAAATCTTTTATTTTCCTTTTTAATTAAATACTTTTAAGAGCTATTCCTGAATGCTCCATCTTTCATTACTTGATACCCTTGTTTTGATGTTTCTGTCCCACTCTCTCCTTCACTTCCCACTTGGGCAACACAACAAAAGTGTGATTCAAAGAAATGTGTGAAGCAGCAAAAGCAACAGGATGCTTATGACAGCTGCATTTTGAATAGATTAAAGGAGGGAGGAATGCAGAAGCCACAGCAAAAAAAAAGTAGGTTGGGGTACAATATGCTGCAACCTATTGTAACTGAAGAATTTCAGCTGTTTCAACTCCTGGGGTTTTGTCCTTGTTTTGAAAACTATTGTTATCATTCTTTACATTATTCTTCAAATCCCTTGTGCCTTCATATATGCCAGCCTTGACTGGTTTACTTCGCACACAATCCTGTCCTCGCCCTTTTCAAACATCCATGCGAGTACACAAAGCTTCCCCATGGATTTGTCACTATGTCTACGAGATGCAACCTGACTTTCATAACAGGCAGGTTCGTCAGTGTCTGAGAACAATCTGTGTTTCATAACAGAAGAACTGAGAAACAGGAAATTCATGATGAATTAAATTGCAATTTTGACACCTTTAGAATTATGTTACTCTTTTTCCAACATCTCCTATGACAAGCCTCAGTCCTCTACACAGTGTGCACCGCTGACTCGAAAAGGCAGCATGAAGCGTGCACTGGATACTGTCAGGAACAAGCTGTACATTCTTACATTTATATAAAAATGTTGTTTGCATCACAGCGTTATATCTAAAAGAAAGTAAAGCAACAAAATAGAGCTAGCCCCCAGTATTTAAGAAATTATGAATCAGACCTACAAAATATATGGAGTTTAAATTAATTTATATTTAAGGAGTTACTTTTGACAAAGTTTTTGCACAATCAGAAGTATGACTGAGACACATTTTCTGGATTTTTGGGGGATAGAGGATTAGATATAGCCTATATAATGATTTGTCTCCGGGAGCTGGACTTTGGTAAAATAATGAGCACAGAGAAAGATCTGGCAGTACTGGGGAGGGGAAAGTTCTACTCTTTTAAAAAATACTTATTTATAAATAAAAATGCATGTCTTAAAGTCTTTATATAGGAAAAACTCTGAGGTAATAGGAAGCTGTTCCTAACTAAAAATTGCAGAATTGCTTCCCCAAAAATGAATGTGCATCTTGATAGTTACATATGACATAAAGTACTATTACTAGTTGTTAACATTATCAGTAAGCTTAGATGGGATTATTTACAGAATAAGACATTTTAAATAAATGAGATAAGAACTACTAGTTGTACGTGGAGGATATCTTTACAGGAATTTTGCCACAGGCTCGCAGTATGCTATCATTTTGCTTAGGTTGTGTACCGAGCTCCATCCACCCCGGTGCCTCCACAGGTCGGCATAAAGACACTACCCCAGCATGGCGCTTTGGTTGGTTCAGTGAGGGCAGTTTATAATACTGAGGGTTAAGTCTACTAAATATTTTGGTTTTTATGGACTATCTAGTTTTTACAGAACGGCCATTCGGTATCATGCTGCTCTTGGAATAAAGCAAAACATACTGTGCAAAAATACAGAGTTATCCATCAAATAAGGAGCAAAAACGTATTCTCTATAATACCTATTTGAAGAACACTACTACAAATCTATCAGTGCAATGATACCATAAGAGGCCTGCATCACCATGCTTCAGTGGCCTAGAAGCATGGTGGCATGGTTCGCAATTTTGGCATAGTTATAAATATGTTGTAAAGATTGTTTGATAGCAAATTGATCAAAAGCAAGTCACCAGTCCAAGTTTCAAATAACAGGAATCCACAACCCCTTTCACTCTGCGCTGTTGTTTTTGAACCTGCTCCTGCATCGCAGCATTTTGTATTTCAGATCAGAAGCAGAATGTTTTTGAATAATTCATGTCTCTGTGCAGAATGTTTTGTCATTGTCATTTTTCCTTAACATAATACAAAAATAACCTAGAATTGGAAGGGCAGATGTTCATCTGTGCACATACGCACTGGCATGCCTCTGATTTTTTTCTTGCAAACAGTAAGTATCTTGTGCTTATTACCAAAGGCAACTAAAGTTACAGCTACATCTAGGAAAGATTCAGAGCTGTCTGACTGCCTACCAGAAACAGTGTGCTTCTATTAGTAGAATAAGCCATATATCAAATATTTTCTATGAATTCTTTTTTAGCCAACTAGGCCTAGTTTTATGTTAGAACTCTTAAAAACATAAATGAAATATATCTAGGCAAAATAACTTGCATAAAAAATAGAGAGGACAAACAAAGGTGGTATTTATAAGAACAAAGGTAGATTTGCATAAACGGATAATCTATTATATTTTAGGTTTAGAACACACAGTTGGTCCTGGTCAAATAAATAAAATAGAGATGCAACATTATGCAAAAAACTGACAGTGTCTTTTCATCAAGCAATTTAAAATAATTTTCATATATTTTCCAAGCATATTTTTCATAAATGCTGGTTGTTTTTACACAGGCAGATAGTGCTAACGGCTCCTTCAAAGGTCACACTAGCGAACTGTAGAACTGCAAAAGGAAACAGAACTTCCAGACTAATTATATTTCCAAAAATACCATTTGCATATTTTATCTACCATGTATTCATTATAATGAGAGAGGAGGTAACAATTTTGCTCAGAGAGAAAATCCTCTAAATAAAACTTCATATTCATTCAAGGCTGTAGCTAGTTAAATGTATGCACCATTAAAGACACAGCAGAACACAATCTTTACTTCCTTTGACACTTACTCTTACTTGTATTACTTTACCATGGATAATTTTGTACGCTAACATCAGAGCAGTTCACAAATCCAAAGTTAAATACAAACCGTACAAAAGATTCACTTGTTCTACTGCTGAAACAGTTGCCTCAGGGATTAAATTGATTAAGCTTACCAAACAGGTCTAGTATATGCCATAGGATATGTCCTCACCCAGACCTTTCTATACACTTACTCTTGCAAACAAATCTATGGCAATTTTGAATATATGCCTTTTGCCTTATTCAGGAATGTATCATAAACTTTATTTCATGCCTTGCAACATGCTGACTTCCACATATTTGTTGGAACCACCAAATTCTCCAGTTCCCAGAGTCTGTAACTTCTGGCGCTACCACCTCTCACGAGTCTTTCAAGCACTGGAAGCTGCTTGCTCCTTTACATTCACGTTTCTGGCACCTAGCCCCTCCCAGTCTCACTTAATGGTGACTAGATCCCGGTTAGCTATTCTCTCCCAGCAATATCACCCTTCAAACACACTTGAGGTGTACTTCCCATTGTGGCAGAACAACAAAAACCTTTGAGTGCTCAAAGATGATAAAGAATATCCAGCTTTCCGTGATAATTAGTGCAGAGTCTGACTGTGGGTGATCTGACAGGCTGGAGTGGACCTGCTCCTCCCCACCCCACTCCATACAACTGCAGCCAGCTCCTTCCATGCATTTCAGCAGTGGCCATGAGAAGGCAAGAGGTGCCATTTGGTCAAGCGCAAAAGGAGACTGACAAAGTTGTACCATCTGTAATTGGAAAATCTGGAGTTATCTTCACCATGAAGTGCTCTCTCTGCATTTTTGTTCATCCTTCTCTCTAGGTATTTGTAATCAGAATGTTTTTTATAACTTAACAGATTTTTACAAATGTCTATACTAGCAGGCTTTCATGCCAGTGTTCATACCTTTAAATGCCTCAGGAAACTGATGTCCCGACACTCCCTGACAGTCAAGCAACTCCAAGAAGGTTCAGCATCACTCCTTCTATTTCTTCTAAAGTCAGGTAGCACAAACTCCCAATTACCTTGCCACTATGTAATGCCTATTTAGAATTATCTTCCTCTACCTTGCAAAAGACAATCACAATTGATTTGTTTCCACCAATAAACAGAAGAACACATTAACTGCTCCCATGGAGGGCTGGATCTATAAACTCTTATCCTAAATGTCTAGAAGACTGACACCATCAGCAGACTCCAGGCGGTTAATCCCTTCCATGTGCACCGTTTTCCAGAGATCATTTATGCCTCTACCCATCTGTCACGTCGTGATCTTTCAGGCTCTCTCCAATCTGATTTTATCCATTTGTTGAAGCAGTCCAGTGCAGTGCTAAGAAACACAAGTTCCTTCCACGTGCTAATGATGTTATCATAGTTACGCAGTTTACCACTGGCTGGGAGTTTTTACCTTGCATCAGCAGAATTTTTCTCCTATCCTATCATCACAGAATACTACATAGACCCCTCTTGAGATATTCAGGCAAATCGCTCTCTGAAGTGCAAAAGGCCCGTAAAGACTGTCCTGTCAATCCTTCTATACTATTAAGATAATTCTTTGACATAGAAATTGCTGCATCTTTATTCTGCAAGCAAGTATTATTTCATTACCACTTTGAAACACCTGAAGAGAACCACTGAAAAGAATTTTATTTAACAAGTGTTGAAAAGATCCCAGGAGCTGACAGACCTGCTCCTTTAAGCTTATTCCATAAGCATCTTTTCTTTGTCCCTCTTGCAAGTATCTTGACTTTTTGGCAGCTTCTGTTACATCTGCAACAGAATTTCTTGACTGAGATTCCCGCGTCTTTATCGTTCTTTTTCCTTGGCCAGGCAGAAAGTTGTTTTGTAGCTAGATTTCCTAGTGGCCATCTTGCTTAACAGTTTTGAGAGTAAATAACCTCCAGCCTTCCTAATCTTTCCTGGCCTTTCTTCAGCACCTCATACTTCAGGAGGAGTGCCACGGGCTTGTGGCAAACTTTCTGTTTGCTCATCTCAGGAAAAGTTTCACTACACTGTCGCTTGCCGGGCCTTGCAGTTCATACATCTTTCAGTGTCATTTAATGTTACAGGGAACGGTTTGTTATTGACGAGACATCTGTCCTGGGTAAGCTCCAGTACTGAGATACCACATTATTTATCCAGAGAGAGTTGGTCATATTCCTGTAGTGACATTTGAGGCCTTGCAGGTCTGTTTTCTACTTAGTTTGTACTTTAATCTCACATTGCAGTGGGTGGAGGCATGGGAATCTTACCAAAATGTTGCAGTCATTTTCCTTGTTTCCTGTGCTGTATTACAACGTGCAGGTTGTATTCAGCGCACAGTTGTTGTCGTTCTTCAGTTACTCACTGACCATGCCGCTTCTACTGAGGAGGATGAAGCCCTTTTTTTCCATGTGTGTATGATGGCTTGAGACAACAGTCCCCTGCTCTGATGCTCCCATCTTATGTGTCCACAGGATTTTCAGGAATTCAGCAGTGTCAAGCTGGTATTAAACATACTTAGTTATCAGTCAGTTGATCAGGAGAAAGGTTATGCTACAAATGTTGTTAAAAATACCTTTGTGATTAACAAAAAGCTATCTGCTTAATATATTTTCCAACATCATTGGCTGAGATAATGATTTGCTGAATATTTGGGGAAGAAAAATTTTTTAAACTCAATTGATTTAAAAAAAAATATTTCTCGAACAAATGCACAACTTTATTACCTAAATTAGTATAATGAGTGTTAGCGAAAGAGAGGAGATTTAAATTAGCTAACTGGCTAGCATGATTTAAAATGTAAAGATTTGGAATATACCTAGCAGCCAATAACTGCCTGAATCTGTTAACAGAAATGAACAGAACAGGAAATATAAATCCTTTTAAAATGTGATTAGGCTTTATATATGGGAGGAAATGTTTGCTATGGCTTGGTGTGTTTTATTCTGTTCTCATTTGTTGCTTCATTAGTGTTAAATAACTAAGACAAAGGTACATCTGAAGAAAATATATTTTATCATGAGACATGGATTTGAAATAAATCCCAGCCAAAAAACTAAGACATTTGAAAAACCCAGGCTAACATGTAAAATTTCAAGGGAACATAAGATTTTATTTCTGGGAGAAGCATATAATTAATTATAACTCAGGCCATCTACGCAGAATACGATTTCCAGAGAAGCCCCATGAGTATTTGTTAGGTTTATAAAATACCTTTTTTCCAACCTACCTTCTTTGTATCATAAACTTAAGGTCCAGTATAACTTTTTCGATTTTAAAGCGTGCTGGGGAAAGACATGTCCTGATCATAGGTGTGGACACAAGCATGGTTGTTTTTCTTCTACTCAAGGTTATGTCCACAAAGATAAGGGCACAAACTAATAATAGTACCAGTATAGCTGAAGTTCTGTGTTATATTCTAGATAACCAGATTTGCTGATGGGAGGAAATAAAGGGGGTACTTAAAGCCTAATATGTCCTCAGTGTGTTGATTTTGAAGTCAATGTCATCTGACCCTGCCATCAAATAGCTAGTGAAACCTGGAAAACTTTTGCTTGGCTATAGGTAACTTCCCTGAAGCATGAGATCCTGCAGACCTGGAGTTTTCTATCTGGGAGGAGGCCGAGTCCTGACTATGAGCAAAATATTATGTGAAAAAACTTCAGATTGCCTTTCAGGTTGTGTTGTATTTTTCTGTAACTCGTTGTAAAGGAGAATACAATTTTAATAAAATGAGATGAATCATGTAGCATGAGTTATCTGGTCAACATACAAATGATTCATGTAGTTTCCTGAACTGAAGGCAGTATTTTGGGGGACACAGCAAGCTAAATGCAGCTTCAGGTTGTTAATTCTGGTCTAAAGATGTATTACACCCGGTGCTGGGTATACTTGAAGAACAACGTGTTTAACTGGATGTTTTGTCCCTTCTAAATAGAGATTTTATATCAATATTCTGTATTTCTTCAGCGGTACAACTCAGCTCCTGTGTCCTTTTGCCTGAAGTTTTTATAGAGCACATATCTAATAAATATAAAGCCATCCTTTCTAGTAGGAACCAGACCGATGCTATTAAACAGTAATTATTTGCTGACTACAGTCATGACAGTCTGTTGAACGAATAACCTAAAGGTGAACTGGACTGTCAGCTACCAACAGCCACTTCAGACACAGTAACTCTACAGCCTTGTAAGATCTTGTATTGTGGATTTATGGAACAGATTCACCAAGAAGACATTTCGAATGGTCAAGTTTAACTCTGTGTGAAAGGCTGTAATTGTTTAATAAATAGTCATAGATTTTATTAGCATTCTCCCTTATTGCTTAGCAGACTTTGAGAGAGAAAACCAGTGTAAGACATGGGTGTCTCAGCAGACTGACTACTATGAGCAGAGGCTGAAGAAGCTGGGACTGTTCAGCCTGTGGAAGAGAAGGGTCAGAGGGATCTTATCCATGTGCATGAATACCTGATGGGAGGGAACAAGGAAGACAGAGCCAGGCTCTTCTCAGTGGTTCCCTGGGACAGGATGAGAAGCAACGAGCATAAACTGAAATACAGGAAATTCTACTTGAACATAAGGAAACATGTTTTCATTGTGAGGGTGGTCAAACACCTGAGCAGGTTGCTCAGGGAGGTCATGAAGTCTCCATCCTTGGAGATATTCAAAACCCAACTGGCCGTGTTCCAGGACAGCCTGCTCTAGGTGGCCTTGCTTGAGCAAGGGGTTGGGCCAGATAACCTCCAGAGGTCCTGCCAACCTGAGCCACTCTGTGACTACGGAAAGACTAGGTAAGGGATGATTTCTCCAAATAAGCAGATCTGCAAAATATTTATGGTACGACACAATTTAAAGTAGCTAACAGAACATATATGAAGTATTGTTCCCAAATAGGTGACTATTTCGTCAAACGGTGCCTCAAAACTATCTAGCGTGATTCCTGTTTATTTCCTCATGCGCATTTGACACGTGAAACCTGACAGGGCACAGCAGGGAACTCCGGGCTGGGTGGAAGGCTCGGTGATTACCGCCATTGCCGTTGGTCTAATTCTGGTAGTGGTGTAATTCACCTCAGGAACCGGAGCCCCCGCTCTCCGCGCCGCCGGCCGAGGCGAGGCCGCAGGTGTGCCTCGGCGGGAAGGCGGCGCGGCCTGTGCGGGGAGGCCCCGCGAGGGAGGGGCGGCGGGCGGCTACGCGGGCCGCGGCGGGGAGCAGCCCTCGCCTTTCTCTGGGGTGGTTGTGTGCGGGGGGCCGTGGCGGCCCCGGGCGGCCTCTCCTACCGCCGCCCCCCTGGCCCCCGGCCCAAGGAGGTGTCTCCCCGCCGCTGCGCTGCCTTCCCGCTCATCCTTTCCCCCGCGCCGGTGCCAAACCGGGACTCCCCTCCCCTTCCCGCCTTCCCCGGGGGGAGGCGGTGCATCCCGCATCGTCCTGCGGGGAGCGGGCGCGGCGCTGCCCCCCGCCTCGGCGCACGGGGTCGCGGCGGGGCTGGGAGGAGGAAGCGGCACCCTCCCCTCCCGCTCCCGCCCGTCCCTCCCTCCCTCCCTCACCGTGCTGGCGGCGGCTCCTCCTCCCGCGTGTGACCCGCTGCCGCATGTGAGCGGGGAGGAGGGACGGCGCCGCGCGGGCCCCAGTGTGGCAGCGGCGGCGGCGACGACAGGAGGAGGAGCGGGAGCCGCGGCGCGGCGTCCCCCCGCAGCCTCATCGCTGGGCCCCGCTGGCGCCCCGAGCCCGCCGGCGCTCCCCATGCCCGTGTGGTGCTGCCGCTGCTCCTTGGCCGGTCACTTCAGGTGAGGCGGCGGGGGAGAGCGGCCGGTGGGTCAGGGCGGCTGCCTGCCGCCCCCTCCCCGGCGCGGGAGCCGGGCCGCCGGGGGAGCGGGGTGAGGGGGTCGGGGCGGGGAGGGGGGGGCGGTGCCGGGGATGATGGGGACACCGGCGGGCGGGGAGCGCAGCCGCGGCCGCCGCCCCGGTGCTGCGGCCTCCGCGGGGCTGCTGCGTGGTGGCGGGCGGCCGCGGCGCTGCCCGGCCCCGCACGCCCCCTCGGCTGCGCCGGCGGGCGGAGGCGCTTGGCGGGCGAAGCGCGGGGCCGGCGGTGAGGGGATGGAGGTGGCGCCCCGGGAAGGCGCGCTGTGACCTTGGGCAGCGCTGAAGCGCAGCCGGGGCTGGGAAGGAATCGACGCCTGCTGATGCTCGGTTTCGTTTCAGGGTTCGTAGCGCTGCACCGTCGGGGATGCCGGTCCTGACGGGCATCGCTCTTCCCGGTTCCTTAAAAACCCCCCAACAATCTGACACTGTTAAATTTGCTTCCCAAAGCGTCAACTTGAGACCAAATTTAAATTCCTTTTATATAACGAGTTTTCTGTTAACCGCCCACTACAGTCAGTTTACTTAATTTTTTTTTTTTGCTAAAAGTATGTAGGGAATTCTAGGATCTTTAAAAACTGCTACCTGAAAAAGGCACCTCTGATTTTAATAACTTGCAGCAAATTAAGACAGTTATTATGAAAGAATTATTATTTTCTTTTTCAAAGGGAGAAAAACGTTTATGTATATGCTGTGATTTTTCTCTTAATGGGTTTTTCACATTTAAAAATAAAAATAATTAACTGAAAAGCACTAAAAAGCAAAAAAAAAAAAGATGAACATGTTTAGAATCTAGGTGTTCGACAGAATGTAATTCTTGAGGTTATTTGGTATGACCAGCATAAGGTAAACTAAGCACTAGCTTTGGAACTGGCTCATCTTTGTGCCCATTTGCATCTCTGCAGGACTAGAGCAATAGATATTTTTACCAAATCCCCACCATTGCAAAGCTGTCTACCATGAGTTTTTATCAAGGGAAAAACTTCTGGTACTGAGTGGCTTTCAGTGTTGTTCAGAGGGTAGGAAGGTGGTGGCCCCTAAGTTAAGATCTTACTGAGTTCTGGTATGATGTTCTTGCAAAGGAAGAACATGTTCCTGACAACAGTCCTTCACCTGCTTCATGTGCACAATAGCTGAGAAACTGCGTGTTGCATGCGGATGTTTCTATGCAAAATTAGATTCTGTGCTAAACCAGTTGGGTAGTTTGTGATATGCTATCGAAGCTGCACAGGAGCAACATTTTTATTGTTATAGATTCTTTTGTAGCCTACAGCACTGTGCATATATCCCATAAAAGAGGTTTTGAAATGTTTCTTTTCATTTTTATCTTCCGTCTAGCACAGCAAGTATGTTAAAACCACACTAAAACATTCATGCTCCCTTTAAACCTGTCCTTTGCAAAGCATAGGGTAGTATTGCCTTAGTTAACTTTGAGCAAAGGCTGGAAAATAATATAGTCTACCTGTGCCTATCTAAAAGCAGAGGTGAAAAAAGCAGTATGATAGTTAGATATCCTCTCTCTGCCTTCTACTCGTCTTCATCTAACTCATGCTGTTTGTATGTTACATGTCTCCAGGATCACAAAGAGCTAATGCGCAGCTGTAAGCAAACAGTAAGCACGTAATTTGCAAACTTTTTTTGTTGTAGTGCAGGGAATGCAGATGTCAAGTATTTGCTTTCTGAAACAAATACAACCTTAGAATAGCTTTCCACCCTTTTTAACAAGGAAATAACCATCAGAGAGATGTATTACAGTGTGTGCTAGTCCTGTTATTACTGTACAGCTCTGTCTGTCATTTACCTCAGACTCCTCTGTTGAGGAAAGGCTTTTGAAAGACGTAGCAGAACCTTCAGTGCTGTGGGAGTTGAGGTGGCGCGTAGCATACGTGGCTTCTTGAAGGCTGTGGGAATGGGATCAGTGTCTTACACTTTTGGTCCTGTGTAGAAAATAATTCCTGAAATACTGGAATGGCTTTAAGATATGCAGATTCTTAGGAAATAAATAAGAGTACTTTTATTTATTAAGTTAATAATTAAAACTGTGTTTGTAAAGAGAAAAATGTTTAGATCAGTTGATTGGGGTATTTTTAATTAGAAAGTTAAGTCTTTATTTTGAAGACTTAATAAAATAACTGCCAATAACAGACTATTTTTAATTTGCCCCTGCCTTTCTAGCTAAACTGATAGCGCATGCTTCTTCAATGACCTGGAAAGGCTTCAGAAAGGGCTCCTAAATAATTAAACAGCAAACAATATAAACCAAGTTTTCGTAGTCTAGAAGCACCTTTAGATGGTGAAGAATTATGAGAGGACCCTAAGTAGATGTTGCAGAGAAAGAACTGACAAATCTAGGAAAATGACTAGGAGTGAAAGCAGTCTGCTGCACAGTAGCTGACCTGACTGCATGGCAATTCCTTTTATAAAAAGTTTTCTTTTAACAGTGGTAAAATGGGCTGTGTGTAGGGCTTACAGGGATCACACTTCTCTCCATCTTCACACCACTGCCAGCTTTAACCAGCCTTACCTCTACGTGAACAGAAATTTGTTGAGGCGAAGTCCTCTGTGCTGCTCAGCAGGTAGGAAGGGATGTGAACGGCTGCTGTTGTACCTTAGCTGCTCCTTCAGCCTTTGGCTGGCTTTAATGTTGCTAATTGGCTAGGCAGCGTGTCTCTCTCCTCTTTTGGTAAGGATAATGAGGAGTGAGTTCTGCTGTGTGTGGGATCAAAATTATGCTTGTTGGTTATACTTTGGCTTTGTATAAACTGAAATTAGAAATCTGCATCTCTACAGAGCCATCTGTGCCTTTTTGTTATCCTTCTGTAGACTTTCTAGGAGAAAGTGGACTTTTTAAAAATCTTCTGTTAGAAAAGCTGTGCTGAAGAGTAAAATTTTGTAGATTGGATGAAGCATACCTGTTTTGGTCTCGGTTTTGCAAATTCCATAGCTCTTAAAGCATCAAAAGCAGCTTTATTTTTGAAGAGGCTGTTCTGACGACAGTTCAACTGTTTCATTTTAGTTTTCTCCCATCTCTCCTTCTTAATTAGAAGTTACAGTGGCCCTGAAACTGAAGGACAGCTTTTGAATTCCTTCGTCCAGTATTTTGGTGATAGCCTTGGGAGGAAGATTAAAAGAATGCCTTTAATTGAAGAAACTGTTCTGCCTGGGGACTCCCTCCTTACTCTGCCTGTAGTAATAATAGGTGAGTGTTTTCACTTTTTTAAGATTCTCTGTGACTGCCATTGCCTTTATAGACCTGCTGCATGAAGTCATTTATCATCAAACTAATGCTTAGCATTCTTACAGTGAAGATGTTTATTAAAGTAATACAGTTGTTATGATTAACGACAGTACCATAAAGTTATGTTAAGCGACTTGCTATTGGAGTATATGTGAATTCAAATTGTGCTTTGACAAAATGAGCTGCGTTATTTGGCAGCAGATACGTGAGTCTTAATGGAAGAACTGTTTTGATTCTAGTGGTGATCACATAGGGTTTGATTAATGTGATGTGTCTACTTCAGGTTGCATGGAGGTTGTTGGTGGTGCACCAGTAGAAATTTGTGGGGTCAGATGGGACAGTGAAAAGCATGATGTAAAATGTGTGCTGTGTGTTGGTTAGATGCTAACCTCTCTCATTAATTGCCTTTTTCTTTGTTGCATCCATCACTAATGTCTGAATATTGTCCCATCTTTTCCAAAATGAATCCAAGTCAATTCGACCAGTTTAAAACAATAAATTGTAGTCTTAATTAAATAGTTAAAGGTTTGTACTTGTAAATCTTTCTGAATGACAGGATAGCAGAGGGAGCAGGCTCCTTAGGTACACAACTTAATTGAGAGTGCCAGGATGATTTGTATTGGGCCAAGGTTTTTCAGCAACAGCTGGTCACCAGCTCCTTACCGCCATGACTTGATGAGGGGATAAAGAAAAGATCTGGAGTAAAGGAGGTTTTCAATAATCTAGTCCAAAGCTGTTGGGACTACGGCAAACCAACAGCTTTAACTGTACCTGCAAACAAGCAGAGATTCCAGAGAATGATGTTTCAACGTAATGTGCTCACAGTAAATCTCCACAACTTTGAAAGATTGGTGTTTGTACAGTGCCTGTTCTCAAAGCTCTCTTCATGATAGCTTAAAATAGTGCTCGTGTAATAGACTTACGTGGATGTGACAGACATGAATCACTTGCTGAGTTCTGCATCATAGTTGGAGAGCAACAGTTTCCTGGCATTTTGTCAACCTTAGTATAGGTTTGCCATATGGTTAATGACTCAGTTTTCACTGTTTAGTTTTGCAAATATGCATTATGCAAATACCTGTGCTCAGTACTTATTTTGTCTAGAGCGCCTTTCTATGTGCTGACACCAAACACAGCTGCCTTGACTAGTTCTCCTTGAAAAACAAATACGTTGCCCAAATGCTTTTTCACAGGTACGTTTGAGACACTTCACAACCTGATCTTCTCCATTGGCAGCCTATTATCACTAATTCATTGGCTGTCTGAAGAGCCTTAAAAGAGATCTAAAATGATTTAGTAGTGTAGTAGAAGAATACAAAAATAGTTGTCATCCCCCCCCCACGTACACACACTGTCTAGTGGTTTAATCTTCTCCATGTGATTCCTGTATAGCTGGAGTTAAACATACTTTTAGCTTCCTAGTGCCACCATCTTCTCATTGCGCTATTTTCTTAATCAGAAAGAAAAAGATGGCACATGAGTAAGCAGTTAACTTAATGACGGAGCAATAACTTATATTCCCCTTTCTTTAACTTCACCATCCCCTTTTTCTGTGTATGATGCCCAATTTAAGATTTGATTCTAAGCTTGTACTGCATATTGTACTGCAGTTCTGCATAGAGTACTAAGCTGCTGTGGTAATATTAAGCAACTTCGGTGCTGTACCTGTCTTCAAGAAATTGGGAAGAAGCAGATACATTCCATTTGAATGAGTTGGGATTGAAGAATTTCATGCTTGACCTCTAAGTCTAGAGCATGTTCTGCACTAAACACTTTCATCTTCTGCACTAGTTTTGACCATTACTGTGTAAACACAGTGTTTTAAATTTTCATCCAAATAACAAGGCTGTTATGATGTTTGAAGTTGATTATTTGCTTTAAATTTAGATGCATAATGTAAAGCTGATTGTACTGTTGTTTACTGTTGGTCAGGAGAAGCTTCTGCTGCTATTCAAACAAAATATTTACTGCTCCTTAAATGAACAGGGCCATGGGGTTTGGGGGTATATTGATTGTATATCTAAGTTTGTATAATAGTAATAGCTCTCTGTTATTGGAGGCATTGTGTGTAAATAAAGAGCAAACTCCTCAGGTATAAATTTCTCATTTCAAAAAGCTCCCCCCCCGCCCCTGATTTTCTGAGAAAATCACAGCAAGTCTAATTGCAGACCTTGCAGCTGAACTTTCATCTTGTGTGTTCTTGAGAGCATATCTACAAGGGAATTTCTTTCCCTTGGACTCAATCTGCTCAAAGAATAGGAACTGGGTTTGGATCGGCTCTCTGGATGGTCCCAGGGGAGTGGCTAGGGAGCTCAGTGACAGTAATTCACCTTAATGTAATCCCATCCTCAGTAATTTTCTTGGCCCTTGCCAGCCTTTGTTTTGGCAACTTTTGTAATCTATTTGGTTCTTTTCAGTCTTACCCAGTAGGAATGATCTTTAGCACGGCATCCTTGGATATGGCACATGTTTTTCTCTTTCCATTGTGAACTAGCTTCCTTTACAACCCAGCAGGAAAAAAAAAATCTAGCTATGCACTTGTAAAAAGAAACAAAATTCTTTACTGTACACAAGATGTAATTCTAAAAATAGTTAAGAATTTACTCAGTCATGGGAATGCTTGTGAACTACAGGTATGATTAGAGTGTTTTCACAACTTCATATGATATTGTTATGGATGGTTTCAGTGTATTCCTACGGTTCTCTCTCACATCCATCTCATGTGGCAAGTGGGTGACAGGAGGGGCTTGCATCTGTTTTAAGCTTTAAATTCCTGGACTGAAGCATACCTGGCTATCTCATGCTGATCTCTTTGTGGGAGGGTAGAACTGTGTGAGAGTAAGGAAGAACATTTTCACTGTCTGAAGGACTCTTTACGGTCTTTTTTGTAAATGGCAAAATAGGAATCGAAGTGGTTTGGGAAATAATATAGGCAGGATGACCAATATTTAAACCTTTCGTTACAGACTTTTGATTTAACTGTCTTGAAGATCCCAATGATGGAAATCCATGGCTTTCCTAGACCGTCTTTTTCCAGTGCTTTATGGTCCTTACAGTACACAGGCACTCTGATGCCTTTATTTTTGCCTCCATATTTGGGTGTAAAAACTAAATTGTTTGGTAGGAGCCATTGGGCAGACTCACATACTTATTTGGGTTCTAGGCCTTTGGAGAAAACATCCTTATTGAAGATTTCTTATAATGTAGTAGTCTCAGCCTTTGAAGAACTCCTCTGTAGTGAGCCTACATGATTTTCTTATAGCCCATGGCTGTGACCGGTCTATGCACACAGCATTGTAATAAAGTATGGGATATACTGCTACTGGGGACCAGAGTGATGAGTGTAGCCTGGCGGAGGAGGAAAAAGAGATCCAGTGTATGAAGAGACTGGGAATGAACAGGGTCTCAGCAAACTGATGGGGGATTTAGGGACTGGGAAATCAGAAAAGGGAGAAGAGACAGGCATTGGAGAAGTGGAATTGTTAACAGGTGATGGAAATAGTGTGTGTGAAGGTGATGGGGAACAGGAAACAATGGGTGAACTCTTGAGATCAAGAGTTGAAACAGTAGGAAGCAAGAGCTAACATCCGAACAATGAGTGCTATATAAAAACATGAATAAATTAGTAACATTATCTTTAGCCTAGAATTTGAATAGTGTGTGGTAAATACCATGTGTGCCACTCTAGATGGAAAACAAAGACGAACTACTGAATAGTGCCTCATTAGGAGAACACTGTGCTTTTCATTCAGTTAATGAGGAAGAGCAGCTATAGAAATAACAGTACGTAGTCACATGTTTAAATTCTGTATCATAGCACATACTTTTCTGACTTTAGCTTTCCCTAGCTTTCGATATCTGACTTTGCAACATGAACATTACTTCTGTATTTGCATGTTATAAATATGGTCCCTGGCTTTCGATATCTGACTTTGCAACATGAATATTACTTCTGTATTTGCATGTTATAATTATGGTCCCCTAGTTTGTTTAACACTAGTCAAATAAATAGAAATAATTACCTTATGGTAACATTTTGGTCTCATCCATTTCACACCTTTAATAACATTTTGAAAATAGGTTAGTCTATTAAAATTGCAATAATGCATATATATGAATTATAAAATGCTACAAAAAGGATATAGAAAGATGTTTGAGTTTATATTGTTGCTGAACAATGAATGTAGTCTTACATGAGTTTCTTGTACTTCACCACTTATCTACTGTATCTGTCTTCACTCAGCTTTTACGTTGCTGTTGTGCCGTGTCTGTAACTTCTCATGTGACTTGCAGTCTTCAGCTTTCTTCTTGTCTCTTTTTTCCTTTTATTTTATGGGCAGACCTGAAGAGCATATGCTCTAGAGTTTCTGTTCTGTGTTTTACAGTACCCAGTGTAAATGGGAATGCAAAGTTGTAAGATGGCAATACTGTTCAGATATCACTGTGATTGACAGGCAGACCAGATCTTATCCATTGGACCATTTTCACACAAGAATAGTGAATTTGACATACTACATTATGAAACTCCTTTATATGCATTTTGTTTCATGGTGTAAACAGTCATACATATGTTTCTTGTTATCTGAAAAAGATTTTGCTCAGTTTATTTGGAACAAGTTCCTATGGTAGGCTTTATTTTACTGTGAAGTTTATAAGCTGCTTTGAATCAGGACAGTATCGCATTATACTACTTTAGTATGATTTTGTTGCTGCTTATTTAGTGACTTACAAACTGTAGATTATTGACATTTTTACTAAAGCAGTAACTTCTTTCTTTAATAGGAAATGGACCTTCGGGAATTTGTCTTTCTTACCTGCTGTCTGGATACAGGCCATATTTATCTCCTGAAGCTATACACCCAAACCCCATTCTGCATACGAAATTAGAAGAAGCTCGACATCTTTCCATTGTTGATCAAGTAAGCTTTGGTTGCCATCTTGTCTAGCTCTTTTCCTACTGCCAGCTGGATTGTGAAACAGTAGGCTTTCTTTAATGATCCTGTTTAAAATGCTTTTGCAACTTACGTAAGTAGTGCCATAGACAAGAAAAGGCTTAATAGTCTCACCCCAGAAAGAATTAGACCACAGTAAATCTCAGTAACTGTGTGGCCTCAAACAAGTAGCTTTATCTCTTGGCCTCTGTTTTTCCTACCTGTAAAATAAAGAGCAGTATATACCTTCTTCAGTGGCTTGTAACAAATTATATGTAGGGCACTTCAGATGAAAAGCAATGCATTTTAAGAACTGCTTATCCAAAACAATTCTGCAGATTGCATTGTGAAGAACCAGCCTACTTACCTAATCGTATTTCTAATGCATTAATAAGTTATTTTGTTATTCTGTTAATTTAAATAGAATCGACTCCTGACCATTAGATCCAGTCCTGGGGCGTGTGGTGGTTTTTGTGGTTCTTGAAGGCTTTTTGTTTGTGGTGTTTTTTGGTTTTACAATCTGCCCTTTGTTGTGTTCTTACTACTTGCCAAAAGTGTCTAAAGCATCACTTGGTCAGTGAGTAGCTGATGCAGGAATTCCAGCTTTCATGTCCTAGGATGTTTGGGCACTATCATCAAAGAACACATGCTGCTAACATACTTCAAGTACACATACTTCAAGTTAAAATCTTCCTAAATAGTACAATTCTCATTAAGACTTTGTTTTAGTAACATTAGGGATATAGATCCTCTATAAACACAAACCACTTTTCCTTTCTGAACAGTATGCATCCTTCAGTGTTTGTATTGCACTCACAATTGCTCAGGCTGTATTTGTTATCCTTGTATACATCCAATTTTTCTGTCTGATTTGATTAGTTAAATCTTCTCCATTATTTTTCTCCCCACTTGTCCATTTGTTTGCCATGTTACCATTGTTTTCTACTCACCTCACTATACTCCTGATGGATTACTCACAATGCTATCACTAACTCTATTGCCTGTGTGACTAATTTATTTGAAATACGAACATGCATATGTGTTTGTAGTGGGGAAGTAGGGGTTGTTTGGCTTTGGGTTTTTTTTTTTTGTTTTAGTGCTGTGCTGTTTGTATGTAATGTTGATATTAAGTCTCAAGGTTTATTTTTTTTGCAGGAGAGTGAGTTGCCTAAGCTTTTGGCTACAGGTGTTTCATGTACTTCATCCTCCCCCGACCCCCTGATATTTTCCCAATTTAGGAAGCCAAACTGTCCTCTCTTTGTCAGCAAAAATTGGCCTTACAGCCAATTCTTCCTTGAAATCTCTGTTCTCTCTTCAAATATTTGCTATTGCATGGTGAAATTTTTAGAACATGGCTGGTTAATAGATGCTAAAATGTGAACGTTTTACAAAGTTATAGAAACTGTTCTCAACATTAACTGCTTTGTAAAATAAGCCTAGTTTTAATTAAATTTAAAAAATAATACTTAATACCTCCATTATTTAAAAATATAATAAAGTTAGTGTTGGAACTACCTAGGAGCTGTCAAAAGAGCTTTTTCTACTTGATCATTAAAACTTAATGTTTTTGGATTCCAATTCTGCTTTATCAAAATGGGGGTCCTAGAAATACTAGCAATTCTTTGTTAGAAGCAGTCCGCTATCTGTAAATATAAATGTTACTAAGTTGCTCTGATCTCTGAATATTTGTCCCTATATTTCTTTTTCTACAATGAATTTCAAATACTGACCTGCCCTGGTATTACTGTGTTATTAACATGTAATTTTTAAATGAGTGAAATGTATTATTCAGCATTATAGAAGAACTGAATCATGGCAGTTATTTCTAAAAAGTGTTTTGACTGAATCTCTATATTAAATAGTTATCTCTACTTAAAATGCAACTTGAACTGTGTTTTCTCTTGAAATTCAACTTCTGTACATCAGAATAGCATGAAGAACAGTAAAAGTTGCATGAACATAGCACTTCTTGTCATACTTTAGGATCTGGAGTACCTGTCTGAAGGCCTCGAAGGACGCTCTTCAAACCCAGTTGCAGTGCTTTTCGATACGTTGCTTCATCCTGATGCTGACTTTGGGTATGACTACCCGCCGGTTTTGCACTGGAAGCTAGAACAACATAATTATATTCCCCATATAGTGCTTGGTAAAGGACCACCTGGTGGGGCTTGGCATGTGAGTAAGAATTTTGTATCTCTTCTAGGGTAACTTGAGAATTTTGTGGTTTGGGTTTTTTCTTACTAAGACTGTTTTAGATAGTAATGGCAACTGCAGTTTCAACTGCTCAATTACCAAAGCCCAAATATGTTGGGGAGATGAGAAAGGAAGGAAAAAGTTGCCCTTCATTTGGGGATTTGTGACCATGACTGCTGTCTTACGTGTTCTTTTATTAGTTTAAATTTAATGAATTATAATGAAGAGTATTTTCTATGACTTTTTTCTCGTCTGCATTGTTTCCAGGTGCTTTTATACAAAATCTTAATGTGTTCATATGCTGTCGGTTTCACATTTTTTTCTTCCTGTTTTGTATTTGAAGTAACTTGCTTTTAGTTTCCCTTTCACTTGTTCTCTCTTCACCTTCTGCTTTATTAGATCATGTAGTTGCTCATTGAAATAGTATCTAACTGTAACAGGAAAACAGTCCATCAACACTTCATGTAATGACCTGGCATTATGTTATGTTCTGGTATTTTATTGCTCTAAATGAGTACAAGGAGAAGAACTTCACTGTGTTTTACATAAATGTATCCATTTGAAATGTATCTGGGCATGCATCTTGTTTTTTTTCTCCATAGTCCATGGAAGGCTCTATGCTAACAATCAGTTTTGGAGACTGGATGGAATTGCCTGGCCTCACCTTTAAGGAGTGGGCAGCTAGCAAACGCAGGTAAAGGTATTGCATAATGTATTTGGGAAACCTAGTTGCTATAAGAATCCAGATAACATTATTTTAAGAACTGGAAAACATTCAAACTTCATTGTTCACAGGAGGGCTTCTTGTTTTGTTTATTAAATTGCCTGATGGCACTGGAAGTGATTCTGCTGTGTGTACTCTGATGGAGAAAAATGGACAATGGTTGGCCAGAGTAATTGCTTTGAGTGCATCGAAAGCGTACATACTAGCAGTGGTGTGTTTTTAGCAACATTTCACAAAGAAGCACTGTTACTGTAAGCAGTTTTGATCAGAGTTGAGGGAAGATTGAGGGAGGAATTTAAAATCTGTGGAAGTATTGGAAGTTCCTCTTTCAACGTGGATGCAACTTAAGTTGCTGTGCACACTAGCTTTCTTGTAATTCAGGAAGCTGTATATTTCAGTATTTGCTTTTACAGGCAAAGCTGCAGCATCTGAAATGTTGCTATCTATGAATTTTAATTTTAAGAGCACAATTCAGTATTTCCCAATGTTATTTTCTAGTAGTTTCTTTCTTGGAAAAAATTCAGAGAAGAAAAATTACTGTCTTGTACAAGCTCACTGTTTTTACTTCAGTTATACAATTAGTTCATAAAGGTCTGTCTCAGCAAATGAACCTAGGAACACTCTAAATAAGCTTTTTCTAAAATTTTAATTTTCCTGACTTTGTTTTAGCAAAATTAAAGGAAGTTGTTCTTGTACCATGTACGGCAAAAGAAGAAGTAGAATTACTTGGGCATGTGTCTTTAAGGGCAGACTGTTACTCATTTCAGGACAACACTTATAGTGAAGAAACTGTACCTTTGTTCTTTAATCGCTTTCTTAGATAACCACAGTAATCTTGCCTCCTTATTAACTGAAATCCCATAAGCTGCTTATTATCTGAAGCTAATTTGTTTATTTTATAGTTTTCAACAATACTAAAAACAGAAATGCTGACCTATTATACTACAATTAAACAAACGTATTTAAAAGTATTGATGATAACGAAAACTTCTAGTCATGTAAAATAGTTTTCTAAGTTTCATCGTAACAGGTGTCACACTGTCACATTATCCTCTTCAATAAATATCTCATCAGGCTTTTCAGAGTAGTAACCTCAACATTTAAACGTGCATATGCTATTATCTTGTTAATCTACGAGAATGAGTAGCCTGATTTCTTGTAGATGTGCTTTTAAGCATAATTTGGTGGCAATCCTGATGTTCACTGCTGTTTCTTTTGCCTTCTTCCTAGAGCTTACTTCTAAAGAAGCAGCAAAATTCATGCACGTGTTCAAAATAAATACATCTTCAGCATATTTTTTTATAAATGAGAATGCAATAAACATGAGAAAAGCATAGATGTAATACCAGGGTTGCAGTGCAAAAATGTTATTTATTGGACACTTGGACATCATAATCCTGTTTACATAGTTGCATTAAGGTTCTGTGTCATACTTGCTTTGTTCATTCCTGTGATATGGAAATACTTAATTTGATACTTGCTGAACTTACCTTTACCCAAGGGAGAGGTCTTTTGCAAAGTATAATGAAGAATACTTGACTCAAGTAACATATCGAACCTAGAGTTTCAAAATTAGCACTTAACAATTACTATGTGTGGTGGGTTGACCCTGGCTGGATGCCAGGTGCTCACCAAAGCTGCTCTATCACTCCCCTGGGGAGGGGAGTCCCCTTCCCTCGGCTGGACAGGGGAAAGAAAATACAACAAAAGGCTCATGGGTCAAGATAAGGACAGGGAGATCACTCAGCAATTACCATCATGGGCAAAACAGACTCGACTTGGGGAAAAAAAATAATTTATTACTAGTCAAATCAGAGTAGAGTAATGAGAAATAAAACCAAACCTTAAAAACACCTTCCTCCCACCCCTCCCTTCTTCCCAGGCTTAACTTTACTCCTGATTTCTCTACCTTCTCCCTCCCCAAGCAGCGCAGGGGGACGGGGAATGGGGGTTGTGGTCAGTTCATCACACGTTGTCTCTGCCACTCCTTCCTCCTCAGGGGGAGGACTCCTCACACTCTTCCCCTGCTCCAGCGTGGGGTCCCTCCCACGGGAGACAGTCTTCCATGAACTTCTCCAACATGAGTCCTTCCCATGGGCTGCAGTTCTTCACGAACTGCTCCAGCATGGGTCCCTTCCATGGGGTGCAGTCCTTCAGGAACAGACTGCTCCAGCGTGGGTCCCCCGCAGGGTCACAAGTCCTGCCAGCAAACCTGCTCCAGCGTGGGCTTCTCTCTTCGTGGGTCCACAGGTCCTGCCAGGAGCCTGCTCCAGCATGGGGTTCCCACAGGGTCACAGCCTCCTTTGGGCATCCACCTGCTCCAGTGTGGGGTCCTCCACGGGCTGCAGGTGGATATCTGCTCCACCATGGACCTCCATGGGCTGCAGGGGGACAGCCTGCCTCACCATGGTCTTCACCACGGGCTGCAGGGGAATCTCTGCTCTGGCGCCTGGAGCACCTCCTCCCCCTCCTTCTTCCCTGACCTTGGTGTCTGCAGAGTTGTTTCTTTCACATCTTCTCACTCCTCTCTCCAGCTGCAATTGCTACTCCCCGTAACTTCTTTTCCCCTTCTTAAATATGTTATCCCAGAGGCGCTACCACCATTGCTGATGGGCTTGGCCTTGGCCAGCGGCAGGTCTGACTTGCAGCCAGCTGGCATTGGCTCTGTTGGACATGGGGGGAAGCTTCTAGCAGCTCCTCACAGAAGCAACCCCTATAGTCCCCCCGCTACCAAAACCTTGCCACACAAACCCAATACACTATTGACATTTAATTACTTACATCCTAAGTAAGTGTATTCTCACAGAGTACAAGTACAGTAGCCAGTATTGTATTGTTGACAGTCATGATGCTAAACTGGCTTTGTAAAACACTTCCATACAGACCTACTGTGATACTGCAGAGTTTTGTTATGCTTAATTTGTTAATCAGCATAGCACTTTACATTGTAAAGATTTACAGCTATTAAAAAAAAAGTTAGTTTGGTATATCAGGAATCAAGAGAACAAATAAATTGAACGCATTTAAAGATACTGAACTCTGTCGGTTACACTGAGCAGATTCAATCCTCTTAAATTTGACTGTCCTGTGGCATGTCATATATGATATTCAAATTACCGATAAGGTCTAAATATTAACTGGAACCATTCAATTTTGTTTCAGAAATATAAAGAGTGATCGAGTAATGCCAGAGGAAATAGCTTGTTATTATAAACACTATGTTAAAGTCATGGGCCTCCAAAAGAATTTCAGAGACAACGTTTACATAACATCAGTATCCAGGCTTTACCGAGGAAAGGATGATGAAAATAGAAGTCAACTAAATGAAGATATTTCAACACAGCATTTGGAAATGGAAGATGGACAGAAATCACTGATTAAGAGAAACTGGGAAGTCAGAGGTTATCAGCGAGCAACAGATGGTTCTCATGTGCCCTTCTGCCTGTTTGCTGAGAATGTGGCTCTTGCCACAGGAACCTTTGATTCTCCTGGCCGACTACAAGTTGAAGGAGAAGACTTTCCTTTTGTGCTTCATTCCATGTCTGACTTCGGAGCTGCTATCAGCAAAGGAAAGTTACGTGGGAAGGCAGACCCTGTGTTAATTGTGGGTGCTGGACTTACAGCAGCTGATGCAGTACTGTGTGCCTACAACAACAACATCCCAGTAATCCATGTGTTTCGTAGAAGAGTTACCGATACAAGTCTAATTTTCAAACAGTTACCTAAAAAACTTTACCCTGAATACCATAAGGTCTATCATATGATGTGTACTCAGTCCCATACTGTGGACTCTAATCTACATTCTGCTTACACTAGTTTCCCTGAACACAATGTACTTTCCTTCAAGCCTGAAATGAAATGTGTTCTTCAGAATGCCTCCGGACTGAAGAAAATTTTGAAGTTTTCTGTAGCCTTAGTTCTGATAGGTTCCCACCCAAATCTTTTCTTTCTAAAGGACCAAGGACATAGCATAGGTCATCACTCTAATCAGCCCATCACATGCAAGGGGAATCCTATAGAGATTGATCCATACACTTACGAATGCACTAAAGAAGCTAACCTCTTTGCTTTAGGTCCTCTGGTGGGAGACAATTTTGTACGGTTTTTAAAAGGAGGTGCATTGGGCATTGCACGATGCTTGGCAATAAGACAAAAGAAGAAACATGAATTGATTGAAAGTGGGGATGGAGGAGGTGATGGGGTACCATAAATGAAACATTAGAAACTTTCACATGCAGAATTACAGACGTAGTCTAACAGAACACTCACTGACAGCGAAAGTTGATAGCAGTCACATTTCTGTTGTATACAAGTAACCTGCGCTTGTATTGCTTGGTAAAGGATGCTGATACTACAATACTTCACCTTTTCAAAATACAAAAAATTGATCTGCTATTACAACTGATCTCTACTCAACTGGAATTACTTCCAGATAAACAGAAAATGAGACTAACTTGCATTGACCTGCCTGTCATCTCTTGCTCAGCTACAAGAGCAGACTTCCTCTGGGAAAAGCAATGCCTACCAGAGTGGCTTTACATTGTAGTGTCAAATGTGACAAAATATTCTTACCATGAAATTAAAATAACTTCTAAAAGCAGAAAGCTTGCTTAGTACAAAGTGATTCTTGGTCCCAAAGCAAATTTGGAGCCTTCTGCTTGAAACAAGGATTTTATTTATTTGCCATAGTAATACAGTAATACTTGGAATGAGCACTTAGTAAAATGGTTTTTACTATAAGAATTATTTCTGTAAGCAAGAAGTATTCCTTAACAGTTATAAATTATCCCATTTGATAATTGGAATAAAAGAATAAGCATTCCCATTTAATCTTTAACGCATGATTTGACGCAATCCATTAATGTTTTTTCACACTATGCCTAGAGTTGGGTGAGTGCAGAAAGACTAACATGAGATGTTCCCCTGCAGTGATATGTACATTTCTGAGAATATTCATTAACATAAACAATAAAGTACTGATGTAAGTGCTCTTACTACAGTGTCAATATAATGAATATCTAGCGTACTACTGAAAAATTAAGTACATAAGAAAACTCAAGGTTTTTTTGCTTCCTAGCTCAGGAAGACTGAATGGGATCAAATGACTGATGAAGGTGGGTGATAGATATTCTCATCTCCCATTTGACCAAGTATTGGTTATTTCTCTTTTTTTCTAGAGCAGCACATAACACTAAAACTATTTTAGCCTGCAATTTTTGAAACTTGAAAAAAGGTTCTCTCTCATAGCCAGCTAAAGAATAAACAAACCAAACCCAAAACAAACATGCCGTAGTTCCTATAAATCTTAAAGCTTGTTATGAAAGACAAAGACTTAACTTGTACCTACCTCCGAATTGAAGTTTCACCTTTCTGCTCCATAATGTAAGACCTAGATTTCATTTGCTAGGTTTTAGAGTAGTTAGTTTACCTAAACACACTCATGGGTTATTCACCGTAGTGCGGTAAGCAACAGCTAGTCAGAAAAGTTATCTTCCAGAACACTCAATAGACAAAAGTGCTTGGTTTTAACTGATTTATTACCAAACATTTTAATTCAGGTCCAATGTGATGGAATAGATGTTACTTAATTTAATTTTTTGTTTGGGGCTTTTTTGTGTTGAACAATGTCGTATTAGTTTAAGGTACTGTGTTTGCATGATTAAAATCTTCGTATTAGAACTTGAACAGATTTTTTAAAGGAAATTAGGCTTAGATTTTGTGAAACTGCTAGTGCTTGCTGGTTTCCCAGCGGTCTAACTTTCCTAAGTTGTAGATACCTATATGCAATAAATGCCTGTTTTCTGTGCCTACTGAATTACGGGGTTCTGTGGCTACTGCAGGCCTTTATGCATCTGAGTAAGTTACTCAGACTTTGGACATAGAAGTTGTAAAGTGTGCAAGGGTTAAAATGCCTGTATTTTCAATGGAAGTCTGAAGTAATTTATGAAATGATGCTACTACTACTACTAAATCTTAGTTTAGAGCCAACTTAATAGCATAAAAATAAACACAAATAAAGCAACATTTATATTAATTTCCGCATTGCCTACATGGTTGGATTTAACCATACACTGTCAATACTAGTTAAGATACTTTTTTATACTGATATTTGAGCTGGTTTTAATTATGCTAAATTCTAGGCTTATTTTCTTCATAATTGAATTGAGATTCTATAATTTGCCTTCTTTGGCAGAAACTGTGTATATATAAATTTATCCTAAACCTGTGATACCTAATAATTTTAACTGAGAATCAATGTTATAAGCGCTAAATACTTGATTATAGAACTTTATTGCAGTTAATATATTGGGAATACATCTGCACTGCTTCAGTTTTGTGTCAATATAAATGTCCAAATACAACATATCATGGCATGTTACTGCTTTTTCATTTGTCATGTGAAACATTTAAAATGCCAACAAAACAAAGGAAACAATTTACTTAAACAGTTATTTTGCAAAAAGGGCAAAAAAGCTTCAAACAGCCAAATCTGTAGCCTCAGCTGCTGCAGCTACTTACAAGCGGTGTGTGTTGTAGTGACAAATTTGTAGCAGAGATTTTTGTCCTGTTATTATACAGATATCTTTCACTGCAGTATTACAGCACCTTGAGGTTTAACTGCTTCTTTTTTTTATCAGTCATCTTGCCAGTATTTTTGAGATAAAAAATTGCACGTGAGACCCCTTGGGCAGAGAAATTTTCTCAGTGGTCATCCTTATTAAGCCAGTATAAAAATATCTTTTTCAACCAAAGCTTTACTAAAATGTCATCCTGTTTCTTCTAGGAATTGCTAGGTTTAAAGTTGTAGCTGGACTTTCTCACTTTGGGGTTTCTGATTTTGAGAGAAATTTCTGTTTCTCTCCTCTTTGGTATTTGAAAGAATAAGAGATGTAAAAATTCAAGCTTTGCCTTAGGATAGTTTTACATAAAGTATTGTATCATACTTACTGCATTTATTGTGGATTAGATGTTGGCACTGAATAGTTGTCTTTTGGGGAAATACTTTGTTTCTCAGATTTAAAAAAAAATACCATTTGAATTTCCTGTATGCTGTAATAGTTCCCAGAAGGGAAACAGTTTGCTTCTTTCAGCTCTTCTTTCAGTGAGAAAGATAAGCTTTTAAACATCACACATCTAAGGATGCTTACTACTTAAGCTTTATTACTAAAATACAGACAGGAAAAATATAATTTTTAGCTAAAGGAATTTAATTTGGATTTATAGAATTTGTAAAGGTATGTTAACCCATAGTGTGTATTTTCTAATAGGCTAGTGGGAAAATGTCTCTTACATTTGGGTTTGGTTCTTAATGCTCAATGTGTCTCCTAGCTAAATTACTGCTAAGATTATTTTAAGTAGTATCCAGCTGTTGAACTGGGACTAAGATTTGTCATAGTAGGTTTCCCTAACAATCTGCCTCATGATTATTTAACAATAGGTGCTTGTTAATGAAGGCACCTGATGAGGCGGTGGGAAACGGCATAGCCTTTCTTTTGGTTTCCAGCAGATGACTGACTTCTGCTGAAAACATTTTTCACAGAAGAGTAAGGCTAAGTTTTACCCTGGTGAGTAAATGCAGAAATCCTTTCTGCAAGTAATCCAGAGAGAGTGGTGACAATTACATTGGATTCTTCTCTCAGGAAAATGCATTGCCTTGGGCTAGCAGCCTGGCCTTGCCAGTGGATGCATGGAAAGAGTATAGCTCCCAGAAACAGCACCTATACATTGAGTAAGGGACACCAAAGCGCATCCCAGAGCTGTAGGTCCCTAGTCCTCAGCACTTAGGGAACTGTTGGGGTATACTGTATTTTCCTTCTGGCCTGGTGAGAGTAGGCACCTTTTTTTTAATGGTTGATTTCAGAGAGTGATGGTTGCATAATGAAAAATACTAATTTTGTAGGAGGAGGTGGCTGTAGCTTCTTTCTCTCACAGCTCAAGAACTGTGAAAAGGCGGTTAGAGCCAGAAATCCAGAATACTTATTCAAAGCTGGAGGAAATTAAGACCCAAACTTTGAGGCAGGCCTGACCTGCATATCCAGTTGAAAGGAAGAAAAGGCCATTTTTAGGCCAACTGCTCTGCAGAGAGAAAGAAAGGGTTTAAAATTTGCAGACTTCTAGTGAGTCCTCACTGATAACAAGCAATGATCAGTGAGGAACGATGGGAGGAAAGCAGCAAAGAATCTGAGCAATACGAACTGCAAACCTATAGGTGCTGAAGTGAATCCATGCAGTGTTGCTAGGCTGGTGCTCTCCCATCCTCTTGTGTCAAGATCTGCATACTGTAACTTTAGAGCTCTGTGCTGGAGCTGTTAGTCTAACATTGCCATGTATTTTTAATTGGCTATTAACTGAATTTACACTTAAGTACAACACATATGTATGAACTAGAAGCGATTGTATTTGCTCCAGAAGCTGTAGGACTGGATCAGTAAGGTGGTGTGCCAAGAGATGAGACTTGGTTGCTCTGGTACCGTACTTTCTACTTCTGAGAAAGCAAGCAGGTATTTTCATGTAATAGCGGAATCTGTGCAGTAACAGTGCTAGCTCCCAAACATTTCTGAACAGCAAGAGGTAGCACACGTATGCCTTAAAGGCAGCTGATTATTCGATTTTATTATCATCCATACAGTAATGATTCATTTTGAAGAAGTTATGGAACAAAAAACGCTAAAAGGTTTATACTGTTACATTTTAATTTAGATAATATTTTAGAACCTTACAATAACAATGTTCCGTCATCATTTTGGATTATTTTTTGAGATGAGAGCAAGATGGGAGCACCGTACCTCAACAGATGTGAGAGCTTTTTGGACATTTACTTCCCCCTTGTCCCCGTGCCCAACTTGGAAGAAAAGTCATGCTTGCTTTGAAATAACCATAATACCAGATTCTATTCAGCAGAAACAATGGAAACTGAAATATTCTTTGACAGAGAAAGGAAGGCTTTGGTGACATTAGGGGTACAAATTTGAAGCAAGGATATTGAAGTATGAACAGCTCTTTTTCTGAAAAAGACGGTATTTTGGGGAATATGGTACACTTAAGGTGTTTCAGTTTAGCTCATTTTTGAAGCTTGAATTACACAAGGAATTGTGAGGTCCAGCATGAATTTGGTGTAAGGAACAAGGATTGTGAGGAAAAAAAGGATTTATAGTATAATTTAGTAATTGTAGTGAAGCTAAGCACTGTTTTAAAGATGGTTTTGTCTTTGCGGACACTAGAACATTTCAGCTCAAGCAAGCCCTGAACTTGAGTTTACATTACACCTGTCTGCATGCTAGCCGATTTTCTAACAACGATAATTTTGTACTTACAGGGCATATTAAGCCAACTCTTAAAACCTAGTGGTCATCAGTAGTCATCAAAACCAGGAAAAAAAAAAAACCCTTCATATTCTTAGCTCTCCTGTCCTTTTGAAATGACTTGTTCTGGAGACGAAGTTAATTTAATTTGCACTTTCCTCCTCCATCTCTTTATTCTGAGATTACTGGCAATGTGTAAGTATCAGCCTACACTGGAAGCTTCGATAAACTAAAATTCAGTTTCATGTTCCTGGACACCCTCTGTAGACTTACATGCCAGCACAAAGAAAATGAACAGGTTTGTTACGTATTCACAAAGTATTATGGAATCCTGGCATTTTTAGGTTCTTTTTTAACTAGGTGTATAAAGAAAAAAAATAGTTGTCCACAAATACAAAGTCAGAGACAAGGCAATCAAAGAGATTTGATACAGTTCCAGGGGATACTCTGAGGAGAGGGAAATGGTTCATTTTTCATCAGTTTTGATTCTAGGACCAGCTTCTATGTGAACACTGAGTTACTGCTGTTCAAGAACTGATCCTGCTACCTTACATCTACCTGGCACAATTTGGAAAGTCAATACTCTGATCTTGCCTGTTTCTCTGTTAGGTCTGGTATGCTGGTTGTGGAATTCCAGTTCTAAGTGAGATAAAGGCATATGTTCATCTACTTACATGTTTGTTCACACACATGATACACCTGAACTTGGAGATACTATGTAAATGTCATTTCCATGTGTCATGCCTGAGTTTTCTGCTTTTGCTGGAGTATGCTTGGGTCATACCCTTTTTTTTCAGATGAGCAATGTAAACATGTACAGAACATCTGCTGTCAGCTGAAATATATTCTTCTGAGCTACAAGCAACTTGTGAGCAAAACCTCAGCTTTGATTAGATGATAAACCTACCTGAGGTTTGCATGCCAAGCTTGTTTTATCTTCATGTGTGAAAACTGATGACAGAGTGAAGGCTAAAGGAGTAATATTAAAACAGTTTCACCTAGAAGCCAATTATTTTGGTTTGGAGAAGTGGGGAACTCTTAAGTCAGAGGAAAAAAACAAACTGAGGAGGAAGAGGCATTCAGAGAGCTGTAGTGTTCAGAAAGAGGGCAAAGGTGTTGGTTTGCCTGGATCTGGTGCTGTAGCCAATCCTTGAGAGAGATTCTGATGGTCAAAGCTGGGGCAGAGCAGCATGGGCAGAGTGCTAAAGCAAGTGGCAGGGAAAGTTGCTAGTTAGGGAGATCTGACTTTGTCTAGCATTTTTATAACTATCTCACTGGAATGTGGTGATGGTGGTTATCAAAATATTGTAAGAGGAAGAGTGAGGAATAACAGTAAGGAAGACAGTTCAGGTTTTGCCACGTTTGGCTTAAGTTCTAAGGAGATACCAGAACACAATCAGAATTTGAATCAAACACCAGGTGTGGCCAAATGTGACTGAGGATAGATTCAAGAAATGGAACAGAGCAAGAGAAGGGCTAGTTTTATGGGAGAGGGAGAAAAGACAGGGTAAGAATAAGGACTGAGAAATCACCTGTACAAAATGGATTGGTAATAGGAGAGCTGGGAGGGGGTTGGAGGTAGGTCTATAGCAGAGACGCTAGCTACTGTCTCGGTTATGAACTGATGTTTGATGGTAAACGTGGAATAGAGGCTCTCGGACACATGAGGAATGGAGGTGATGAAGGGGGTTTAGCACTGGAGGAAGTCGATGGGGAGGTTGGTGGACGGAGGAAACTGAGGCTGACTGCAAACACACTTTCAGCATATAGGAACTGAGGAGAGGCATATAGGAGCATATAGGAGAGGCCAGCCCTGCTGCACGAGCCCCCCCATTCTCAGAGAAGATGGGGAGTAAGGGTATGAGAAAAAGGGGCAGACTCAGAGATGTGAATGGACAGAAATAGAAAAAAAATTCAACAGTGAGAATATCTTGGTAGTCTTGCCAAAAAAGGCAGTGGCTTCCCCAACTGATGTAGGAAAGACGCAAGTCAGCTGAAACTGGTGTGAGTTAAACTGAAAATTAAGCATGTTGTTCCTGCAGGGATACAGCACCCATCCTCTATTTTAGCGGTGCATGGAGTAATTCAATCTGCTCTAAACTGTGTTCAGCTAAGCTGCTGAATGCAAGACTGTATTTTAAAAGCCTTGCTAATAAAAAGTATATTTAGTTTATGTATTGTGTGCATCTCCTTCCTGTGAACAGTGTGAACAAAGATTAATACAGGCTATAAAAACAATCCCAACAAACCGTCAAACAAACTTTGCATTACACAGAAAAATGCAAGAAACAAGATCTGAAGATAAGTTTCTGCTTAGATGTATTTTTAGGTGAAGAGCATCATTTTGTCAAAAAGGTGGGTATGCTTGCAGATTGTGGTTTGAGGCAGATAAGAGAAACCTTAGATGGCATGTCTGAGTTACTGAACTTTTTTTAACCTTCTAAAGAAAATCAACACTACACAAGTTCTCTCAGAAACTGGTGAACTGAATGTTGAAACCACAGGGCACAAGCCCCACAGAATGAAAATGGAGCACACAGCAAAAGTTCCAAACTGCAGAATGCAAAGTTAATTGCCCTTGCTTGAGCTCACAGCTTTTCCTTTACCTATAAAACTGTCTTTATCTCAATCCATGAGTTTTCCCACTTTCACCCTTCTGATTCTCCTCCCCCATCCTGCTGGGGGGGGGGGGGGGAGCAAGTGAGCAGCTGCACGGGGCTTAGCTGCCTACTGGGGTTAGCCCACAACAGTATGTTTTCTAAAATAAAGGAAACATCAGGTCGAGTTAATGTAATAGTTCCAGGGGTAAGGCAAATACTGATCTAATTTATTGGATGTTCAGGCTCCCAAGACTTGGATCATGTAATCATGTCCTTTATCATCTACCTCAGAAACTTCATTAACAGAAGGCCCAAACCAGTAAGCCAACAAGCATGTTTCCTCTAATGTCTGGAGCTGAAAATCAGGACAAAATTAAGCTAAAACAGAAGGAAAGCTTCAGTATTATGAATAGAATTTGTTACGCTTCAATATTATGAATAGGATTTGTTACATGAATTTGGAATTACAATTCAAGCCATGGGTAAGGGGTAGAGGTTTAGGTGTCTAAGCTTCTTTTTTAATGCAAGCATAACTTCATGTCGAAAGAGCAAAAGGCTCAGGGTCACTCATCTACAGGCTTCTCATCAACCAGACAGCAGATGCAACTGAATTAGAAACCAAACTATCACCTATTAGGCACCCTCAGGTTGGACCCAAAACAGGAACATACACTGGCTATATCTTTAGCGAAGTGCTGATCCTCACTTTTATTTTTTTTTCTCAGCAGAACTGTGGAAATCCCCACAATGCCCTCCCCTCTTGAGAGCACACAGCTGCCTGTGAAAGACTGCAAAGAAATCTATGATGTTGGAAGTGTTGATACAGAGAAGACATCTCAAACAAGATCTATAAAATCTTATTTTGGGGGTGGGGTCCCCCCTCCCACTTGACTCCCAGAAACTATCAAATTCAGTCTTCTCCCCCTCTAACTTGAATCTCATTACAAATAAAAACAATTACAGGATATGAGACATCATTATGTCAGAATTTACACTTCTGAGGAATGTACAAGGTTATTTCTCATTTAACTACAGGAAAGTACACAGACTCTCATAATCTGATGGTTCTCATCATGCATCTTTTGGGCTTTCCGTATACATCTTTTGTTCTTAAACAGCCAAACATAGCTCTCTTCTATTTGCAAAGGAAAGGAAATATGCAGAGAAAGAAACTGCACTTGCCTCTCTCTCCCTTCCCAAGAAACCAAAATTAAAATGCTTGTTGCTGCTGCAAAATTTTTTGGTATCTTTTTCTGAGTTTATAAGAGTGTTTCTAGTCTAACTGTAGGCTGTTCAAACAAATATTGAAGATTTGAAGACATAATAGGGCAAAAATCACTGAATTTTAGAAATTAAGCATTTGTTTCAAATCTGCCTTCGCACAAAATTGGTGGCTGGCTAAAAATAATTTGATGTCACCGACTTCAAAAATAGGAAGAAGCTTGACCTTATCAATATTAAATACTTCTTGTTTACTCAGATACAAATTTAAAGTTTGGTCTAACTTATTTATGAAGTCTTCAAAAACCTCCACCTCAAGACAAAATTGACAATATACGAAAAACCTAATTAACAAAGCCTTTCTAAAAGCCTCTAAAAAAGCCTAATGCTAACTTCCTTTTTTTCCCAAAATAGTACTGATAAGCAAACATTAGAAATAAACAGCCTAAAATGAAATCCTAAGTATCTATGGTATTTTAATGAGCATTACTCTGAAGCAAATAATGTTAAGGTCTTGAAAACATGCAATCTGTAAGTACCAAGCAGCGAAAGAAACTCTTCTTTTTCTTTAATAAAAGCAAGACTTAAAAACAAGTCTTACAATAATAGATAGCTCAAATGGTCATACGTAGGTATATATTACACACTGTAACCAGCAAACCTAAGGAACAGAAAGCCGATTTTGCCAGAGAATCACTGTAAATTCAGGTCACAATTTATCTTCTCCTTTTCACATTAGGATCGTATCTGCAACAAAAAAGAAAATTTGTTACAAATAAGTAAAACTTAATGATATTCAAACTTAACAATGTGATGTAAATAGCTTTATTATATATTCATAACAAGGGATTGGTCAGTGTTCAGTCCTTTCCCTGACTGCACTTCTATAATTACCTACAGTTGCTACAATTTGACTGAAGGATGCATAAGCTAGAACCTGTGCATGAACTAGAGATAACCTTTACTAAAATTTTCACTGACTTCCTAGCTAATTAAAATCTTTCTGATGCATGAACAAGTTTCTCTGAGCCTTTAATGTCCCAACATTAAGTTCTTTACTAAAAAAACCAAACACACACACACAAAAGGGGAGGGAGGGGAAAGGGGCACTGTATATTAACAGCCATGTACAACATTTGGCCACAACTCATTCAGACAAAACCTTTCTGCTGCTTCCTACTCCCACATAAAGCAGTTCCTTGCCTTACCTTCCCCTTTATACAGCTTCTGATTGATTTTTAGTAACTTAGATCTACTTTCTGGATATACTAAATAGTTACCTGATTTACTGCAATATGCTTATACTTTGCCTCTGCTTGACACTGCTATCCCTTGGCCTTCTCTTTCTCTCCATTTGTGCTTCACCTCCCAAAATCCTGTGTCACTTCTTTGAAATTCTGATGTGTTTTGTATTCGTGCATGAATAACTTATGGACACAACTGAATGATCAGGCAGTTTTACTTCCACTAATTCTGCTCTCATTCATCAAGAATTTTTTTGCTTAGACAGGAAAATGTGACAACTTGTGAGCCAAATTACATCACCACATAACTAGAAAGGTATTAGAAGTCACTGCTGCTGCTATACAACTCAGACTTCTGGCAAAAATGAAATGTGTACCCTTTGAAAGAAACACTCTACTATTAACTGTTAATTAACAGAGCAAGCTGTTAATGCAGTAAGATTTTCTGAATGGCTCTTACACATGTTGATATGTGGTATCATGTTTCTTTGATAGTGATTTGGACAAAAACATCCTTCTTCACCATACACATTTTTCTACCTAAATGCACAAATTTTAGTGTTAGTCAAATGCATGGCAGGTGAGAAGTCAAACAGTGGTTGCTTGCTTCTTCACACAAAAAGTAAGAAAATAATGAAGCCTTTGCTAAACAAAATGAGATCCTTATATTAAATCTTGAAGCATTTCTTTGAATTTATTGCTATAGCACTGTAACACATTAGTTCTAACATTTAAGTATGTCCTGGACACCAAATCCTATTTTTGGGGGGGGGGGGGGGAGGGGGGGGGGCGGGGAAGGAGAGGGGGGAAAGATAAGCAGATAGGAGAAGGGGATGATACATGATGGAAACCTGCCATCAGGACAGCAACAGCTTCAACCCTGTCTGTGACTGTCTATGGAGATGCCAACACTGACAGTCATGAACATCTTTTTGTGTAATCTCCCTCACCTCCAGCCATTTTCCATGTTAAATGAAGCCTGGATGAGGTTTTCCAGACAGAAAGAAATCTAGCAACATTATCAAAGAAAGGAAACTGTACAGTGCCTGTGGCCTGAAATGGAAAAAGGACTACAGAGATTCCACTACAGTGAGTGAATGCACAAAGAAACAAAAGACCTTTCTGGGAACAGGGAGCAAGGATACAAAGGGCTATTACTGAACATAATCCATTTATCTGTAGTCTTAGCAGATAGTAGGATATGCCTTGCCTTGCCTTCCCTTCCTCCTCTATGTCAGTATGTACTCAGTAGCAGCTGAGGGCACAGTTTTTCTTTCTAGCTCATCTTTACCTTGGAGTACCTCATGACTCTTTCTAATGGCATCTTCAAATGCAATTTTCATGGGAAACTGCAGCTGTTAACATTAGCATTACGCCAAGTAGTTTTACTCAGGATTAAGGACAAAATTAGAAGTAGATTACAAACTGCTGAATGTTAAATTGTGTGTTTTAATATTTTTGACTGTGGAAACTTCTGTAAGTACAACTATCCTAAATAAATTGGAGCTGAGGTAAAAACTTTTCTAAGCATGAATGCATGCGAATTATCTAAGTTTCCACTGCTGTGTTTTGAAACGCTAAAATTAATCAAGATATTTTGAACCAGTTAATATTCCAGCACAGCAATCAAGCTGCACCATGTTTTTATAAATGTCTTCATAACTGACATATATTTAAAGGCTGTATTGCAGATGTAAAGACTGGATAAAGTGGCAAACTTGGCTTAGAACTTTTTTTAATTAGAAAGTGGTTATAAATCATTAAATTAGGATTACAGTTGAAAGTAACCGGACAGGAAATCAACTGAGTAGGATGACTCTCCCTTTCAAAAGAGAGATTAGGGAAAGTGGTAGACAACTGAAGTGAGGGTTATTGAAAGAAAACTGCTGAAACAGACTGTGGTTTAGAGGCAAATGTAATGAGTTATGGCAAAGAGCAATGGCAAACACCCAAGGTGAACCTGGACCTACCGAAGAAATCTCTCAAACTCCTGTGACATAAGCACTGATTAAGACAGAATTAATGACTCTACTATGCTGTCAAGAGCATAGAATGATAGGTGTAAAAATGCCTCCTCTCCTCAATCTGAAAACTGGAAAGGTGGTAAGGCATTGAGGGAGTTTCTAACAAGTAAAAAAAAGGTAGGAGCTCTTTCATTGTGAATGGGTTTGAAAGCAGCTTAAGGTCTCAAAGATAAGGGACACAGTGGGGCTATACTGAAGGATTTACTGAGGGGTGGTTTTTTTTAATTTTTGTTTTAAATTCTGGGAATCATTACTTCAAAGATCAAAAAAAAAAGAAAGCAGTCCTGCCAATCACTTTTTCACAGAACTAGTATTCTGTTGCTTTAGCTCCCTCAAGTGACTCAGCACAGGGACAAACAAGTGCCATGGCCAGAATGAAAAAGTGGCAGACCCCATCACTTTTTCTTCACAGTTCAGATGACTGACTTAATTGTAAGATCAAAACACTTCATTAGGCTCTAGCAAACACTAATGGTGGAAAGCCTGACCCCAGAATCTCTCCCAGCCTTTGTGAACAATCAAGCTTGTGCACATGAGCCAGGAAATAGCAACATTTTTGTCTGAGAATGTTCTTATTAAAAGATTGTAGCAAGTCTGAATGAAATTGAAAGTTTAAGGCATTAAAAAAAAATTGAGAGAAGTTGTTAAGTCATTTTGGGTATACTCCATACATGGAAATACATGGAATTTTGAAAAGAATAGTCAAAGTAGTCTTTTACAAAATTGGAATTTGTCAAAAAAAAGATGTGATGCAAAAAATAGACATTTTCTAAACAGAAACATGAAACTCTTACCTAAAGAGATCATCAGCAAGCGATTCCTCTCTTGCATGTCGGTTCTGTTCCTGAGAAAATGAGTATATTCAATATTTGATGTTAAGGATGAAGCTAATGAACAATATAGAAGAACAATATATTCCTGCACTAACACAGTTTTTCCTGAAGAAATAAGTTTTCTCTAAGTACTCCATTCAGTGCATAGTCACATTAGATAATATATTTCACTACTCAAGTTTGGCTACTGCTACCAACTAATGGAACGGATTAGTTTGTGCAAGATACCAATTTTGGTCAGAAGTATGTTTTTTGTTTTTTAAGCATCATTATAGAAACAGGGAAATTTTTATCTGATTATTGGTGCATAAAGGGAATTTTAATTAGCGTTATCTATACCCAGGGATTAAAAAAAAAAAAAAAAAAAAGATAATCAAGAAGTGTTGACGTTACAGGATCTTGATTAGGCTGTGGAAACAGAATATGACTCATCAGCAAGTATTTTTAAAGAAACTAGTAGAAAATGAAAGTGCTAGAGAACTGCTATGATAAAATATAATATTTTTTAGAACTTTTACATACAAAGGTGAAGATTTTCACAACAGACCAAATATTAAATGTATTCTTACTACATCTCTTCAGTATACTCCAACAGAATTTTACTCAGGTATTTTCTGTTCTGTTCAAGAGTAGAATATCAATTGTACTGTATAACAACTTAAACACAGCTAACCATATAGAAGTTCTTCCTAGCTCCCTGTCACATTTTTTTAATTGTCACAAGTTTCCATAACGCTTATTTTGCTTACTGAAAAAAAAAAAAAAAAATCATTCTCTTTTAGGTTATTGATTTTGCTTTAAATCAATATTTCTGATTATATGAATGTTGCATGTAAAAGGAATTCAAATACTCAGCAAAAAGATGAGCCTTACCACTGGCCTCTGACTTCCAGTAACTTTTCTACTGTGTATGTTCCTATGAGCATGTGTGGATAGCTAATTGGCTGAGCTTTTATTTAAAAAATAAAATTCTGAAGTATTTCAGTAATGACCACAGGTTGGTATGACCACTTACATAAGTCAAGCTTTTGTTTGATCATCTTTAAGAAATATTTTCTTACCTCCATTTCTTGCCTTAACCAGTCTTCTAGCTCTGAATTCTTTCTGGCATGGTGAGCAACCAAATCTGATCCTCCAATAATGTACGGAAGTTGTCCTGCCCCTGGATAAGCTACCTGTCGGACAATAAATTCTTACAATTACAATACAAGGCAAGCACAATGCAAGTAAAAGGTCTGTTTTAACAAATTCAGAAAGTCTATTCAGATACCACAGAAGAAAGTCAGCCAGACTTCCTTTGAATAAGGAATTTATCAGAAATCATATTTAAAACAGATTGAAGTGAAAAATGCATTTACAGAAAGCTATTACTTTTTACCAAAAGAAACAAAAAAAAAAATAGCTGACAAGTTACATATGCTAAATAAATCTGATAGTACATTAAATGGAGTTTGAAAACATTATAAACTGATTTTTACTGATAGATTCTATTTTATCATCAGAATGCATAAGCATCTATTACAAAATGGTGGAAAAGAAAATACTATCAGAAATTTAAAATGCTATTTAAAAAAGCTGGCAGTTGCATTATGTAACTCACTCTCTACGTAATATTTTACTGAAATGCATTTCTAGTAATCTTATACCACTTTTTTTTTTTTTCCCCTGATATGAGCTGAAGTGGTATTTTTACATTGAACACTAAGAATCTTCTTGAAATTATCTTCAGGACCCAAGCAAGCAATAATCTTACTTTTGTAAGATAGTAGATTTAGTTCTATTTAGAAATCCAAGATTTATTAGATAAAATGCAAGATTCTGAATCAGCATATGCTTTATACGTAGGTCTTTGGAGAAGTCAAATTACTAGCTTTTAGAGGTACTACCAGAAGTTATGGTAGGCACCACTTAACAACTTATTCCAAGTAACAGCTTGGAATAGAGAGTACAAATATCTAAATAATCTAGCATGAGGTAAGCCTTTGTCAGCCTGGTACTTCTTCAATCAATTAGCAAAATATTTATTAACAGTATAATATGGTATTTAAATTGTTTCTTTCTGTAGTTACTATCAATTTAAAAAAAAGAGTCTTTCATAACATATTTCTACAATCTTAAGGCAATACTTTTTAGTATTTTTAAATAGTGCCATCTTGTGACCATTTCAAATACACACTAACCTTTTTGAACATTTTGAAATTTTTCTTTCCCCCGTAGCTGGTATTTCCAGTAAGCTGACTGTTCTGTGTTGGATGGCTGACAACCAATGATCTAAACTCACTCAACAGAAGTCTGCTAGGAAGATTGCTGGAGTCATCTTGCAGTTTGTTGTCGTTCTTACGTGGGAAGAAAAAGGAAGGAACACTTCAAGTGTATAAACAGACATACAGCATATGTAACAGTATAAACTTTAGAGAAAGAAATTATCATGAGCACAGCTGAGGCAAAAGTTAGGATTACAAAAGGGCGAGGGGGAGCAGCAGCAGTGCTAGAAGCCAAGAAGAGGGATATACTTCTCAACCTCTTTATACACTACCAATAGAGCTAGGAGTTCAGTAAATTTATTTCTCTCATATTTACATCTGTTGAAAAGACAGGATTATTAAGAACTGCAGTAATAATAACGAAGTCACTGTACCTCATTTCACTAGGATTTTACTTCAAGATAAAACTTCAAGTAAAAAAAAAAACAATATTTTTTTTTTCCAGTTTAGCTAATACCTAAGAATTACTTCTCTCCTCCTCTCCACCTTGCCTCTTACTTGGACTAATTTAATCAAGTATGCTTACTCTTATGGAAACTCCAGCTAACTTCACAGAAGACAAAGTTGAACGTCTTCAGCTCAATTCTAGCCTACAGATTTACCATTTAGGCCAACTTTAGGGCTGTAAGCTGGATCTGACCAATGAAGCAACTTCTTGTACATGAGAATGCTCATATGCCAGCATGCACACTTTGCTGCTTGCAGCTAGATCTATGTGGATTAAAAAGGAAGTCTGGGTGCAGGACACGTTCACAAGTAATGTTAAACTATCTTCATGGACAGCTCCAGCCCAGATGCAGTACAGTTGTTTTATAGCAAAGTATAAATGAAAAGTCCCTTAATCTGCGCTGACCCTGAACTTTGGTATACCTGCATAGCAATCCCTCTTCTTGGACTGTTTTCTGTACATATGTGAAAAGGTTTTATCCTGCCCCTTGTTGACTGGCTACACTCTCCTTTATCTCTTCAGAATCTTTCCATTTCAGTTTCATTTAGCCTCATCTCCTTTTCCTCTGCCTCACTGCCATTCCCAGCAATTCTCCCCTCCTTCCTTCCTTCATCTCACCTATAACAAAGTTAGCATGCTATTTACTGTTAATCAGTGTATGTTACATCTATTTTCTCAATGGTCCATCTCTTCCATTCTAGTGGTGATCTTTTTAGAGCAGACAAGCAGATTACGTCCTTGTCTGGTCTTTAAGCAGCAACCTAACAAAAACATCAGTACAAGTATTAACCACATTGAAGGGTTAATACAATTACATTAGGTTTCTGTAGTTTCAGTCACCTTAAGTATCCATCCAAATGCATTACAAAAGCATGCAGATGAACTACAGTTTGCTCTGTCTTTTCACAGTCAATAAGTTGGACTGTACTATTCAAATTTACATGTGATTATTTTAAGCAGTACAATCTTCAGAACCTCCTTTACTCTGAAATGGGATCCACAAATACTATGTTCTTAAAAGCAAAAATTTTGATGCATTTTCTTAATGCTTCTCAAAGTTTGCTGTTCAAACTTACAGTTAACTGGTTTCTTACCAATACTGGTGACTCTTGCTTGACCCCACTTTTCATTTCCGAAGTTAGAACTGATCCACGTTCCTCCTCTTCCTATTTGATTAAAAATTATTTAAAATGTAACACTGAAATTAAATGCAAATTTAATTACATCAAATTGTTTTCTGTTCTTTATAGTGGAATAAGCATTTTCAACTCAATATAAATATTTAGACAGAAAAGAAACTGTACTGTATTTTTAAATTTTTATGATTTTATGTACACTGTAACAATTGTTGGGGTTTTTTTCTATTTAAAAATATCACTATTATTTTCTCACAATTTTTTTTCTTATACCGGTAGCAAGTTTTGTCCATGTGTACAATCTTCAAAGTCCTGCCAGGTTCTGGAAAATACTGTAAAAGCTTCTGAATATAAAAAGTAGCATTTTCAATTTCATATGTTAAGTGTACATGTGTGCAGGAAGGACATTTCATTACTAGAATAGGAAAGTATTCTGCAGGTTGCTTTCCTCCTGTAGTTTAAAACTAGATTTGCCTTTCATAAATTATTTTCAGTGGTTGAAAAAAAATCAGATCAGCTTTATGCACCCTGTAGATTTTGAGGCAATTACTCACATTCTCTGTCTTGCCAGATACACAAGGTGCATCCATACTTAAAGAAAATAGGTAACATAAATATGCCCGTGGAGCTTTATCATGAAATCTCCTTCCTATTCCACTGGAAATATAATTTACATGAATAAACCAGATCATTCTTAATTAAACTATTAGAAGACTTTTTGTCAGCAAAAATCTTTAAGTGCGCATCTGATAAAATAACAGTTTAGTTATACACAAGAATTTGTTTTCCTTCATAATCCTGACAAGAAGTTAGACTAGAAAAACTGCCCAGGCCATAACAAAATTCAAAAGACTATTCCAAGCAGCCATTTTAGTCTCTCAGTACAGTCAGACCTGATAGAAAGTACCTCCTCTGATAGTATAAAGAGCAAGAAACAAAGATTCTCTACAATTGTAAGACTTGTGTTTTGAAATTTGCTTGTTAGTAACACAAAAAAAAATAGCATTATAACAAAGTTCAAAATTCACACTTTGCCAGAAGCAAGCTCCAGTAAAGTATCAAGAGAAGAGTGTTAAGCTGGTCGGAGCTAAGGTTGCACAAACAATTACTAATTCTCATCTGATCCAAGGTATCTTGCAAATTCCAGCTACTCAATCATACATTCAAACTTTATTATTACAGCCTTTAAACATTGCCTACACTGTATAAGAACTGACTGGACAGTAAGCTTTAATATATGTATTTTTTTAAATAAACAAAAACTAAACTTGTTCCTTCTCTTTTATTTCCCTCTGCGTTGTTAATAGTCTACTTTGCTAGAGCTATCAACATTGTTTTCCTCTACAAACCTGCTTTTAGTTTTTTTTCAATTAAGTGGCTACTGTTCACTAAAAATCCATTGTTTTCTTCATTTCTCTTAGAAAATTGCCTTATTCTCAAAAACAAAAACAGAGAAATAATCAAGAAAACTAATCACAAGCTGTGTTTTGGTTTTTTTGTTTGTTTTTTGTTTTGGTGGTTTTTTGTTGGTTTGGGTTTTTTAAGAGGATGTTAGTGATTTGAATTGCCTCATACAGGAATTTTAATAGTCTTTCACGTCACATCTAGAGATTCTGACTTGAAAGATGTTGGACACTACTGTGGTATTCAACAGAAGAGGTCAACTAAAGGTTTCTTCAGAAAATTCATTACGTAAAGATAGTATAATTGAGTATTATTTTAGTATAAATATCAACATTATAATTAACACAACAACATACATGAGAAGTTTTTCTTGGACCAGGAATATATTCTGCTGTTCTACCTACAGCAGAATATAGCCCTACTTCAAGCAAAAAGAGAGAACTTTCAGAATACAAGCAGCTTTCAATTCACAAAGAAACAATGTCCTGAAGAATGAAAAAACATTTAGATAGGTGTAACACTGCAATGTTCACATGTAATAGATACATCATATCAATTTTTAGTTCAGAGTGATTTGAGAAGTTTAAGCAAACAAACTTTACAAAGCCACTTTCTATATGCAGGCAGCCTCATCCTTAAAGGAGCTATCTGCATCCTTCTAATACAGCTGTAAATTTCAAGATTAGGTACATGAGAAGAATATAACTTACCAATATTTTATTATCCTCTCTCTGCTTTACATTTACTTCTTGAATCCTGCTTCCTTTGGCTTCCAAACATCTTTTTTTTTGTGTATTTCCTTGAGGTTCCTGGTCATGATCTGCCATTTGGTCTTCCCACTCTAGGTCTCTGCTTCCAAACACAATTTCTAGTGTCTCTGTATCTTCAGATAAATCATTTAACTCCTTTCTCTTCTTCGGTGCATGCTTTTCACTAGAAGTAGTTTTAGTGTCTGTTTTATCACTTGCTAGTTTGCCACTTTCCCTCATAAGCTTTATTCCTGTGTCTTCTAATGCAAAATTTGGGTTTGAGTCCAGGATGTTATTTTCCTTTTGATGCTGTTCTGATTCACTGTTCCACACTGATGAAGCTGTGGGTTCAGTGCACTTGGAAACAGGCAATGACCTTTCCTCCAGTTTTGCTAGTTTAGGTACAGATGTTTCTTCTCCTTCTTCAGCTCTTTCCCTTAGCCAGAAAGTAATTACAAAAAAAAAGAAATTACAAAAGCATTTTTGAATATGACTAGCTGCATCCACAACATAACAGCTTCCTGGGGTTTTAGTGACTGCACTGTGAAATTTGAACATAAGTACCCTTGAGGAAAAGCTTGCCATTCTAGGAACACGATCTAAAAATTACCTTTTTAAGTATGTTTTGAATTAAATGTACATCCCTTGAGTTAAAATTATTTTCCAGAAACAGCACCAATGTAACAATAAGGGAAATAATGTCAAGAACATTTCAACATACCTTTTTCTAGCTACCTGGAAGTAATTTGTAATTGAGTTAGACTGGTGACGTGAAGTGCACTCACTAGGTTTACCAGCTTCTGAAATTTTAGATGGCGAGACAGAATGACTTTTTTGACTAAACCCAGAAGTTCTGTTCACTCCAGATATCGATGTTCCTGCATTTACACTGCCACTTGTGCTAGGGTTTTTCTTCACAGCGGTTAGATCCTGGAAAGCCCTTTTCCCTCGTCTATCCATCTGGGGAGTATTCTCTATCTCCATACTACATTAGAGAGAAAAAACATTAAGTGAACACACAAGAAGTTACCACAGAGATACACCATAGAATACCACTTTTTAAAAAAGCTGTACCTGTACTTTGAACATACTTATAAACAATGTAGGTGTGCTAAAAACAAACTGTAAAATCCGCTATGATAAATATATTTTTATAATTGTGAAATGGCTTGAACATTTTTAATAGTTAAGACAGTCAAATCAGATATGCAGTATCTACATTGTATCTGAGTCATTGTCCTGGTTTTGGCTGGGATAGAGTTAATTTTCTTCCTAGTAGCTGGTATAGTGCAGTGTTTTGGATTTAGTATGAGAATAATGTTTCTAGTTGTTGCCAAGTAGTGTTCATACTGAGTCAAGGATTTTTCAGCTTCTCATGCCCAGCCAGCAAGAAGGCTGGAGGGGCACAAGAAGCTGGGAGGGGACACAGCCAGGACAGCTGACCCAAACTCGCCAAAGGGATATTCCATACCATATGACATCATGCCCAGTATATAAGCTGGGGGGAGCTCGCCAGGAGGGGTGGATCACTGCTTAGGAACTGACTGGGCATAGGTCGGCAAGTAGTGAGCAATTGCGTTGTGCATCCCTTGTTTTGTATATTCTAATTCTTTTAGTATTATTATTGTCAATTTTTTTATTATTATTATCATCATCAGTATTATTATTTTTCTTCCTTTCTGTCCTATTAAACTGTATTTATCTCAACCCTTGAGTTTTACTTTTTTCCGATTCTCTCCCCTATCCCACTGGGTGGGGGGAGCGAGCAAGCAGCTGCGTGGTGCTTAGTTGCCGGCTGGGGTTAAACCACGACAGTCATGTAAGTCCTATGTGATGTCTTCTGTTACCTACCACTCAAAAGCAGAAATTATCTCACTGCAGACGAGTGACAGCAATTTAGTAAGTGCCATTTCTAACACTGTATATCTTTGTCCATAGCAATGATACAGTTCCTCTGCCACAAATGATTGCTTTATTTGCAAGTATTAGCTTAGAAACTATTTCCATGAATACTTTACCATGTCTGCTCTTCTGTTTCTTTATCAGCTACATATACTGCGCTGTTATCTGCAGCAGTTGGCATTATGGTTTCATCCACAGCCAAACTCTGAGAAATGGCTCGCCCCACAACAGCTGATGCAGGAGTACCTTTAGTTACAGCTGCAAGATCAACACAAGAGAAGAATTAAAAGGTTAACATCAAATCTGTGTTTCTTTGCATGTGTTATTACACATCAGTAACTGATCAGGTGAGATTTTTGTAAAATGATCTTAAAGCAATTTTAATCAAAAAATTAAGCAGATTCATTAATTAAAAAAACCTGAAAGAAACAGTTCTAAAGGACCATATTCTGGGATTCAGTTTTAGTTAAATATTCTACTGAATGAAGTCATGGAATTTTGCTTAAATAAAAATGAAGCATAATGGGAAATCATATATTAATATGGACATAATGTAATTAATAAATCATGCAATATATATTTTATGCAAAACTGTCAGAGCACAAAATTCCTTACGTTTACTGCTTTATGATGATCTCTAACGTGATTATTACATTACATTTACAGAACCAATATTTGCTATCAAAAACCCTTAGAATAAATGTCTTCTACAAACAATTTCTCATAATCCCCATAGGCAGGGGTTTGCCTTAAAACATCATTTGCTGCTCTCTATTTAGTTACTTGCATTATTTCTCTGTAAAACAGAAAGGAGAGCATATACAACTTCTTTTACATTGTCTGCCCTTTCGCTTGTCCTTGTCTTCATATACTTATGTCTTCTCCAAGTCAAAGGACACTAACATTTCCTATTTTAATGTATGTCTCATCATGCTTCTAGATACATTTTTTTAATTACTACTCATCTCTCAGCCCTTTACATTCTTCCTGCATCTCATTCTGATTGAGACTATGATGACAGTTATTATCCTTTCAGATAACCCATTCTTTATACATTCATTCATTAATTTTTTCCTACCACTGTAACCTATAGAGGAATAACCTATAGACACACCTAGGTCTCCTCCTTGAGCAACTACATCCTACATATGTTGCTATTCGTTCTTCTGAGACAAAATCAGAGGAAGAAGTCTTCTTTACAATCCCTCTGATTTTCAACACACACAGAGAAGTTTTTTATAACTCCCAAACAGTAGCATTTGTTCCCTCTCAGCAAATAAACTGTAAACATAGCTACCTTTAAAAGCCTTATATACAGTCCATTTACACAATTCAGACAACTTAATTTTTATCTAATTGAATCATTCAGACTGGAAACAAGAATCAGCATTTCTGATTTATTCAGATGTCTGCAGGGTCAGTATCTTTAAATTTAATCTGAGAATTAATTTATTTTGTATTGTTTTCTAAACTAACTGGATAGACAACAGATCATATACAAGTTATTCATACAAGAACACCAGTCAACCAAAATATTCTTCAGAGCTCTGCCAGTACTGCATGTATCTTTCTCTCTTCAAAATACATTTTTTAATAAGTAATGTTCCTATATGTAAAGACAAATTTATGGGGTTTTTGTTTGATTTTTTTTAAAAATTGTAGGATTTGCTACCCAATACAACACTTTGTAGAACAGAATAGAACCTAAAATTATACACATAACACTGACAATTTTATAGAAACAAAATATAGACTAGCAATTTTGGGAAAGGCATGAAAAGAGAATTAGACAAACAAAAGCTCTTTCTGTCTCTCAAAGATTTTTATTACTACTGTATTAGCAAATACAAGTTAAGTTTCAAGTTGAGACTTGGAATGTCCACTCCCAAAGTATTACTTGAGCAAATGTGGCAATCGTGTCTCATTGTTTTTACTTCTTACGTCAAGATTATGTTTAGTTTTGAACCGGGTGGGGGGCAGTTGAATTTTCCTAAAGCAAATTCCTTTTTGTGCAAGCCTTTACAAATTAATTCCATCCTCATTCTCTCAATTTCTAATATTGATCTCTTACCTCCCTATTACCCCAGTCTTTCAATAAAAGATAGAATAGCATGGAATTCAAACTACCACATACATGTTAATTCCGTGGCCACTAAAAATGTGAACTTCAGAAGATTCTTTTAAAGTACCTTTCCTTTAACGATCAATGTACTATGTGTATGCTTTTTATGCTAATTTTAGATCTGCTACTTTTTTATTTACATCTGAGTCATATAATTTTCATTGCAGTTTATTGCAAGACCATTAAAAAACAATTACCTCTTCAGACTTGTATACATTTTTCATACAGTTTCACTCTGTTTTAGTGGTCTTGCAAAACAAAACAAAAGAACTTGAACGTTAGCAGTTGATGCCCCTGCACAAAAAGAAATACTGCCTCTTTAATGCTGTTAACTTATTACTACCCTTCTTCCAATTACCTTTGTTACCAAGCTGCTTTTGAGGGTTGCAGTATTTTTCCGTAGACATGAAGATAACTGCCAATCCAATTTCTGCCTCGGGAATAGCCCTGAGATCCTTGCTGTTAATATACAAATAAAATAAAGACAAAAAAAATAAAAAGTGTTTCTCAATACAGATTCAAAGATGAATAGGCGAATGGGCACAGATGTGACAAAGTACAAAATGTTCCATTCCTCCTTTCAAAAAATACCAGTTTACACTACAATTTTTCACAATACAGTAAGTCAGCATAATTATCCATCATTACACCCATGTCCTATATGTATGAACTTCAACGTTTCCTGCTGCTGTAGCCACTGTCTAGTCCCAGTAATCTGGCCAATGCATCTCTCCCTACCTGATTTCTGGGAATTTAACCAACTGTACTCTACCTCCGATTCAAAAATGTGTGTGAATGGAAAAGTGACTTGAAAGATCTGAGCACTTCTTACAAGTCAGTTAGGCACACACACACCTCTTCTGTACTACAGCCATGAGAAGAGCTTGAGTACAGTTTTCTCTATTTAGCAAGAAAATTCAGGGGAACTAGGTTTAGGTACTAGGTTAAGGATTGGGATTTTGTTTTCTTTCATTGTTTTAATAAAATGGCATCAAGAAAATCCTAACATCTATAAAGTATGAAGTCTGCCCTCTCAAACAAAACCTACTACCAAAACAAAAACCAATTTTCATTAAACAGAAGCTGCTCTTCAGAAACATTGTATGCAAATAGACAGCAATGAACCACATGACCTCAAGGTGCCATCTCATCTGTTTTCCATGAAATAAATACATATATTTATTGAAAAATCATAGATAATCTGTTTTCCATTCTTAGAAGATATTAATTTTTAACGTCTTTTAAATAGTAGAAGAAAAACCACTTGCTGTCTGTAATTTCAAAGCAGCTTCATTACAATGAATTTTTGTAGAATTGGATCCTCCAAAAATGGAAAAAAAAAAACCCACCAAAAAAACCCAAAACAAAACCCCCATCCAATCCTCACAGAACTGCCAAGTCCTTTCTTTCCTGCTTCAAGAAATTTTAGTTACTATGCTAAATACTTAAAGCAATGAAGAATATGCCCTCTTTATAAGCATCCTACTGCTTAAATACGCATGCAAACACCATGACTAAGTCTCTGCAGAAATTCTGAAATTACCCCACTGCTGTACAAGAGAACAATGCTGCACCTTTGCAAGACAGTCAGAATGGAATCAGTCCAGTTTCTCATGGAATCAGATCCTGGGATCTGAGAGTTTGTCAACCCCACATCAACAACACAAACTTCAGGAGAAACTAGTAAAGATGTTTCTCTTCTTCCTTCTGTCATCAACTTTGCTTCCCCTCCTCCAAGAATAACTGCTGGACCCAGCTTCTTGTGCTAAAAAGAGAACGCCAAAAAAAAAAAAAAAAAAAAAAATCTTAAAATACAGTCAGTTTAGAAGTATCAGCATAATGAACTATCAGCATAATGCTTATCACTGATGCACTAATGCAGATGTGATGTGTTCTGTTTCTCCCCCTGTATTTCATCTTGCTTAGACCATTGTATTGTAAGAATATAAATACACAGAAATCCTTCTTTCCTGATGAACCCAGAATGAGTGTGAATTCACAGAGAACAGAATCTGTGCTTAGCTACCCCTGCAACATTTTTGCAATGGAAAGCCTGATTACCTGCTTGGCAGTTAGAAATACAAAAGTTTTTCCACTGAATATTTTTTTCCTTTCACGATGCTCAGATAAATCTAGTTTTTCAGTGCCAATGGAAGGCTCATCAACTGGAGGATAAAAGCTGCAAGAACAGAAAATTAAAGTTAAAAATTCGGATTTACCTATCAGCACTGACTCATAGTCCTTTCTGGTTTAGATTAAAGCTCAGAAGTTAAAATACTGCATTTCTCTGTTAAAACTATTTATATAAATATTTTTTCAAGAGATTGTTAAGAAGAAACAGAGCCTCTAATTTCTCAACATCTAAGCTAAGACCAAGACTTTCTACTTCTGTAACTAAGACGACAACACTTTCAGGAATGTATTCAACCTGTCCACCATCTGCTGTACACATATCCACATTCTCTACTAACAATACTGACAAATGAGACTGCAATCTCATTCTGCACTTACTCTGGCTAATAGTAAAACTCCACACAAAATTAGTCATCTTGCTTCCTCTACCCTTCAGGTGGGCAGAGCCACTCCTCCTTCCCTTCTACTGGATCAAGAAATTGTGTACCATCACATAAGATGAAAGCCTACTAAGATGATTCACTCTGCAGATTCTCAATTGTTTTGTCCAATACAAGAAAGCGACCAGGAGTTTGGCTGGGGAACAGATTAGGCAGAGGTCAAATTCTACTCTGAAGCTCTCATTTTTGTCACAGCCTGAGATCTCAGCTCCAGTTAATGACGGCATGCCCACATCATAAAAAGCCTCTAGAGTTAAGACAAGCATCTAACTGATAATTTCAGGATAGTATTTACAGCATCTTTGAGCCACATATTCACTACTACAGCAGTTCTGACAGAACAAGGTGAAGGCGCATGCTAGAAAGAAGGGAAACTATAGGTTGATTTTAACTGTACTATACTACATCTGTACCCAAACAGCAGTTTATGTACATACTCTGGCTGATCATAGAACTACTTATCTTTATTCTGACAGCTAATTATACATCCTTCTCATACTACTATGCAGAAAAAAAAAAAAGATGCTGAAACACACTCCTAAAATCTGGTTTAATAGCACAATAAATTACATATATACATGTATACATACATACACACACACGGGTATGTTTTTAATTTTTTTTTCTAATTTATGCAAGTATTAGCAGATCCTAAGCAAGAAACATACTCCATGAAATGCTGAAATATTTAAGTTTCTGAAAAAAATGCACCATCTGTAAACATATAAACATTCTTCAGACACTGAATATTCAAATCCTTATAGCTGAACACAAGTATAAGCATGTAAATTTTCTACTGCATCCAAATATGTAATTCAATTATGATAGGCTAAGATGTACTATATAATTACAGTTAATTTTAAATAATCTTTGTTCTTTTGTGTTCTTCACAATCAATTCCTGAAGCTTTATGTACACAATGGGAATTAACCAGCCTAAAACCATCAGGTTTCAAAAAATGAGTATTTGATAAGTCTCAGCAACCTGTTCAAGTCTGTTTACAAAAATATTGTTGCATTGAAATTGAAATAGATATGATAAAGTCTACTAATTGTAAGAAATAGGGCAATTCAGATTTTAGTTATCAGGCCAGAAGACTTCTGATACTGAGTCCCGTAGAGACAGTTATTAACCTAAGATAAATACAGGAGACAAAGTCATCTTTAAAGACCAAAGGATGAGTAAAAACGGAGAAACAGCAGTTTCCATTACTTTGGAACTGGACTATAGTTTCTCTATAAATACATTTCAAACCTCTGTTTTTTAATTTCAGCAGGAAACTTCAACTTATCATCTCCTCCTCAAAGAAACCTTTGATTTTCCTTTGGAACTCTTATCCAATGCTGATATCTAAGCTCAAAAGGCAACACAATCTTTTTCCGTCTTAGGATTCCGAAGTGCTCCTTGTACTCTCTCCCCATAAGCTTTGAACAGTAACACCATTATCCAGAAAAGACCTTCTACAGTCTTGAATCTTTCAATAAACAGATTTTCATTCTTGATGAGTTTCTGTTAAAGGCTCAGTTACTTTTCTACTTTTTAAAAGCCCTGCACTATTTACACTGGACTGCTGTAATAAAACATGTTATTTCATACAGGGCTGCACTTATGCAGCCATTAGTGAAATCTTCAGTTATTTTTCTTCCTTGCATAGGTTATCAGAGAGTACCAAAGGTAATATACTTCACCATAAAAAGCCTCACATAAGAAGCCCCACATTCATATGTGAACTGCAGGTTTGCAATTCCGTGAAGTTTTAGTATAAACAAAAAGAAGTTTTAAATTTTTTTAACTTTAAGATTATATTTCCCAAAGATTTTTTTGGGATCAGATCTACAGTAGTAATCCAGATTTAATTAACAGTGTCACCTTGTATTACCACATTAATATACCTTTCTTATTTCATGTCCAAACTAGTACTGCCCCAAGTTTTTTAGTGTCTTGTGGATGTACCAGCTCAAGTCAGCTCTAGCTACAACACACAATGTAGAGATTCCCTGTGAAAGTTAAAAGTATTTTTGGAAATTGAATGCAAACAGCTGCTAAGTAAATTTTCAATATCTTCCCACAAGCTACATCTTAAAAATATCACCTATTTAAAATACTGTAATTACTTTAAATATAGATCTGCGTATTACACCAGCTGTCTCATTTAGCTTGATGCAGAATTCTCTCTTCGAAAGGTACATAATGGATATACTGCTAGCATCACTAACATTTAGTCAGCTCAATTCCTCTGAGGGTCTTAATAGTTAGCAAAAATATTTAAGAAAGGGAAACATATCCATCTGGTTCTATTTTAGGGAGCACTTAACAGCTCAATTATACTGTCACTTCTGTATTAAAGGAATGGACAACATGCACCCCAGTTTCAAGAGCCCAAGCCACTGTTTGCTTGTTACTGTAAGAGACAGTAACAGCAGCCTTACAGCTAGATAACACTAGACCAAGCAAATTTCAAATTGCACAACTAACTGCTAGCTTTTGATGGCTTGTACTACCTGTACTAAAAAAAAAATAAAATAAAAACCTCCCAGAAAACCTTACGTGCAATATTTCAGAGAGGACTCTAAATAGTTTGTTTAGTTTTCTCACATCCTTATAAAAGTAGAAGCAAAAGTTACAATTCATGAAGATTCCCCCTTTCTTCTGAAACTGAAGACCAAATGAGCTTTAAACCACTCACAGATGACTGATCTGACATATTACATAAACCCCTGCAAATGTAAAACAGCATCTAGAAACTAAAGAGTATTTGCTACCAAATGTTCCAGATTGGCACTTGTATTGTTCTAACAAGGTACTGTCACATTCTGTGAAATATATTTTACCACGTAGCAAGTGCAGCTTATTGTGAATCCCCTGCAGCTTTGCTTCCATTACCATGTGTGCACCACTGAGGTTTGTTTAGCTGCCCTTTTCCCCCCACCCTCGTTCTTCAAACTATTCTACCAATGGCTATCATCAGACCCACTAAAGAAAATAAATTAAATTGCTATGTCCTAACACATATGTATGTATGTATATCCATACATATGTAAAACCAACAGTGACTTCTATTCTTCTTCACCACTTATTTCCCCCAACTCAAATGTCTGGTGTCCAGCATCCACCTGGTTAAAACAATACATCCAGAAAAATCATAATGTCTTGAATGCATTTAAAGTAATTTCACAAATTTTTCTCCCTGTTAACTGACATTAAAAGTTCAACATGTTATTTGGAAATTCTAAGAGTACTTGGCATTTGACATTCATTATGTATCTCATTTCACAGTATCTTCCAAAGCATGCAAAGAACAGAAGCAATAAAAAAATCCCCGAAGTACCCATGCAGTTTACCTTTTAAAAATACATGATGGAAATTTCTCACCTGCATAAATCATGTGTTCATACAAAACAAAAAAAACCCAAAAAAACCCAAAACACAACTGCCTCCCTTTTCAAGGTAAAAATAGTAGCCATACAGGCTCAGATGAAATTCTCGCATACAATAATGGGATTATTTTACACTTTTCTACACAGAGAAAATAACCAAAAGGGCTATTCTGCAGTACTTATTTATTCCAAAGTAAGAATTCCCTTTTCAAGTTAATTTAACCATGAAAACAAACTTATTCTCATATAGCGAAGACCAATGCACATTAGTCTCACTTCATCTGTTAACAGATAACTAAAAACCCCTGCTACTTCAGGAAATTCAATGGTCAGGCTAATTCTGTTTTGACCAAAGTTTACAGTAAACTCAGTAACTAACTGTGTACTGTGAAAATATGTCTACATAATGAATAGGCTTGATATAATTTCTTTTATAAAAATATAATTTTCTTTATTTTAATGTATCAACTCCCAAAAGAATTTAAATGTTCCTTCAAACATATCAACAAAACAAGTTCCTATTTAGAGCTAGTAACATCTCTAAGCATAGAGTCAATTCCAAGAGCTCATTTTATAACTCTAGGGATGAGAGCAAGGAAATCGCCTGAATATTAAAATGTGTGTCATATTAAGCATTCCTCCACAAATAAAGTTACTGTAAATCACATATTCTGTCAAATATGATCAGATAAATGTGTAGTTATTTAACAATCTAACTCCCATAAGTTTAATTCTGTGACATTAAAACATGATACTTACCTTTCATGATGTGGCAATTGTTGCCTGGACTGAATAGCTTTGATTAATTCAACAAAAAACTCTGGTTTTATAATTGGTCGACCACAAATCAAAGCACATATAGTCTGAAACGACAGAAAATATATATTTACTGTATGGCAAAAGTTCAGCTAGAATATGGTTCAACTGACATGAGCTTTTTAAGATCTTAGACGTGGAAAACATCACACAAACAAATAGAACAATACTGAATTTTGCTGCTGAAAACCAGGATAGTTTTGCTTCTAACAGCCTAGCTTTTAATTGCTGTCTTGACCAAAGTTATGAAAATATACAAGGCAACTGATGAAAATCAGTAACAGTCTTCAAAATTGGCTTTTTTCATTTTCTTTCCCTCCAACCTCCCATCAACGTATACCTCTTTCTAAACTTGGAAGAGTGGACTTCATAGCTTTGTAGAGGAAAATCTTGAGCAGGTCTAGAATTTAATTCGCATTTGTGGGAAAACTGCAAAGCAATGCCATCAATATGCAAAAGCTCAACATACCTTAACAGTAACTTTTACTGATACCATTACAAGATGAGTACACTCCTTTGTCCATTCATTCACTACAAGACCTCCAAGCTGCTGGATGGCTTGATTTAAAGCAGTTTTCTGAGCAACATCTAAACATGAGGAGCAGACAACCAAAGGTTCATACTCTACTCTGAAAAGAACAAGTAAAAGAGAATTGCTTTAGATATTTCAGCCAATCATTATGATGAACAGAGCTGACGTAACTATCATGTTTGTGTCTCAGGGAAATCACGGGGGGGGGGGGCGGACACAGACAAAAAAAAGAAAAAAAAAAAACCCCACCCTATAACTCTTACCTAGATCAAAGACTGTGCTTTACAATTTCCTGAAGAAAGTAAATACTGATTTTTATTCAGAAAAATTAACAACATTTTGACTTGATGTCTGAAATATTTCTAAGGACTTTTGGGTCTTTCACAGACATCACATAGAATTAGTGCTTGAAGAATACTGCAAGGTCAGGGAATATCAGAAGAAATGGAGCATGTGCTTCCAAAGGCAAAAGAACAGAACATGCTCAACAGAACAGTCCACAAACAGATCAGTATTTAAAAAATGTAAGTGTCACAGAATGCAAGTTCAAGTAAGTTTTTTTCCTAACACTGCCATTACTGTTGACCATAAGCCTATTTATATTTGTAGATCTTCCATATGGAATTACAGCATATCAAGTTCCATGATTTGATTTGGTTTAGTCTACAAAGCAGAAAGAAATTTAAATAATCTCTCTGGTACAACAGTGATGACGTATCTGGTCTCACAGCATGATTCCTGTACCACATTTCAGGTGTGTTGATCTAAAATATCAAAAATAATTTACTGTAATAAGTGGAGGAGAATGCCATTTGTGCTATCAAATAATACCAGCAGTAGTGACAAAACAGAGTGAAATTTTAAGGAACAAAGCCAACTTCTGGTTGCTTTAATGTTGATTTTAATGGTCATTAGAATTTGTTCTATTTACCTGCCACTTTACTTCAAGGAGTGCTTCATATATTCAAACAGATAGCACTGACTACCATGTTAAATTTGAAAAATTAGCAAGTTGGGTTCACTAAAGCTAATGCAGGCAGACGTCACGGCAACAAGCGTTCAATGGCTAGTGCTGCACAAAGCATTCTCCAGCTATCTCAGTTCTTTTCTCATTACATTATCAACAGCTAACAAGCTCTCCCTACCCTAAACTTTCCTCCCTTCTTTAGAACCATTTCTGGTTTAGGATTTTGTTCTTTGCCTAAGATAGCCTGAAAACACTCACTGTACACGATAAAACATCTTCTAAAATGCCAATGCTTTACTACAAACAATTTTAATTTCCTAGTGTCATAATAAATTATATTATAAAAATACGTAATGGAAAACTATCGCAGAAGCAGGTGTGGAACATAGGCAAAATATTACTCATTTCTTTTGCTTTCTAAAAATTCATCATTGTTGTATTGCTTGCCGAGTTTTATGATGTGCTAAAATACTCTTTTCAAAAACTGCAATTTTCTACTTGATATTTTATAATCAAAGCACTTACCTAAACTTGCTCTCAAGGACTCCAAAGTTGATTCTGTCACCAGACTGCAAAGACACCGAAGTGCCATTGAGTTTTGATCCATTAACAAAGGTACCATACTTAGACGTATCTGTTACTGTTAATATAGGGACTGAGAGAGACTGGCTCTGAAAATAAACATAAATAAGCCGTTATAGTTTATCAGAATGAGATAGTTTTATCAGAAACAGGTTACTACCATTACGGATCAAAGCAGTAGATAAATAAGAAAAAGCCCACAAAATACCATCCTAAATAAAGACTTTGGACAATGAGGCTGGCTATGTGTAATTATTCATCTTATGGTTTTCATTGTGAAGGAATGAGAGAAGACATGCATATTTTTAGCTTCAGAACTTTTGCGCTTCTTGCACTCAGTCTTTTTGAAGGCCATGCAAAGCAATCATTCACTGGCCCAAAGCCTCTGCTAGTGTGACTTAGCAAGGCTCTCAGATTTATTATTGATGCTTTTACCCACCATTCAGCCCTGGCATAGGTGCCCAAGTCACTTTCTTGGGCTAGAACTGCCCAAGCTAGTCTTCCACAAGCTGCAGGGCATGGTGACACCAGTGTGTCTTGAGAGAAGAGGTTAGACACTGTCATAGTTCCCAAATGGTTCACAAGCCAATGAGAACATTGTCAGTTTGTTTTTACGAAATTTTGCTACGTAGTTATACACTATTTGTAGTATTAAAAGGACAAATAAATTTTATGTATTCCAAATTCTATGTAAGGTTACATAAATGAAATTCCTGCTGACTGGCTTCAAAATGTCTGTAAACACTGCAACACATAAGTGATAGTAAATTGCTGCTTGCTAATTCTCCTTGGGACATTTTTATTTTCAGTCCCCTAAGCAAACACAGAATTAATGATGTGGAATGAAACACGAACTAAGCCTGCAGTAGGACAACTGAAGAACTTCCCAGAACCAAGACCTAAAACTTGTCTATGTAATGAAATTTAATTGCATAATTTTCCTGCTGTGATTATTTTAATACAAATTCCTAGTAAATCTTCACTCTGGGATAAAAGGGAGCTTGCACCAGTAGAATTATGCCACTAAATTTCTCAACACAGGCAAGCAACCCTGAGGGAAAAAAAAAAAAGTCAAGATTAAGAAAAGACAGGTGATCAATGGTTCTACTCCAAGTATAAAACACCAGTGAGAGCAAAATGAGAGTACGTATGGTCAGGGCAGACTGAATTACCCACAGAGCATATCGATAACGCAGTAAAATGCCAGCTACTTACAGGAGTTGTTTCAGGACGGCTTACTGTCAGAATTGCATGACTTCGACTGATGGACTGATCATCCTGAATTAAAATTGCACAGTTTTTGCGTCCAATAACATATTCTGTACCACTTAAAAGCCGATATGGCTCTCCTGAAAATAAACAAAAGACAGAAAAATATCAATTTACAAAAAACTCCAAAATACCCAAAGCACTTAGGAAACATTCAGAAGTTTGCAGTGTATCTGAAACTCAACTTTGTCATGCATCATTTATTAGGCTGACTAGAATTATGCATTTACTTTATAGATAAAATCTCTTTCTTCCCCTCTCCCTTGCTTTGTCCATTATAAAAGGATACATTTTATGATAAACAAAGCAGTTACAAAAGTGGCAGCACACTTTTTTCAAAGACAATATATTTTTAGTAATACTTTGCTTAACTTTTCTCTTGTATTACTTCTTGAAGATTAAGTGTTACATATAGAAGGAAAAAAAAAGATTACTATGTAAGATAGCTTTTCCAAAACACAAGTTTTAAGGGTACCTAATTTTTTGAGAGTAAATAATTTATTTACGTAACTTATTAAGAGGTTCAGAGGAAAATGTCCTCCTAATGAATGTAAGAAGATCTGCAATGTAAATCAAATTGATACTTAGTAAGTTCAGTCTCTGACCTATGCTTTAGCTCATTCTTGGTATCTGTCATCTAGACCACATGTTGGCCTTTCAGTGAATGGCTTGACTACATCCAAAAGGTCTGTGTTACCTACCAGTCAACAGAACCAGAAATGTTTCTTGATGAAAATGAATGAATAACTACAAATTAAATTCTAGCTATCAACCCTGGGCAAATAACTTTCCAAATACGAACTGCACAGAAATGATCATCCTGAATACAACAATACCAGTGTTTTGGCTCTTGCTCAACAGTTTTCCAGGCTGTAAGAGATAACTCAGTTCGTTTCAATAGGATTAAGTATTGTTACCACTAGAAGATAAATCAAACATCCAAAGTTCATTCCCAATGAATTAGGAAATAAATAGCAGATACAGTTGTGATAGGACTGCTCGTTATACAGAAGAGAAACATTTAAGTCAAGAAGAAATTTGTATATTATATGATACCTATTATCAAAGTTATCAATGTATTGAAGCTCCCATGGATAAAGAAACTGATGAAGAAAGGTACAGTGGCAATTCAGTTTCAAAACTCTGCATCCAAGAAACAACATGATGTCTTAAGTTCAACACTTGATCCTTGAAACATCAACATGATATTTAGACATCTTTTCTGAAAGGAGAGACTCCTGAGGTTGACTCCTGCCTCAGAGCTAAACTCTTCAGGTATTTTAAAGCACCATTCTGTGACCTACTTCACTGGCTGCAGCAGCACCTAAAGACATCCCGCATGGGTTCGCACAGCGAAAAGCCCTATTAAGTTGCTGTGGTTTAACCCCAGCCAGCAACTAGGCACCACGCAGCCGCTTGCACACTCCCCCTGCCCACTGGGATGGGTGAGAGAATCGGAAAAAAGTAAAACTCAAGGGTTGAGACAAAGACAGTTTAATAGGACAAAAAGGAAGAAAACAATAATAATGATGATAATAAAATGACAATAATAATACTAAAAGAATTAGAATATACAAAACAAGGGATGCACAATGCAATTGCTCACCACTCGCCGACCGATGCCCAGTTAGTTCCTAAGCAGTGATCCGCTCCTCCCGGACAACTCCCCCCAGTTTATAGACTGGGCATGATGTCATATGGTATGGAATATCCCTTTGGCGAGTTTGGGTCTGCTGTCCTGGCTGTGTCCCCTCCCAGCTTCTTCTGCCCCTCCAGCCTTCTTGCTGGCTGGGCATGAGAAGCTGAAAAATCCTTGACTCAGTACGAACACTACTTAGCAACAACTAGAAACATCAGTGTGTTATCAACATTATTCTCATACTAAATCCAAAACATAACACTATACCAGCTACTAGGAAGAAAATTAACTCTATCCCAGCCGAAACCAGGACAGTATCACCCCTTATTCTATACCATTTATGTCATGCTCAGGTCCCACACTTTCCAATACATCCCAATTAATCACCATCACCTTTCGTGTCCTTTGATATATATACACACACGCACACAGATATCATTCCCTTAGTCTGTGGGCCATCCCTATAAAATGTCTATTGACTTCATTTAGTCCATAACTTTGGGGTCCATCTGTCATAACAGTCTTTCTGGGCATGAGGGATGGTGTGAAGTCTGCTCAGTTGGCAGAGCAGGATCAGGCTTCGGTGTGGTGCGGCGGGCAGGTGACACTGGGCGCAGCAGGAGGATGATGTGTAGTGTTGGATTGTTGCATGCTGAAGTCAGTTCTGGTTCCATCACTACTGCGCTTCGCTCAGTTTTATCAAAGTTCATTCTTCATTAGTCTAAGTGATTCTTATTGCAATACCATTGATATAGCATGTAACAATTATAGCAATGATGATACACAGTGGCACGGTTATATAGCAATTAACATAATACAATTTAATCTATTGGCTGTTCTCACCTAAAATCAAATCCCCTTGAGGCACACATCGGACCTCCCCATCCTTCCGCATCACCCACCAAGTGCACCCAGGTCCTTGAGCAAAAGCAATTCCACAAATAAGTTTGCCTTTGCCTACGCCTTTGGCAGGAGTAACCCAGACTGTCTTCCCTAACGTATTTTTTTATGTGCACTACAGGGACTTTATCCCCTTCTACAGTACGTAAAAGTTTTGATTGGGCAGGGCCAGCCCGATTGGCAGATCCTCTAGTGTTGACTAACCAGGTGGCTTTTGTTAAATGTGTATCCCAATGTTTGAAGGTTCCACCCCCCATTGCTCTCAGTGTAGTCTTTAACACTGCATTGTATCATTCGATTTTCCCGGAGGCTGATAGGGGATGTGATATACCCACTCAATGCCATGCTCTTTGGCCCAGGCGTCTATGAGGTTGTTTAGGAAATGAGTCCCACTGTCTGACTCAATTCCTTCTGGGGAACCATGTAGCCATAAGATTTGCTTCTCAAGGCCCAGGATAGTGTTCCGGGCGGTGGCATGGGGCACAGGATGTGTTTCCAGCCATCCGGTGGTTGCTTCCACCATTGTAAGCACATGGTGCTTGTCTTGGCAGATTTGTGGGAGTGTGATATAATCAATCTGCCAGGCCTCTCCATATTTATATTTCAGCCATCGCCCTCCATACCACAGAGGCTTTAACTGCTTGGCTTGCTTAATTACAGTGCATGTTTCACATTCATGGATAACTTGTGCAATAGTATCCATGGTCAAGTCCACCCCTCGATCACGAGCCCATCTATATGTTGCATCTCTTCCTTGATGACCTGAGGTGTCATGGGCCCACAGAGCTATAAATAATTCACCCTTCTGTTGCCAGTCCAGCTCCACCTGAGCCACTTCAATCTTAGCAGCCTGATCCACCTGCTGGTTGTTTTGATGTTCTTCAGTGGCCCAGCTCTCGGGTACATGGGCATCTACGTGACGTACTTTTACAACCAGATTCTCTAGCCGGGATGCAATATCTGGCCACAGTGTGGCGGCCCAGATGGGTTTACCTCTGCGTTGCCAGTTGCTCTGCTTCCACTGCTTCAACCACCCCCACAGGGCATTTTCTACCATCCATGAGTCAGTATAAAGTATTGGTCAGTTTTCTCGTTCAGCAATATCTAAAGCCAGCTGGATGGCTTTCACCTCTGCAAACTGACTCGATTCACCTTCTCCTTCTGCAGTTTCCGCAACTTGTCATATAGGACTCCATACAGTAGCCTTCCACCTCTGATGTTTTCCCACAATGCGACAGGACCCATCAGTGAACAGGGCATATTGCCTCTCATTTTCTGGCAGTTTATTATACAGTGGGGCCTCTTCAGCACGTGTCACCTCCTCCTCTGGTGATATTCCAAAATCTTTGCAATCTGGCCAGTCTGTGATCAATTCTAAAATTCCTGGGTGACTGGGGTTTCCTATTCAAGTTTGTTGTGTGATCAGTGCAATTCACTTACTCCACATAGCATCAGCTGCATGATGTGTAGAGGGAACCTTCCCTTTGAACATCCAGCGCAGCACCGGCAGTCCAGGTGCTAATAGGAGCTGTGTTTCAGTACCAACCACTTCCAAGGCAGCTCAAACTCCTTCATAAGCTGCCAGTATCTCTTTTTCAGTTGGAGTATAGTGGGCCTTGGATCCTCTGTATCCCTGACTCCAAAACCCTAGGGGTTGACCTCAGGTCTCCCCTGGTGCTTTTTGCCAGAGGCTTCAGGTAGGGCCATTCTCCCCGGCTGCAGTGTAGAGCACATTTTTAACAGCTGGTCCTGCCCGGACTGGCCCAAGGGCTACTGCATGAACTATCTCCCGTTTAACCTATTCAAAGGCTTGTTGTTGCTCAGGATCCCATTTAAAATCATTCTTCTTCTGGGTCACTTGATAGAGAGGGCTTACAATCAGACTGTAATTTGGAATATGCATTCTCCAAAAACCCACAACACCTAAGAAAGCTTGTGTTTCCTTTTTACTAGTCAGTGGACACACAGCTGCTATTTTGTTGATCACATCCATTGGGATCTGACAATGTCCATCTTGCCATTTTATTCCTAAAAACTGAATCTCCTGTGCAGGTCCCTTCACCTTACTTAGTTTTATGGCAAAATCGGCTTTCAGAAGGATTTGGATTATTTTCTTCCCTTTCTCAAAAACTTTTTCTGCTGTGTTGCCCCATACGATGATGTCATCAGTGTACTGCAGGTGTTCCGGAGCTTCACCCTGTTCCAGGGCAGTCTGCATTAGTCCATGGCAAATGGTGGGGCTGTGTTTCCACCCCTTGGGCAGTCGATTCCAGGTGTACTGGATGCCCCTCCAAGTAAAACCACACTGTGGCCAGCACTCTGCTGCCAAAGGGATTGAGAAAAATGCATTAGCAATATCAATTGTGGCATACCGCTTGGCTGCCTTCAACTCCAATTTGTATTGAAGTTCTAGCGTGTCCGGCACAGCAGGACTCAGCGGCGGCGTGACTTCATTCAGGCCACGACAGTCTACTGTTAGTCTCCATTCTCCATCAGACTTTCGCACTGGCCATATAGGGCTGTCAAAGGTGAGCGAGTCTTCCTGATCACTCCTTGGCTCTCCAGTCAACGAATCAGCTTATGGATGTGAATCAGGGAGCCTCGGTTTGTGTGATATTGCCGCCAGCGCACCATCGTGGTAGCGACTGGCACTTGTTGTTCTTTGTACCTCAGCAACTCCACAACCTCAGCGAGGTTGTGAGGGTCCTCAGCAAGACCAGGCAAGGTAGACAGTTGTTTAATTTCCTCTATCTCCAAGGCAGCTATACCAAGAGCCCACCGATACCCCTTTGGGTCCTTAAAATACCCTCTCCTGAGACAGTCTATGCCAAGGATGCATGGGGCCTCTGGGCCAGTCACAATGGGGTGTTTCTGCCACTCATTCCCAGTTAGGCTCACTTCAGCCTCCAATACAGTTAGCCGTTGGGATCCCCCTGTCACACCAGAAATACAGATGAGTTCTGCCCCTTTATAACTTGATGGCATTAGAGTACACTGTGCACCGGTGTCCACTAGAGCCTTATACTCCTGTGGGTCTGATGTGCCAGGCCATCGACTCCACACAGTCCAATAAACCCGGTTGTCCCTTTCCTCCACCTGGCTGGAGGCAGGGCCCCTCTAATCCTGGTCAGAGTATTTGTTACTCACTTCTTGTAAAAATGACTTCGAAGTCCCTTCAAGAGGATCAAAAGTAAGATCAGCCCTTCTGCTCTGTCTGGGGAATTGCCCGCTGGAAACTGGAGCAGCATTTTTCCTGGAAGAATCCCCTTCTGTGGTTGTTTTTGCTTGCAACTCATGTACCCGTGCATCTAGGGTCGAGGTAGGTTTTCCATCCCACTTCCTCATGTCCTCTCTGTGGTCACGCAGGTAAAACCACAGGGTACCCCGTGGTGTGTACCTTCTATATTCTCTCTCTTGAGCAGAGGAATACTCACTCCTAATAGCTGAGATACTGGTCTGTACAGGTGGGGAGTAGGACTTTTCTATCAGTTCAATCAGTTTTTTGGACTTTTCGGACAGTTTTTCGGACTTTTCGGACAGTTTTTCCACAGCTGAGACGCAGGCTCGTAGGGAGGAAGAGAGATTTTTTTCGTATCGCCAGAGCTGGTGAGCTATTTCATCCACCGTCGGTGCCTCTTCATCTTTCCAGGTCAGTACTGCCAATGGGCTGGCATACGACTATGGTACACTCCATACGAAGTTCCACCACATGGATCCTGTGCAATGGACTTTGCCTGGATCTCTGGGTAATTGTGCGTTGTCTGGGTCAAAATAAATCATCTCTAGCACAGCTAATTTCCTCAGGTACTGGATACCTCTCTCCATGGTGGTCCACTTGCCTGGTTGACATATTACATCTTCCTTGAAGGGATACCTTTCCTTCACACTTGACAGGAGTCGCCTCCAGAGGCACAGGGCTTGTGTCCCTTCTTCAATCGCCTTGTCAATGCCACCTTCCCCAGAAAGTGATCCCAGCTGCTTGGCTTCCCTACCCTCTAATTACAGCCTACTAGCCCCATTGTCCCAACATTCGAGCAGCCAGGTGATAATGTGCTCACCTGGACAATGGCTGAAATCTTTTGGCATATCCCACAGCTCACTCAGGGATAGGGATCGGGTGATTACCTCTGGTTGTGCCTCTTCTTACTGTTCTCGTGATGACCCTGGTTCATCTTCATCCCTTACTAAGCAAACTGGTTTTTTTGCACATTTCTTCTTCTGTACAAGGGCAACTGATACCGGCACAGGTTGGTTCTCTGGTTCAGCTGCAGTGCCTGTCGCAGGGGTTGGAGTAGCCACAGTGCCTGTCGCAGGGATTGGAGTAGCCACAGTGCCTGTCAGTCTGTTTTCCCTCCCTGTTCCCTGAGAGCGCTGCATGATATCGAGCAGTGTTTGGCAGATACTGCCCAGGGCCCAGCACAGTGCGGTAAGTTGTGCCTCTTTAGAATAGCCACAGCATTTTCCTTTCAAATATTCTATCACTTTATGAGGGTCCTGTAGTTGTTCAGGAGTGAAGTTCCAAATCATTGGAGGTGAGAAGTTCTCTAGATACCTGCCCATATTCTCCCACATGCCACGCCACCCATGACTAGCCAGCATCAGGGCAGATCTCTGGGTGATATTCTTAAACAGTTGTTTAACCTTAAACAAGACCTGGAACACATTCAGGAGACATAGCAATAGGAACATGCTGGTTTGAACATCCCAAGGATATTCAAAATTCTCAAGAGCTATTGTAATTTGCCTGGAGGAGAAGGGGAAGGTGAAGAAATGTGTCTCCCCCATGGACTGGCTCTCCAACGAAAAAAAGTAAAAGGTGTAATTACTAATATTTTCTGATAGATGACTCCCAAAGTACAGAGATGACGGCAATGCTGAGTACAAATACCAGATTAGTTCCACAACGAGCAATTCTATCGTATCATAAGCCAGTTTTTCAAAGTACAACAACATGATAACTCTAGCCCAGTTCCCACAGGTGAAAACCAGCACAACAGGGAGCATATACTGCAAGTAAGGTATTACATAATGCACCTTTAAGAACAAGTGCACCAACTTTGAGAGCGAATAAATCAACACTGTGATCAGCAACTATTGAACCAATACAATGAATGCTTATAACAAATTCGTTCTAACGCATTCCAGTCAGATTTGTCGTTCATTATCTCAACCCATCGAGCCCCACATTGGGCGCCAAAAAGGACTGTCGTGGTTCAACCCCAGCCAGCAACTAAGCACCATGCAGCCACTTGCTCGCTCCCCCCACCCACTGGGATGGGTGAGAGAATAGAAAAACGTAAAACTCGTGGGTTGAGACAAAGACAGTTTAATAGGACAGAAAGGAAGAAAATAATAATAATGATGATGATGATAATAATAATAAAATTACAACAATAATACTAAAAGAATTAGAATATACAAAACAAGGGATGCACAATGAAATTGCTCACCACTCACTGACTGATGCCCAGTCAGTTCCCGAGCAGTGATCCGCTCCTCCCGGACAACTCCCCCCAGTTTATAGACTGGGCATGATGTCACATAGTATGGAATATTCCCTTGGCCAGTTTGGGTCAGCTGTCCTGGCTGTGTCCCTTCCCAACTTCTTCTGCCCCTCCAGCCTTCTCGCTGGCTGGGCATGAGAAGCTGAAAAATCCTTGACTCAGTATAAACACTACTTAGCAACAACTAAAAACATTAGTGTGTTACCAACATTATTCTCATACTAAGTCCAAAACATAACACTATACCAGCTACTAGGAAAAAAATGAACTCTACCCTAGCCAAAACCAGGGCATAAATTTAACAGGCGCTGTGGTCTGCAGTGCTCAAGGGAAAAACCGGAGGCTCAGCCATGCACGAGTGCCCAGGGCGAGGAGGACCTCTGTCACCACTAGTCCACACCGGACCAACGCAGCTTTGCCCGAGGAGCACGGACAAGCAAGCCCGACTGGAGACCCCAGTGGAAGCCGAAACGCCGGCTCCTGGCGCCGGTACACCTCGGCATCCGAAGGTAACGGCCGGGCCGGCAGGTTCCGGCCTCACGGGCCGCCGCGGGACTCGAGCCGCAGGCCAGGCGCCGGCCCCCCGCCCCGGGGATCCGCGCAGACGCAGGCCGGGGCGGGGAAGGGCCGGCGGCCCGGGGTGCCCGGGCCCAGCCCGCCCGAGCGGCGGCGGTGTCTGGCGGTCCCTCACCTTTTCCTGCGGCGGGCACCAGCTTCCACATCCTGGAGGGCGGCGAGGGGCGCCTCGGGGCGGGGGAGGGAGGTTGGGGGCGCTTCGTCCAGCGCCCCCCGGCGAGCCGGGGCAAGGCCGGGAAGAGAAAACACCTCGCTCGCTGCTGCTGCTGCCGCCGGAGCCGCCGCGTCCCTGCGAGGCCCGGGCCAAGGCTGCGGCCGCGCGGTGAGAGGGGAAGGGAAGGGAGGGGAAGGGAAAAGAGCGCTGGCTATCGGGGGCAGGGAGCCAGTGCAGCCGGGGCCCGGCACGCATGCGCGGCGGGGAGGGACAGACCCGCGCCTGCCCGGCCTTGGGAGGTCCCTGGTCTCTCACCAGCCCTGCGTGGGGCCTGCCGCTTTCCCGTGTTCGCGGCCCGGGTCTCCGTTGCAGCCCCCGGGAGCTGCCGGTCGCCCCTGCCCCGTGACCGCTGAGGCTGGGACTGGCAGCCCCAGGCTGAACTGAGGCGGGGCTCCTGGGCCCAGGGGCAGGGTGCAGGTGGGGGCCCCAGGTGAGGCGGGGCAGGGCTGGCAAGGCCTGAGGAGCCCCCCCACCCCGACAGTTGCGTCCCTCTGTCCTACCCTTCAGAGTGCGCTGATAGCCCTAACACAATGCATTGCATGCAGAATAGGAAATACTGCAGAGATTCATCTCTTAACTGAAAGCAACTTTTGGATAAAAAGAAGAAATGTACTAGAATTTTAAGTAAAAGAAAAAATGCCTGGGAGTTTGAAGGTCATTCGGCAGGTTACCAAAGACTCGCTACTCTGTTACGCTGAATTTTCTGGAAAGGAACAGCAGAGGGCAGGTATGGAGAAGCCATATGTGCATGACTCCAGTCACACACATTTGATGTAAGGCTCAAAATACCCATTTCCCCTTGTGCTGTGCAGCTCACAAGGAGCAGAGTGTCAGATGCCTGATGCCCATAATCATTTCGGCCAGCAGTTGGAGAGCAAATTTCTTCCTACTGGGAAATCAGCTTGCTTCTCAAGTAATGAATATTGGTAATTGTTTGCCTCTTATCTTTGTAAAACAGCGAACGCTTTTGGAGGTATGTCCTCAGTTAGTTAAGAAGTTTTAGCATCAGAAAACCTGTGGAGTTGAAATGGAGTGGGGGAACTCAGGATAACATTTTTCTAATAGGAAAAGATTAATTCAAAACATACAGAAATGTAAACAGGAGCTGTCAGTCACAAATGTTGTTTCTGTAGAATCATAATCTGTTTAATCTCCATGTGGTATGACTTTAAGTATCCTTTGTCCTTAAATGTTGACTTAGATACCTTTTTATATTTTCCCTCCTACGCTTCTCCTAAGATAAATGATCCCAGTCTCCTTAATCTCTTTTCTTGCGAGTTTTCTTCATCTTCTTTGCTTGTTTTTTTTAGTCCCTCATAATTTTGCAATTTCAGTCAGTTTTGAGCTAGGGTGACCAGAAATATAGAGTGTATCCTAAATGAGACTATTTCTCTGCTTTATATAACTGTACTTAAATATTCTCTGTATTGTTGTCATTATTCCATGTCTTATTTATCCTGTTGGCTTGACTTTTGTGATTACAACCTCATATGACAAATCATCATCATAAGAAACTGTATGAATCCTGTGAACCCCATTATAATGTTTATACTTTCAATCTCCCTGCATTTATCCAATCTTATTTTATTTTCTGGTACCGTGTTTTCCCATTCATTTACCTTCTAGACTTCTTGAGTTCTTGCTGTCTCTCTGATCCTGATTGACCCAGCTGTCTGTCCTGTAATATTTGTTGGTTTTCTACTTGTTCCTTTTTTCATTTCATAAATAAATGATTCTGCAGAGTCCAAAACTCAGAGACTATCAGAGCAGAAAGAGGCATTTCAGATATTCATATGGACTGCAGGCTTAACTTGCAGATAACTGGTGAAATAGTACCATAGTTGACTAACCCCTGCAAAACAGTATCTAAACAGAATATTAAGGTGATCTATCATTAAACTTTTGCCCTGAACAGAAATGTAGGTCTGTGTTATGTCCATGTTAATATTTTATCCCTGACCTAGGATTTTTTTTTTTTCTTAGTAGCCTTTTGTGTCAAAAGTCTCTTGGACTATTTTTAAACTTTATCATCAGGTGCTATGCATTTCTTTTGACAAGGTAGTTTGAGTGGCAGAAACAGCACTGGCATGCAAGTTTACAATGAGGACTCAGGTTTCTGTTGAGCTCTATGTTACGCCACTTGGCCAAACCCTTGAAAATCAAAATTATGCCTGCCAGCTCTTATATATTCATTACCTCGTAAGCATTTCTGTAAGAGATTATTGAGACATAATTATCTTTGCAGAAAACTAGTGCTAGTTAGACACTTTCAGATCATGCTTCTCTAGATGTTATGGTTTTTAATTACTTTTCCCCTACAGATGTTACAGTCCTATAATTTCTCGTTACCCTAGAAGATTTTTTAAAAAACAGATACTTTCTGTACTTTAAACCTCCTGACATACTTTAAACCAGAGATTGGATGCTTTAATATTTCAGTTAAGCTATTCTTAAACTCTTCCTAAACTTGTAAATAAGCATCACCCAAACTGAAGTAGGATTTTATAAAGTGGAGTAATAGCCTATTAAGCCAACTTATTTTCCTTGTAAAATGCAGATAGTCTGCCTTCAATTATATTTTTAGATCGTGAGACATGAAAGTGTTATTGCAGTTTTTAAAATTTGTCTGCTTCCTAGTCTTGGAGACTACTTTCTTCTTATTACCAAAAAATAACAGGTCTGATATAGGAATTGCAGCTCATCAATGAAAGTTGCTGAAAAACATTTTCTGAAATTTAATTTTGTCATAACTTCTTGTTCACTTTTACCATGACGACGATTCTTTCAGAGGTAGCTGTTTGGCACATTTCTATCTTCCAATGCGTAAAAGGTTTGCTTTTGTAGTTTGTTTCCTCTTACTTGTCAGCTTCATTCCAGTGAAGCTTTCTAAATTCTGTAGTATTTGTTAATTTTAAAACATCTCTTGAACTATATTCGCTCCCTTTCTCCAACTTTCATTTTTTTGTTCAGTGATTACATCTCTCTTGAGACTCTGTGTTTTGAATCAACTGATTTTAATGAAATGTTACTATCTAAACCTTACAGTGACTCTTTAACACCTACCAGATATTTGACATACCACTTTAATGATCCTGTGGCAACTACTACTTAGTGGCGTGGCACTATTGCTTCAGTGGCTGCCAGACGGTATGCAGGACTAATAATGATAACATACTCTGGAACTGACCGTACCAACAGAGCATCAACATTTTTTTTTTCTCTAAATGTTGAACAATGAGCTGTTTGACCATTTTTATACAGGGTGCTGATGACTAAGCCATAGGATTTTAATTTTGATGCCTCTGAACTCCCATAGCAGCATGTATTCAGTCTGCCCTGAATGCTTAATTCAAAAGTTGATAGTATAGACCCACTGATAGGTTTGTTGTCTTTCATGCCAAGTTTTGTAACTGCGTAGATTCGTCGGTGTGATCTCTTCTCCTCAAAACCTGCAGCTTTATCAAATCCCTAAGTTCTTATGGCTACAGTGCTACTCCCCCATCCCCTTACCCTGCCTTTCCTTATGGCCAGATAGGACTCTGCAGGCTTCTCTGCCTTATTACCCAGGCTGTGCAAAAGGGTGGGTATCAGTCAGTCATTACCTTTCCGAACAGCCAGTCTACGTGCTCAACATAGATAAATCAAATGTCTTGTTATCTCAACATAATCCCCTGTAGATTAACATGGTTTAATGTTCACACACGGCTCAGGCCTCTTCTGAACTCCACTGACAGTGCTGAATTTGAAATGAGGAATCTTGGTCTTTCTGGTAAACCTTGCTTCACAGCAGTCAACAAGGTGAAAGGTGTTGGTGTGTGCAGTGGGGCCAGCGTGGAGCCTCTGTGCTGCTGCTGTCAGGGAGCGAGCTGTGAATGCGCTCAGCACAATCTCACCCCAAATCAGGCCGTGTGTTACCCACCCCATTTGAAATCCCAGTTAGCAGACTGCTGTGCCACCGCTTGTCTCATACTTCTTAAATAAACAACCCCCTCCCCCAAAAACACATGCCAAGAACTGCCAAGACCGCTTGAGAGGAGCTATGCTCAGGATACAGAGGGCACATCAATTCCTGGTTTTAGATCCCACAAGGCAAAAAAAAAAAGATATTTAGTGTCCTTCAAATAGAATTGAGTAAATCATTTGCAATAAAAAAAACCCAACCCAGTGAAGCATATAAACTGAACCGAACACAATCTGTTCCTCGCAGCTGGAACTCGAGGCCTCGGGGTGGTGGCAGTGGCCGGGCGAGGCGCCCAGGGGGCGGGGGCGGCCGGCGGGGCCAAGCCCCTGCGGCTGGCGGGGCCCCGATTTCGTGCTGCAGCGACGGCCTCGCTAGTTCCCCACCTCAGTAGCTCAGGCAGGAGTGTCGGCGGCGCACTCCGACCGATAGCGCACCCGTGCCCGGCCAGGGACCGCGGGGAGACCCGGCTGCCACACCGCCTCCCGCCCCGGGGCGGGCGCTGGCCCCGGCCACGGAGCAGGCGCACAGCTTGCCACGCCGGGCCCCTCGGCAGGGAAAGATGGCGGCGGCGGTGCGGCTGGGGCGGTGCAGTGTCCGTGGCGGTGCCGCCGCTTGCTTCTCTGGCAGCGGGCGGGTAAGGTGCTCCCTGCTCTGGTGGGGCCGAGGGCAGTCGGCCGGTGCCTCGGGGGTGCTCCGCGATCTCCTTCACCGCTCCCCCGGGGCTGCCCGGGCGCTCTTGTCCTGTCAGAGGGCACGGCGGGTCTCTGCGGACGGTGCAGCCCGTCGAGCCGACGCCTCCCGGCCGTCTCACGGGCTTCCCCCCCGCAGTCGCGGGGAAAGCTCTCTCGCCGTCGTCGAAGCGGTGTCGAGGGGCGGCCCAGGCTTGAGGGGAGCTCCGGCTGCTGGGGTTTGGGGAAACAGCCGAGAAATGCCCCGAGGGTGGGGACACCCCCCGGTTCTCCTCAGCGCCCGGCGCAATCCGCGCCGGCCCTGTCTGCCACAAGAGCCCTCGCAGAGGTGCAGCCTGTGCTCCCCGGGACATGGCCCGCCAGCCCTGCTGCAGGGCAGTTGCCGTTTCTCTCCCATATCAGTACAAGCTGTAGAGGCATTGGTATTGCCCTTTGATCCCAATAGCAAAGTTAGGCAGTGCGGTTTAGGTAAAGTGGTTTGAATATTGCTGCGGAAGCAGTGCCATGGCTGATTTGTGTGGGTGTTGCTGGACGCTGTTTTTGGTGAGTTCTGCCCAGGCACAGTGCTTCTTACCAGTGACTGCTTGTGTGCTTCCGAGAAGGCCGCCTGCAGTAATTTCATGATTCACTTCCACCCCCTGGGTAGGGGTTGTTTTTTGGTTTGTTCATGTTTTGGGTTTTTTTTTAAAGCTGTTTCCTGGCTTCTTTATATCTCTGTTTACACCTGAGGTTTAATTTAAAACCTTGACCTTAAATAGTGGAGTGATCAAATTGAGTGGATCCTGTCACAGAAGCCCCTAGTGCAAGGTAGTAATGAAATGATAGCAGTCTCATGAAAAGATTGCTGAATTACATCATCTTTACTGACTGCTTGATGTCGTTACAGTACTTTATTAATCTTGGTGCAGTCTTCCTGCGTGCCCCTGCTGTGGCGTGCTCCCTCATGTTCCTCCCCCAAGCAGGAGGAAAGCTGCTTGCACGGTTTCTGTAGTGCTGAGCAAGGGGAGTAGGCTGTGTCCGTCACTAACAGAGCACCTGATCAGGCGGACTCAGTACTGTGTAGGGATTATCTCCAGTTATCTGCTTATACTGGAGGAAGAGGGAGTCCAAATGCAGTCTTGATTTGTAGTCTCTGCCATGAGCTGAAGTTCTCCAGAGGGAGCCCTTCTCTCTCCCTGCGTACCTGAAGAGAGATGAGATGAATAGGGGACTATTCATCAGGAAAGACCCAAAGGAGAATCTTCACACGCCCCTTTCCTGGAGGCTTAATAGTATTCTGGTACTCCGTGAAAATATGCAAATTTTATTTTCGTTGGGAGAATTAAAAAAATTATCAGTATTTTACAGACATTTGGTGGCAGATCTGATCTGTAGAACTTTGTTATTTCAGAAAAATGTTGTGACATTCTTTGGATTTTTCCATTTGGTCTGCTTCTGTTCCTTAGAACCGCCTTTGGTTTATTTTTTAATTTGTGAGAAGCCATTGCACATAGCTCAAGAGTCCAAGTTCCAGAAAGAATCCCTAAAGTACACATTTAATATAAATGCTGTAGGACTTGCTGCATTGCTTTACTTTTGTGATAATTCTAGCTTTAGTTTGAGCTTTACTTTCTTAATTTTGTTCTACATAGTGCCCACAACTCTTCCTTACTCTTAGTTTTTGTTTCATCATTTCTTTGGAACATGAGCTGCACTAAATTGGCAGTGTAATTCCATGATTATTCTCTCTGTTTTCACCTGTGTTGCTCACATGCAAATGTATTATCACGCAGAAAGATTCACATGCACGCTTTCTCAGGCCAACTTTAAGCTCTGTGAAACCCCCATCCCTGTGCATTGTAGCTGTGGCATGTGCAGATTATTCAGCTACCACTAAAAATGTTGTCTCTTAATTTTAGTGTTGAAAATGTGAGTTGGTAAATAGAACAATAAGTTGCAGTATTTTTACTATTATAAAATAACCTTTCTTCTTTGTGTCAACCTATTGAACAATTGCATGTTTTTTAACACCACCATACAAGAGTAACCATTTAGTCTTCTTTCCTAAAATTCTACTAGAATTTTTTGTATTCACATAAAAACATTAAAGGCTCAAGTACAAATTAGTATTAGAGAAAATAAATATAACTTACATTCTTCTCATTTTTTGCACATAAAAAATAAAAATAATGTAGTTTTGTCATATTTAGAGGTGTTTGCAGCTTCAGGTTAAGGTAACTTTTGTATTCTGAATAATTTGGGAATTTCTGAATTACTACTGTAATGCTGCTGTTCCAAAGCATTTAATTCAGTATTTAGCTTAGGGCTTGAGTTAGTTTAGTGTTTTAGGATGCTAGAAATATCCTCTTGCCTATTTTTGCTGTGACTTTCTTGGTGACATCACAAATTTTTCATTGCATTAATGGGATGTTTTCTTATTAACATGGGTCACTAGATGTCATACTGAATTTTCTTCTCTTTTCATGTATGTTTTTAAACACATACCAATCATGGGGTTTTTTGCAAGGACCAGTTCATCGAGGGCTAATTTACTGTAAATGGTATTTCTGATGGGTGTAGTGCTGATAACTAAACCTTGCACAGTTTTGTCTGGGAGATGGCATTGGTTTGCTTAGCAGCTCCAGTAACAATTGGGACAGGTCTCATGGAGTTTGATTCTACCCCATTCTCCAGTAAAGAAGAATGTTTTGTTGACTACAGTAGTAAAGGATCAAAGCCTTGAAGCTACTACTGATGCTTTTGAATTTGTAAATATATACACGTGTAATCTCAAAATCACGTGGATTTGTTAGGGCTAAACTCCTTATGCATAAAGTACAGTACCTATATGAATCTGAAACCCAAATCCTGCTGGGAGTCTGTAATTAGTTGATAATGGTTTTCCACACACTTTAGTAAAAGTGACAGACGTAAGAATAACTAACTTTCAAAATGACAAAAATCATGATTAAAATATTTTTTCAACAGTTCTCTAGTTGCAATGGAACATCTAAAAATAGCTCAGGTGCTTCCCTAGTCTAATATTAGCATTTTTGTGAAGGTCTGCGTGTTTTAGTATAATATAATCTAATAGTTCCTAGATTCAATTTATAATAAGGCAGTTACGATTGTTACGTCCACTGTCATAAGAAAATCTAATCTTGCGTAACAGTCCTGTATACAGAAATGAGAAAAAACTAACTTTCCTCTTTTTTCTTTCAGTTTTTCAGCTGTGGGCCAAATGTGCTGCATCAAGAGAGCAGTACACCGCAAGCTGCATTCTTTTCACCTCTTCAAAAAGTGATGTTGCCACCAAACACCTTTCAAGGGAAAGTGGCTTTTATAACTGGTGGAGGTACTGGGATTGGCAAAGGGATAACAACAACTTTGTCCAGTTTGGGTGCCACATGTGTTATAGCAAGCCGGTAAATATTAATGAAAACGTTTTAGAGCTTTCATTTAGTACTGAATGCTGAATAGATCTGTATTCTTCTTCATAACGGATCTTGTTTTATTCTTCATAAAATGGATAAATTTATTCTATTTACTTCAGTACACTTTTAAATTATAATGTCATATTGTAAATACCAGAAACTTGCAGATCCATTTACAAGTGTCTAATGGTGTAACCAGCAGTAGGAAGAAATAAACTAAATGCCTTTCCATGAAATGCGGCAGCAAAATAAACAACCCAGAATATTAGACATAAAGTCAACTAAAGCCTAAAAGAGAACACAAAATTGAAATGGCCATTGTTGAACGTTTTGAATGTATTATTGCAGGTGTTCTTGATACAGATTTGAATTGTAGTAAAGAATTAAAGCCATTCCTCTTAATTCTTGTGACCTCAAAACCAGCCCTGATTTTCACTTAACGAAGATGATCTTTATACGGTTCTCTTAAGTAGCACTACAGTAAAGACTAGAAAAACAATCTCATTTTTAATCAAAATGAACAAAAGTGTTGTGACATTCGTCCAAATAGCGGTTTAGATGTTTATTTTTAAATCTGAATATGCGTGTCCCTTCTAAAATACTAGTAGAGTGGTAGCTAAAACTAAGTTATGATTATGTACTTGGAATGAAAATATTTTTTCTACCTTACCGTGTTTGATTAGCTCACAATAATCTCTTATTGTAGTCACTTCTGAGTTGCTTTGAAGTAGCAGTAACCAGAAATTACTTAGATTTAAATAGTTTTCTTTCAGAAAGTTAGTAACTGAATATAGTTTTTATCTTAAAGCTCAATTTTCATGAAAATCAGCAACACACATGCATGCACATACATATTAAATGATATTTTAAGGTTTAGCTCATATTTGTGCAGAAAAAAATCACCAGATTTTATTAATCTGAATTAAGTTGCGTTTAATTGAAATTTAGTGACATTGTATACTTATTTCTAGGAAGCTCGATGTTTTGAAAGGAGCCGCAGAAGAAATTTCTTCTAAAACAGGGAGTAAGGTAAATTTCACAGAATTATGTATATGTTAGTTGTTATAATTTAAATGGTTATAGGATTTTTATGCATTTATGTGCTTCTGTGGGCTTGTTTAATTTATGAGCGATATGGTTTTGAAGTCTTACAGCTGCCTTTCCATTATTATATAGGTTCATGCCGTCCAGTGTGATGTGAGAGATCCAGTTTCAGTTAAGAATGCTGTTGCCGAAATAATCCAAGTGGCAGGACATCCTGATGTAAGTGTTTTAGTGAAAGGAAATAACTTCAGTCTTCATTACTGAAAATACTCTGCATAGTAGGTATGAAGAAAATGACTATGATAGAAAGTTAATGGAATCTAAAGAGACACTAGACAAAAAGTGGCCGTACTTCAAGATAAAGCTAACATTCACAGTTAAACTGGTTATTCCTGTGGTTCTTAAAATACGTAGCGGCCAAATAGACAAAATGTTGTTGTCCTTACTCTAAGGACTAACAGTTTCTTTGTAAACAGTGGGACAATTATGATGGGATTCTTTGAATTAATTAAGTGAACAGAATATTGCTCTTAAATCCTCCTGAAAAGGTGACTTGCCTGCGTTGGTACCGAATTACACCTGTTGCTTATTAACAGAATGTTTCACAAATTAGAAATGGAAGTAATCATAAACATCTTCTTTGGTCCTTGCTGAGCTTATTAAAATACACAAAGAAGGTTCCAACTTGAAAACTAAGTTCTCATAAAATCAAGGAAGAAATCTTCAGACAAGCTAAGCATCTGTTTTTCAATAGTTTGGCACAAAATACAGGGCTCTCTACATCAGACTGTTGCTTTGAGAAGGGTGATCTGGTGGAGTCTGAACAATGATAGGCACCAAACTGATTTGATCATGAGAGAAACAACTCAGATTCTGCTAGCTGATAGAAAGTGTGATGAGGGTGTTAACATCGATGTAATGGATAGTCAGATTTAAACTGTTTACTGTAGATTTGAAACTGTGATCTGTGTATTGTAGACACTTTGCATTCACCAATAGCTTCCTATAGACATGGAAGAGAACCTACTGAATTCTAAGTGTGGTAAGAAGTGGAGAAACTATTTCTCACAGCTGTATGCTATAACAGTGCTATAAAATAAGTTAGCTCACTGTCCTGATTTGTAGACAAGATACTCTGGATATTATTTTGACTATTAGTTACTGCAGTTTTTGGCCAAAGCACATCACGATCTCCAGGTTTTAAGTGTGTGCAGAGAGGGAGGAGACTTCTTGCTATATATTACATTTTTAGTACACCAGTAATTTTCTGAATAAATACTTCCCATGACTTGTTCTTTACAAGCATTTCCTTTCTTTCTAATTTCACATGTTCTGTGTGTTTAAGAGAGACTGCAGAGTAAATTGAATATTCACTTCTTTTTGTCTCACGTGTCACGTCTGTCACTAAGAGAAAAATAAATTTACGAATGCTGCAAGCCTGGGTATCACTGCCACTGTGCATGTGAGCTGAGATCTCAAAGATAGAGGTTAATGGCAGTGTCATATTCCTTCTAGCTTTGTTTTGTTCATTCTGTCCCCAAGACTGTTACTCCTAATTAGAAAGCAATCATTCTTTTGTCACATGGATTATTTTAACAGTCATGTATGTCTACATACCTCAAAGATCATATCATGCAGTCCTTAGTTCACTAGTTTTATTATTGTGTCTTCGATATATTCAGTGATTCAAGTAACCTCCTCAGTATCTTGAGGTGTTTGGATTTTTTTTTTTCTTCAAACTCTGGGGAGGCCTTTAAATTGTATTTGCCATCTGTATGTATAATTTATGGCTGTTGCATTTTATTTGTTTTATATTCATGCAATATGTGCTGTGCTCTGTTTTGTTATTGAAGATTCTAATGTCTTAATTTAGCCCAGGAGTTCTTCAGGACAAAGACATTGTTTTATGTGCAAACCTACGTGAATCTAGGTGCCATTCCATAAGTAATACACCATTTTATTACTTCAGCACATTATATTATTATTAAATATACAAGATCTGGCCACACAAGTTTTGGTTTAAAAACTGCTTATGTGACGCTTAGTCCCCTTAAAAAAATATATCTAACTTAATAGCTTGAAGGGCTAAGCAGATGATACATCAAAAGTATCCTCTGCCTAATTATTGTTTGTAGAAAGGCAACAAGTGATGGATATACATCTGTTCAAAAAAAGTTTTGTACTAGTTGCTTGCGGTTCACTAAATCATAGTATTCTCTGTCATGACTGATTAGACTTCCTGTTATGCAACAGTCAGCTAATCCAGACTTTAGTCATCAGGTTACCTGAACTTCTTTTGCTTTTATTCCCATGCATCCATTACATTAAATATGACATGTGACCTTGGAACTTGGTGGGGACGAACTTTTCTGTTAGGATGCACTTGAGACACTATGGAAAATAGTGGCTTAAGTCACCCTCTACATTTACAGTTCCTCAGTACTAAGCTAGTAACTACAGCAGTTTGGAAATACAGTTCATTTTCTGTTACTGATACATATCTATGCTGCAGATGTTAAAATTTCTGATGGATTATTCTCTCTCTCTCTCTCTCTCTCTTCACCCCCCAGTCCCCCCTCCCCGCCCCATACCTCATTTGATGAGGATATTTTTACTTTTCTACCTGGAAACACTAAGAAGTTCCTTGTAAATTCTTTGCTTTTCTCTCAGGAAGAGTTATTTTTAGTTAACTCTTAGGTTTTCCTTCATGTGTTTCAGGTTGTGATAAACAACGCAGCTGGAAACTTTATTTCCCCTTCTGAACGACTTTCTGCTAATGCATGGAAAACGATAACTGATATTGTGCTTAATGGTACTGCTTTTGTAACTCTGGAAATCGGAAAGGAGCTCATTAAAGTACAAAAAGGTATCTCAAGATAAATGGTAACTAAGCATTGTGACATTATTATTTATTATTGCTTTCCTTGCCTTGCTATTATTATAGCCAGTTTTGAGAGTTTGAAAATAAACTTAATTTTTAACATGCTACATCTTTTCTAGAAAGAAACTTCATTTTCAGTAAAGCCATACTTAAATATCACACAGTAGAACTGGCTAGCAATTACTTCATTGTAGAATCTGTCCTTAAAATTGGATCCAGAGGCCATGAGGTTGAATATAAAAATCTGATTGCAGAGTTTGTACTAGTTGTAAAATGTTTTTAAAATTTAAAAAATAAGGCTTTGTTTAAAACATACGCTGTTATTTCTTTTGAGTCTTCTATGTCTATGTTGATTTCTTTGCGCAGCTGAATGTGTGGCATTTATTTAAATGAACAGCAAGTCAGGATATCACTTTGAATTTTCCTCCTACACTTAAATAAATAAAATTCACAGCTGTGGTATTTGACTAATAGCACTAGAGAATATTGCCTTTGAGACAATTTGAAGAAGAATTTAAAAATGGAAATCAGTATTAGGTTTTATTTTCCCAGGTATAGTTCTTAGTTCCAGACTACCTAGGAGTTTAATCCAATATTTTAGCTTTACCTTAAAAATGTGATAGTTCTTTGATATACTATTTAGCCAAAGATTTACTGAACCGAATTACTGTCTTTAAGGGAAAGATAATATATGCCCTTCTATGTTATATCATAGATTATATACAAAGAACTGCTTTCATTTTACATTATTTTCTAGTTAGGAATTGAAAAAAATTGAGCTTATTTTTTGATCAGAAAGATATCATCTCAAATAGCTTTTAAAAGCAGTGAGGTATATTGTGGTTTTCCATGTGCCTTCACTTCTGAATCCTGTTTTCTAGGTACAGCCATTGTGTTGAAATAATCCTTTGTCTTTGCACTGTATTTCTCTAACTCCTGAATTAGTTGAATTTCTTCAAAATTCCTCAAAAAGTACTCAGTGGGTTTATACTATTTAATGATAACAATATAAAGTTAATGTTGTTTCAGCAAGTCTAACAGTTTCAGTCAGTTGACAAGGTATTTCCCACATATTTTAGCAGCACATGAAAAGATCATTTCCGCCTTTCTAGTGCTAATATTCCCACATTAAAAACCCATCCCCAACTCTGACTTACTATATCATTATAGCAAATTATTGTAATAGCTTGCTTTATGGCCTTCCAGATGCATGCAGTGTCTCCCTATAGTAATTTGAAATATAGCTTTAAAATGCCTTTGTCTCTGCTGCTGTTGAATGAAAAGCTACTTTCCTTGCTTCCACCCTCAAATTCGGCAAAATCCAGAAGTCATTCGCCTTCATGTTGTCTCTCTTCCTTTCACTTCTAAGCTTCCAAAACGTGTGAATTTCTTTTGCTATTACTTGCATGCCTTCTTTCTACGGGATTCCATCTGTAAGTAAGACTTTTTATTTAAGGCTTTCTTTAAGACATGTTTTTGCAAGTAAATCAAGTGTACCTGTTTGTCCTCTCATTCTCCACCTTCATTTTCTTTTTACTTGCTCGTTTTCTTAAATTTGAGCAGAGAGCTTAGTTTCTGAAGTGATAGAGCTGCTACCTAATGCAAATACTTTAGCACAGTCTGTAAGGATGCTGTACATCTGATGGTTACTAGAACACTGGCACATCCTTTAGGTCTGCAGCATGACTTACCTTAAACCTAATTTAGTAAATAATAAAAGTGCTCTGCTTGTAGACTCTGGGTTTGTACTGGTGTTTCAAAGGGATTTGTAATCTGCTAGTGCGTTATCTATGCACTAAAGTTTTACAAAATGAGAGGAGTTAATTGGTTATATTGTCCATTTTATGAATATAGGCTTTAGAAATAAGAGTTGTGTATGAACTGAAGTGTACTTTAAACTTCAGAGCTGTAAATTTATCAGTCATTCTTGCTTCTGTGTTAGGTTCACCCAACTCACCTCTATTTAACCTGTATTTTAAAAATTCTATGGTTTAATTCTGCAAAATGTATAATTAACAATCAACTCTAGATAACTTCAAACTTGTTCTGTGTTTTTTGCCTGTGTTGTTGTTTTCTTTTCAAAGTCTCTCACTGTAGACTACTTTTTTTATAAATAGGGTCTATGGTTTCTGGATATCTGCTGGCATTTCTGTCAGTGCTTGTTTATGGTTTTCTTTAGTTTCTCTTGTGTGACGTTACCATAATTTTTTAACGGAGTCTCTACTTCTTCATCACATATGTTCTATCAGTAACGTATATTGTTTTAGAAATATCCCTTGGGTAGCTATTCTAATTAAATTATTTTTAAAATACAGTAAGTAGAACAGTTATTTTAGTTACTGTGGCGTAAGTAGTGAACTGTTGTCACTTGTCCTCCATTTCTGAGTTACGGTAAGTTCATGCTAGTCATTAATCAGACAATTAGAATTTGCAGGCTTCTATAAAAGGAAGATTAAATAAACAGCTGCAGTTTCCCTTATTTTCCATAAAGTTTTTGCTAAATCTGTTATAAAATATAACATATAAAAGAAAGTGGTCTTTTTATAATACAGTTTGTTGTGATAATAATGGGAAAAAGTTATGCATGTTAACTTTGTCATAAGCTCTACTGCAGAAAAAGCTTCTGAAAAATTCTTAAAAAAACTCATATTTTTTTTCTGCATAAACTTTAACTCAAGCCCTAAACTGCATCATTTTAAGATTGTGCCAAACCTAATTGTTAATGCTGATTTTTTATTTTTCTTTTTTCAGCCAGGAATTGATGAAATTAGCATGAATTACCTGGTTAGTGACTACTAGGCTAGGGCAGCTTCTAAAAAGACACTGTAAGATCTTAGGCCTTCGCTCCAGTTAGACTGATTTGCACATGTAAATTCATTATCAGTAGAAGTCTGAGGGTTTAGACCTTTGGGGCGTAATCAATAGCTATTTACACTTATATGGAACAACTCAACATTCATGGAAAAGAGGGAACTGAAATAAAAAGGCTTGAAAGCAAAGCTTCCAAGACTAGATTTTTAAAATATCTTTTTACAACCCAGAGTGAAGTGGCATCCCTAACACTTGAGCTGCAAAATTCTGTACCACTGAGGTTGCTTTTACCTTAAGTTCAGAGTTTGATCTTCATGCATTTTTTTGTTTGCTTGGTGAGTTGTTTTTTTTTTTTTTAAATGTTTTTGCAACTTCCAGGAGCAGCGTTCCTGGCTATTACAACAATTTATGCAGAGAGCGGTTCAGGATTTGTGTTGCCGAGCGCCTCTGCCAAAGCTGGTGTAGAAGCAATGAGCAAGTGAGTAATACAGCAAAATGTGTGTTCTGCTTTTCACATCCTTGAGATAGGGTAATTGGTCTATAAAAATGGAGCTAGTTGGTACAGTCATCCTATTCCATTGTATCATAAGAGAACCTTCCAGCCTCCAGTGTCCTAGCAAGAAAATAGTATGCCGACAGCTCCTTACAGAAGGAAGTATTAACTGCTATTATTATGGTGATTTTTATCGCAAAGAAGAGATAAGGACAAGTGGAACTACTTCTTTGAGCAATAGCAAGTTCGAAAGTTTTAATTACAGTTTCGATAATCAAATTCTCCTGCATTCTCATGGGCGAACCAGCACTTAAAGACAGTTATTAGGGGAACTGTTCGAGATCTATAGTGCCTTCCACTTTCTTTTGTTTCAGGAAAAGATGTGCTTGTATTTGGGTGGAGTATACTGTTGCTTCACCTATCTAGTTTCATAAATGTGTTTCCTATCACTATTTTAAATTAAGATCTGCAGTTATACTTAATTCAGAACAGTATCATGTGATATATCCATGTTACTCAGCAAACGAAAGGATTTCTATTATTATTAACTATAGGACAGTCCTTCATAGCAAATGGATCCTCCTCTGCACTTCGGCAGAAGGAATTGAGTAGTTTGGCAGCCCTTTAGTAACTAGAATTCCTTATCCAGAAAAAAATGAGGGAATGAGTGATGGTCTTGATTTCTCTTCTATAGAGCTGTAACTGAAGTGTGTACTTTTCAGAGACTTTATGACCCAGCTAATTCATTCACAGTAGTAGATGATCTATCTGAAGCACTGCTTATGCAGAGAAAATGTTGCCATAAAGCGAAATTTTTCTACTGGTCCCGTTTTAGAATGTAACCTCTATTTTGTGTTATTTTAAAGCATGTAATGTGAGAGCTATGTTGAAAATGTTAGAAATGTATACTTGTGGGATAGTCTAAATTACCAGAGAAAGATGGTGGCCTGACAGTAGTTTGTCAAGGAGTTTAGGTGCTAAAATCATCGGTATGATTTGAGAGGGAGAAAGAATTGCTCCTTAATGTTGCTATAGCTATGATGCACCTATTAAATCAATATTCCTCTGTTTGTGAATGTGATTTTTTTTTTTTTTCTTCTCTGAAATGTTTTTGTTAAGAACAAAAAAAACCCCTTAAGCAGAAATGCCTGTTTCAGGAAAATTGTAGTATTTACATGTTTGATTCAGTTTTAAATATTTTTTTTTTTTGCTGAATAACATTATTAAAATACTGTGTTTAAAATATTGATGCATTCTGTTAATGAATTTTTAGGTCTCTTGCGGCTGAATGGGGTAGATATGGCATGAGATTCAATGTGATTCAACCAGGTCCAATAAAAACAAAGGTACATAGCATCAAGTGAAACACAGCCTTGAATATGTTTTGTAGTACAGACTTAACTTTAAGATAGTCTAACCTTTTCTATAACAGTTAAATTCAAGTATGATTTGCTTGGTAGTCAAGACTATGCTGGAATATTGAACACACTACCTCTCAATTCTTTTGTAAAATAAAATTTGTGAAACTTCTGAAACCTGCCACTGCCTCTTCTACTACACTAATATAAATGAAACCTTTTTTTAGTTTTTCAAAGAAATGATATATCAAAATATTTAATGTTGATTCTTATGATCTGTATGTACCTAGTTCATCAAGTGAAGTGAATTCTTACACTTGATGGGGTAAAAGTGCCTATTTCTGCCTGAACTAATTTTTAAACAAAACATCTCATCAGTTGCAAAATTTCAGAATCTCTTTTAGGTATATGAGAACAGAATCTCAGTAGTTTTGTTGAAAATCACAAAACAAGAAAGAGAAAAACTAAGTCAGCAAGGAAATGTGAAGCTTTGGTATGAGTGAAAAGGAGGACTGGAGGGTTTGAAGGAAGTAATCCAGACTAGCTGGAACAGGAAGAAAAAAGAAACCAGTCCTGCAAGAGGAGAGAGGAGGATCCATTTCACATTGAATCAAAAATATTACAATTATGAGCAGTAACAGCTAATAATGGTATTACTACTACCTGCAAAATGTTGGTTTTGCTGTTGTTTTGGGGGTAGGGGTGCAGGGTTGCTTCTTTTTTTCTTTTTTCTTGACAGTATTAGATGCTACACTGGACAACTCAGTTTTACCTTTTTTGACTGTAAAGATAAGTGGCAGTATCAGCAGGGTTATAAGAATGTTGAAACAATGTTACAGGATCAGTCCAAAAGTCCTCCAGGCCTTGTATCTGGTGGATTTTTAGGCAAGAGTAGAAGAAAAACATTTAATGACTGTTGTTCTTTATGTCTCCAGCCTCTGGCAGTCTATGGCCCAGGGAGTTTGATACAGTTGATATCTCTTTGTATTGTAATCATCTTGATGGATTTTTTTTTTCTTCCATTAGTTTGTCCTGTGCCTTTTTGAATTCATACAAACTTTTGGCATCCATTACACCACATGGCAAGGTCACTTTGATTTATAAATTCTTAGGATTTTTGGCAAGTTACCTGCTTTAAATGTCAATATTGCTACCTTCCATTAATGTTTCTGATTTAAACTAATAGTGTATATCCCACTTGAGATACTGTGTGTTCTTAATAAAGTACGACATTTGTCATACTGGTTACAAGTTAAAATTTCCCTGAAAGCATAAAAAGGCAGACAAGCTTTACTTAAAACAGCATATTGCAAAATTGAGGCTTTCTGCCTTAGGGGCTACATCCATGTCTTTAAAAAACACTGTTGTAAGTCAAGATAGGAAAAGAAAAAAGCGTACAAGCGCAATACTGTTAAGCTTATAAACTGGCATTTAAAAACATGGCAATAGAAGACTTAAATGGTGTGAGTACAGCCATGATTACATAAATTACAGTGTGCTTTAACTCTCATACCTTCAGTAACTTAACATAAATGTTACTCATACATTTCTGATTTTGCCTGAGGAGGTTGTTTCCTTGTGGAGGAGCCAGGAAGAACAAAAAAACTCTTCTATTTCCCATGCCATTCTAAGCTCTTCAGATACTAAAACTTCCAGTGACTTTATTTTAGTTCTAGCCATTGCTGCAATTTGGCTGAACTTGATTTTTTTTTTTTTTCCTTTTCGGTTTTACTTACTCTGTCATGTATAATTTATTTCTGTCACTTTCCTGCTGCTCTTCTCCCCTTGTTCCTCTCCCTTGTCCATGCAGCAGTTTTGAGTCTTGCTTATTTCCTCAAGTGTTTATCAAGGGTGTCTGGGAAACAAAGATTATTAACCCCTTTTGTTTGTCATAGATAGATGGTGGATGACTATCCCAAACATGTTAAATTCCAGCTTATCCTCAGTAGATTCATATCAGTGCAACAGGGATAAATTGTTTTCTGTTTCCTACTTTCTTCTTTTTCATCCTACTGACAAAGAGGGTATAGACAGTTTACTCACATATGTTAACTTCCATATTGTTTATGCGGAGTCAAATCTCTGTTGGATTTTAATTTCTGATGTAGTTAAACTTCTTTTTGTAGTTATAACTTCCTCTTCTCCCCCCCCCCCCCCCCCCCCCCCCCCCCCCCCCCCCCCCCGGAAATGGTTCTCTTAATTCTCAGGGTGCTTTTAGCCGCCTTGACCCAACAGGCTCGTTTGAGAAGAAAATTATTGAGAGGATTCCCTGTGGTCGTCTGGGAACCATAGAAGAAATTGCAAATCTTGCTGCCTATTTCTGCAGTGACTATGCAAGCTGGGTTAATGGAGCAGTGAGTTTTGGTTGATCTTGTTTATACAATTAACCTGTTGATGGTTTGAGTTTTGCTGATATTTTTTAAAGCCCTGGTGTCAGAAATGAAAGAAAAACTGTTACTTTTAAATCCTTTACAAGCATTATTAACATATTAGTTGTAACGCATGGTAGTTAGTACCTTTAAAAAGAACTTTTAAAAGTGATTGAATTACATTATTTTGAGCATGGGTTTTTCTGATCCAAATCAATGAAAATTACTTTCACAGTTCATAATAAGGGAATGCTACAGAAAACCCACTGTTATTAAATACGCTGCTTATGCTTTTTCTAGGTTATTAGAATGGATGGTGGAGAATACGTTTCTATGGCAGGAGAATTCAATGATTTGAAGAAGGTATTAAATCCCGTGCTTGCTATTTTACATTCAAACAAATACTTCGATGTGTAATTATTATATGGAATTCCAATAAAACACTCTTTTCTTTTATTAGGTTACCAAAGAGCAGTGGGATATAATGGAAGCAATGATTAGAAAAACAAAAGGCTCTTAAAGTACGTAACTGTATGGTGGAGATTTTTTGGAAATGAACCACTACTTTTTCATTAATATTTAGAAATAACCAATTGTGAAATAGCCTTCAAAATCTTTTGTATGCTAATTTCAATAAAATATTTTGAAATTGTCATATTTTGAATATAGCAAGTTGCCCTGGTTTCGGCTGGGATAGAGTTAATTTCTTCCTAGTAGCTGGTATAGTGCTGTGTTTTGGGTTTAGTAGGAAAAGAATGTTGATAACACACTGATGTTTCTAGTTGTTGCTAAGTAGTGTTCGTACTGAGTCAAGGATTTTTCAGCTTCTCATGCCCAGCCAGCGAGAAGGCTGGAGGGGCACAAGAAGCTGGGAGGGGACACAGCCAGGACAGCAGACCCAAACTGGCCAAAGGGATATTCCATACCATATGACATCATGCCCAGTCTGTAAGCTGGGGGGAGTTGTTCAGGAGGAGCGGATCGCTGCTCGGGAACTAACTGGGCATCGGTCGGCAAGTGGTGAGCAATTGCATTGTGTATCACTTGTTTTTTATATTCTAATTCTTTTAGTATTATTGTTGTCATTTTATTATTTTTATCATCATTATTATTATTTTCTTCCTTTTTGTCCTATTAAACTGTCTTTATCTCAACCCACGAGTTTTATGGTTTTTGATTCTCTCCCCCATCCCAGTGGGCAGGGGGAGTGAGTGAGTGGCTGCGTGGTGCTTAGTTGCTGGCTGGGGTTGAACCACGACACGTGTATTTTTTCCCTTCTATAATCTAATCTGTTGCCAATAGTGAGCAACAGTTGTTCACTGAAATTTTATTGTTCTTTAGGTTATGTCTTGTATAGCCATGCCGTGGTCTACAATTAGCTTTTCTTTTTAATATTCAGAGGATTTTTTTTGTTTCTCAGGTATATGCAAATGTCTCTTAATATTGTAATACCAGTAGTATTTCAGGACTGTCATAACTGAATATAATTAATTAATTCAGTGAGCAACTGACGTCGTCTACCTGGACTTGTGCAAAGCTTTTGACACTGTCCCACATGACATCCTTGTCTCTAAATTGGAGAGACATGGATTTGACGGATGGAGCACTCAGTGGATAAGGAATTGGCTGAATGGTCACACTTGAAGAATTGCAGTCAATGGCTCAATGTCCAAGTGGAGAGCAGTGATGGGTGGCGTTCCTCAGGGGTCGGTATTGGGACCGGTGCTGTTTAACATCTTTGTCGGCAACATGAACAGTGGGAGTGAGTGCACCCTCAGCAGCTTTGCAGATGACACCAAGCTGTGTGGTGCGGTCGACACCCTGGAGGGAAGGGATGCCATCCAGAGTGACCTTGACAGGCTTGAGAGGTGGGCCTGTGTGAACCTCATGAAGTTCAACAAGGCCAAGTGCAAGGTTCTGCACATGGGTCGGGGCAATCCCAAGCACAAATACAGGCTGGGCGATGAGTGGATTGAGAGCAGCCCTGAGGAGAAGGACTTGGGGGTGTTGGTTGATGGGAAGCTCAGCATGACCTGGCAATGTGTGCCTGCAGCCCAGAAAGCCAACCGTATCCTGGGCCGCATCAAAAGAAGCATGACCAGCAGGTCGAGGGAGGTGATTCTCCCCCTCTACTTCACTCTGGTGAGACCCCACCTGGAGTGCTGCGTTCAGCTCCGGGGCCCCCAACATAAGAAGGTCATGGACCTGTTGGAGCGAGTCCAGAGAGGGCCATGAAGATGATCAGAGGGCTGGAGCGCCTCTCCTATGAAGACAGGCTGAGAGAGTTGGGGTTGTTCAGCCTGGAGAAGAGAAGCCTCCAGGGAGACCTTATAGCAGCCTCCCAGTACCTAAAGGGGGCCTACAAGAAAGCTGGAGAGGGACTTTTTACAAGGGCATGTAGTGACAGGACAAGGGGTACTGGCTTTAAACTGAAAGAGGGTAGATTCAGATTAGATGTAAGGAAGAAGTTCTTTACTGTGAGGGTGGTGAGGCACTGGAACAGGTTGCCCAGAGAAGCTGTGGATGCCCCATCCCTGGAAGTGTTGAAGGGCCAGGTTGGATGGGGCTTTGAGCAACCTGGTCTAGTGGAAGGTGTCCCTGCCCATGGCAGGGGAGCTGGAACTAGGTGATCTTTAAGGTCCCTTCCAACTCAAACCATTCTATGATAATTGTTAATCTGAGGAAAAACTAAGAAGTTAAGTCCAAATCTTCACACTGCAGTAATAAGTCCTAAACTTGCAAATACCAAAGTTTCCAGTGATCAGCAGGACTACATACACTGAGATGGGATGTGACTCCTGTGGTTACTTACAAAATCTTGAAATACATAACCATCTTGGTCTTATCTTCTGCTGACATTTTCAGTCTGTTAATTATCTTATGCTGAACTTTAAAAATGGCATTTAAGGACTAGCAATGCCTTTCTTAGGAGCTCGCTCTTTGTTATGATTAATGTTCTTGAAAATGAGAAACTAAAAATCATTTGCTATTAATGTGTGTGTGACTAGGGGAGGCTTTCCGTAAAAAATGGTTCAGTTAAGACTAGTAAAGGACATCAGTAAATCGGGACTGAAAGCGTTGAAACTCATTGGTTGAGATTTACAGAAATCCCTAGGTTTCATTTGCATTCACAGACTGGTACTAAAGAAGCTTTAAGATGGCATTACCTCTGAATCTAGTCAGTTTATCCATCCCAAATAAGCAGGTGATTAAGAAAAAAACCCACACAAAACAAACCACCAAATCAAACAAACAATGTTTATTGCTATCCCTCTTTTACTATTATTACATTTTCCACATTAGGCAGTTGCCAGTTGTTTGTCCCCCCTGCTTTAAACAATGGATGGCATTCTTCAAATAAATTAACAGGCTCTGGCCTTTTTTTTAATTGTTTAACCCCAGCTCCAGACCGTCCACATATACAAGCATGGACATAGCTGTATGTGCTTTGAAATTGATACAGTGATTTAAGAGTCAGGAATATAGAAAGAATTCAAGGATGTCTTCCTTCAAGTGCTGGCAGTGGTCTTGTCACTTTACCCACACTTCAGGCCATACTTAAATATGCCAGCATCTGACTTTGAAATCATTTGATTGCCTTAATACAAAGCTGAAGCAAGTTGATATATGTTCTGCTGAAAGGGTGGACTATATTAGTGCATGCTTCCACGTGCCAGCTTTCTCCTGAGAGTGATCGTCCTATGGGGGATTGAATAGCATTTGTGCCGCTGATAATAAAACAAAGCAAATGTGTTTATTATAGCAGCCTTCAAGGTGTCGCTTGAACATAATGTAAAGCTTTTTTATAGCATCTTGGGTTTTGGTAGGTCTACTGTCAAGATCAAATTCTGACATGATACCCATGTCTTTTCCCCAAAAAGTGATTTAATTGAGAAGTTAGGCCTGTATGTACTGTTCTTTGCTCGTCGTCCTTTGCATATACTTACATTTTCTCTTTGTATGGGACACAGTTGCATATAAGGCTTTGACAGTAGAAAAACAAGTGTTTCAGAAAAAAAATTCAAAGGTATGTTTGTGAGCTGTGGTATGATTAAGTATTTCTCTTCGGTATTTAGTAGAGTATCCTCTGGAGAAAGGCTATCAGTAAAAATAAGTTCCCACTCATCTCTTGCATCCATGGGTGTGTACGACTTTTACTATAGGAAAGTTTGTTATGTGGTTGAAGTACTGGACCGAGATTGAAGACAACCGTGTTCAGTCTCCAACATTGTCGCAGACTTTATGTGACCTTAGGTTATTTTTGTTGCGTCTGAACAGCAGGGCACTTTGCAGCATTCCCTCAGGAACTGGTCATCTGAAGCAGGGAGACTGGCACATTCCTTTTAGCTCACAGAACATGGGTCCTGGGTGGGGCACAGGTGGAAAAGGTCAAGAAAAGAGGCACATTCCCAGTCTCAACATTATGTTAGGATCAAGTCTATACTTGGCTTTGGGGGCTAGGAAGTACTGCTGGCTGTCACATATTCTTAATCCATCTCTCTTCCCTGCATATAAATTAATAGTAACAATACTTTTTTTTTAATCTTGCATTTTTTTTAATAATCCTATGTACTATTTAATGTATTTTTTAGATACTGAAAGCAGAGGCATTTTTTTGGTGGGGGTAGGGTGAGATGGAAAAGGAAGGGCAAAGGAGAAAAGGGCGATAAGCCTAGCCCTGCTACAATTATTTTTTTCCAAATATTTCAGCAACAGGTACCGCAGTGCTTAGATGTAATGCCTACTGGCATAGTGAATGCCAGAACTCCATTATGTGGCTATAAACACACAGACTTGCTATTCTTTGGCTCAGCCACCACTATAACACTGCTTTGCCTGCATACGTCCTTTGTTTAGAAAGTAAACTTTTCGGAGCTCAGTTCAGAAATGTTTCTCTTCCACAGCAAGAGGCAGTGGGTTCCTATGCAAAAGTACTTAAAGAATTTCAAGTATTTTTGCCGTTTAAAATGAATACTGCTTCTTGACCTAAAATTAAAAAATGAAAAGATCTTTGTCTTTCCTTCATTGCTTTACTTATCAGAGAGATTCAGGCCAACTTTGCATCTAGGAGAAACTTGCTTTAATTCATAGTGAACCTTTCAGGGACTGAAGCTCTTTTCTGAACAATCAGAGTTACTGGAATATGTCCTTTAAGGGTGGGGTTTTTTGCTTTATTTGATAAGGGCAGAATATTGAAGGGAGGCCTCTTAAAGTCTGTCTTGTAAATAGATACTGGGTATTTATTCAATAACAGAACATTTATCACTTGCAGAAACAAGTATTGCTTCCGAAGTGTCATCTTCTACCTGTTTACTGTCTATAGCTAAATGAATTATTAATTATAAAGTGGCAACAAAACATTTTTAAAGCATATGTTATTCAGTGATAGAACCAGAAAGCACACTTTAAATTTTAATGAGCATCTATAATAAGAATAGAGTCTATTTTATCTTACCTGTACCAATGACATCCATTTCAAACTATGCAAGTTAGTTGCGTTTAGATTCTGAACATTCTGTCTTGACAAGATGCATACAATGTGTTGATGCAGGTTTTAGAAATGGCATATAATGTTTTAAAGAGTTACATGTTACTGGATAGTTTATAAAATATTTCCTAATATATAGACTTAGTTAAGTGAAAAAAACTAACTCTGATCTAGCCATCCACTTCTGCAGGAGAATGGAATAGTCTGGCTTGTATTCATTTCCTTCTTTAAAAGAGTTGTTAGACTTGTTAGGCACAGGAGAGGAACATTACTATGAAGAGATGAATCTTGAACATTTCAAATTTATGTTCTACCTAAATACAATTTAATTGTTTGTTACTAAAGTAGCAACACATGGCATCTGAACTCAGGAAAAGAACAAGAGAAAGTAGCTTTATAGCGACTGCCTAGCCCAGGCGGTGTCTGGCTTGGCTTGGAAATTCCAAAAGAACGTGTTCCTAAATGCCCACGAGGATGAGACTGTCCTGAAAGAGGCATAAAATATCCCTAAGTCTGAAGAGGTGCCCAATCCATAAGCATGCTCCGCAGCTGTATATTGTGCACACTTATCACAGACCAACATAAAGCATAGTCGTCACAGCTACTTTATTCCAAACATAGCAAAAATGGTAGGAGATAGTATCCACATTAAGCACACTGTCTTATGCTGACTAACTTGCCCTGAGATTGTTACATTCCTGACCTCAGATTGCTAGTGAGCCACAAGGTAAAGGGGAGCATGAAAAAAGTATTGCTTTGCGGCATAATAATTTTATGGAGATGAAGTTGGAGGGACAAGAAAGTGGAGGAATGAGTCACAAAAGGTGATGGTATACATTGGAGATGGCGAAAGGAGTCAGTAGGGCTGCAGAGGCAGTTTAATTTTCATGGATCACAAGGAAAACTTTCCTGGAATCCAAATACCTTTTTTAAAATGACATTTGCATGACCCGTCAGTCAAAGGTGTTAACGCTTCCATGAACTCAGCTGCGAGACACTCGCAAAGGAGGATTCATTGTCTGTTTTCAACTGAAAAGTACACCTTGTCTGCTTGATTAAATCTTGAAATTACCCTTTTTATTTCAGTTGATTATTTACTGTCTTTGAACCTGTTAAAACTTCTTAGATTAATTCTGTGCTGTAAAAGTGGTATTGTATTACAGTAAAGGCTTATAAACAAGTCATGAAAATCATTTGAGATTGCAAATGAAAGAGATTAGTTGTATTACCTCTTCGCTATGATACCAGAACTGCTGTCAATCTTTGGTTCTCCTATTTCTGGGAATTCCCTCCTCTTGACTGTTTCAACTACTGTTGAGAATATTGCTATTATGTACCAATTCGAGAATCTGCTTTACAAGCAGAAGATGACACTATTTGAGGGAACCATGGGTTCCTACCTGTCCATACTGGCTTCCAAGTTCATTGGCACATGAACTGCTCATTTATCTTTCCTTTCTTTCACATGCTGATAACACTTAAGTAAAGACAAGGAAATTGATACCTTTATCTAACTCCATGGAGCATCTTGTGTTGTAGCTGCTAAACATGTAACCCCACTTTAACCAAGGTAAAACCCCCAATCTTTTATGTGATAATTTAATATGCAGTAAAATAAAATGATCCTTGGGATTTCGGTGCATTGGCCTGCTTTTAATTGGTGCAGAACAACTTCAGTTGATTTCAGAGGGATTTGGAGGTGCTCAGCACTTCAGAAAATCAGGCCACATTTATTTGGGTGCCTAAATGTGGATTCTGAGCCTCCTCATAGACACAGCAAGTAGGTGTGGATCTCAGTATGCCTCCACAACCAGTGATTATAATCATGGTTATGATGAGGGCTTAGTATAAATGCACAAGATGTCAAATGGAAGTTATTCAGAAAAAGCTAACATTGTCTAATGAAACAAAGACTTAACCCTAGTTTAAGTGGCGTTTAGCAGCAGCGTGTGCATATTTTGTGAGATGAGGTTCATTTTACGTAAAAGCACTGCTGGGTCTCAGCATCCTGATCTGTATTTGACATTTGCACATGAAATATGTTGTTTAGAAATTTCGTAAGCTTGTGTGGGTAATCTTTACAAAGATGCGTAACTAAGTTGTAAACAGCGGGGATTAGACCGGTGCTATGATATCATGCATGAATTGTTCAGGATGTGGACAATGCAGCAGTGAAATAAAGCCAAATGGCTCGCTTCAAGGCCCGTATTCAGTCCTGATTAAACCGTCGGTGAAAATTCGCATGATATTCTCCATCCTGGTCAGTGGTTTGTATCACAGCTGCCAGCTGGGTGGCGTTAGTGACTTCGGATCAGGCGAGGCCCCTGAGGTGCACTGAGGGACTGTGTTGTGGGCACAGCTGGAAGCAGGCACTCACTGTGCCTGACCTGATACTGTTAAGGTTTACGTCTGTCAGCAAATACTGCATTTATAATGCCAAAGGTTTTTGAAGGGCCTAATAGTTACTGGATTTTTTTTTTTCTTTAAGCAGTAGTAGAAGTTTGCTGCTTTGTGCTTTAAAATTAATAGAAAATCACCTTACTTGATCTAAATAGGAAACATTGCGTTTTCATCTGTACACATTTACACTATAATGGGCTAAAATTTTGCACAGCATGCTTGTTTGCAATCTGTAGGACTGTATTTGAGTATTTATTAGCTTGAGTGCTTATTAGTTTGAGTATTTATTTAAATAAAATACATATTTTTAGACAGTAAAATGGTTAACATCTTCAGTAAAGTAGATCCCATGCAGCTACCTGTCAGCCAGTTTCTCTGTTTAGCAGGAATATGGCATACCTACACTACCTCATGTAATTAATTTTTGTACATGCTGCTATTCTACTTCCAACCTTTTTTTTGGTCACCAAATGTCTACCAGAAGAAAGAAGCTTGCAGTCTTCCCTGTCATCGCCTCTCTTATTATTCCAAGCCTCGTTCTGCCCCAACCCTGACATTTTTAAGAGCTCTGCCCAGGAGTGCTTTAGAGATTTTAAAACCTGGAATTTTTACAGCAGTTTTGACTTACCCATATTTGCTATACTTTGCTTTGCACTGACATAGTAGACACCTTTGCTAGAACTGGGTTTTTAAATTGTTGTCTTTTAATCCAAGTTTTATTTATGAGAAATTACTGCAGGAAACATTCTGCCTATGGGGGACTGAGACCTGCTTTCTGTGTCGTGCTCCGCAGCAGAGCCAGCTGGTGGGCAGCAGCAGTAGTAGAAGGGTGGCTTCAGAACAGATCTGTGACAGGTAACTTTACTCATATTCAGGAAGACATCCCAGTTTCTGTGATGGCTTTTTGTCAAAACACTTTAAATGCTTTATCTTTCACTGTAATGATTTTAGCAAACAGTCACATCATATTTTTACATACAAGTTTTGGGGTTTTTTCTTTACACTTTTAAAATGTTAAAATAAGGCAAAATCCAGGGTTACCAGTGCACAGTATGAACAATATCAACCATTTATTGTACTGATAGGCAGATTCACTGTTCCTTCACTTAACATACACAATTGTATTTCACATTGCATAGAGAAAAGAGGAGAACAAGCAGGTGAGAAGTTAAGTCACTGTGCATGGAGTGGGAGTAACGCAGTGAGAATGAGCTAGCTTAATCTTACTTTAATTTTTTTGTGGTTTCTTTCAGCAAGACCCCATCCAGCACCACCTACTCCTTAACTTTCCAAGGCTCAGACTGGAGAGAGCCCAAGGCCATTAGGCCATTCCTGAAGTGGTATTTAGTTGCCCGAGTTCACCTGAGGAATTCAAGGATTCATTTCAGTGGGAGTTCAGTGACTGTAATCTTGAAGGATCTGAGCCTCATTGTTTGAGACACGTTTCAAATAAAATGCATTTGCTTCTGCTTATTAAATAAGACACAGAGATGCATCTGAGAAGTTGTATATAGCTAATCTGCTAACCTGGAATTGCTTCCAAAACAGTTGTACATGGAGGCAACATAGGTTTGTTGGCTTTAAGACACAGCCCCATTTCCTTCCTACACCAGTACATACTGGGAGCAATGGCCTGGACATTCATGGAGTTGTCTGGCATAAAACCGGTGTAAAGTAAAAAGGGAGCCAGGCCAAAAAAATAAAGATGCAAGAAGACAGGGCTGTTTCCATGGTATAGTTCCCATTTAAAAAATACCTCTCTAGCATAATAAAAAGCAGAGCCCACCATGTAAACTAAATTACTAAATTGGTAGAAAATCTGTACTAGATCTTTTGCTTCATTTAGTGTTAAATTTTAATACTATTATTATAGATTAGTAATTCAGTGTAAGATCCAAGGAGGCACATTTTTTTAAATAGTAGTTTTGTCCTTTACATGGTACAGCAAAAAGAATCCAGGAGATAGACAAACTAGACACCAACAATCTTAGGATATTAAATTTAATTATAGATTACACAGAATATGATGTAAAAACAGCAATTTACTAGAATAATTATAACCTGCAAAATGTGAAAATAGTTTAGAAAATGGATTGTCATATTCTCTGACACAGCAATAGTCATGAAAGGTACACTTATAATATTGTATGCTAATCTGTGTATTAACTATACTACCTGTCATTTAGCCAGGATTCCAAGACAGATTACAGGCATTTATTTCTGAAGTGCCTATGTTTAAATTCAGTAAAGTTAAACAGCTAGATTGAAAACACTACATTTTTGTCAACTACTGCGTGGAGATCTATCCCGGATAAATGCTTTGTCTATATGCTATGAGTTCGTAATGAGAAGAGTAATTGAAAAACTGCAGAGAGCCCAGACCTGCAAGTGGGTGGTTTGACAACTGAAAATATTTCTTAGTGCCTTGTTAAATTTTGGAAATCAGACATGCCAACGTCTCTTTCCTATTTCAGACCTAGATCATATTTAATCTGAATTCATGTTTTGCATTTAAAAAAAAACATTTAGTTGTCATGGGGAAAGGTATCTGTAGACCTTTTTATTATGTAGTTCAACAAGAAATGTTGCAAGTGTCAAAGGATATGATGACCACAGCAATGTCAGCAGGTTTAATTTTTTTTCCAGCTGTGTTTATGAAAGAAAAAAAACAAAACCAAAACCAACCCTGACATATTTTAGTTTCTTTTTGAATATACAGACTGGCCCAAACATAGACATTCTCTTTATCAATCTTATTGTTACAAAAACTGTACATTACAAACAGTATAGAAACAAACTGAAAGGAATGTGCCACACATCCTGGCTAATTTTCTATATGCAGTTTAAAAATACAGCCTACTCCCTTATAGTGCACAGTTATTGTGTAGATAGAGTACATCACTAGTTAAGTGGACATAACAGAAGAGTTCTAGTTTTCCTCAGCGCAGAGAATAAGAGCCAGTTCTGCTCGGTAAAGCTTTCCTCCATCGGACAAGGCCATGATGCTTTTCTTGTATGTCGCAAGGTTGTTAATGTCTAATTCCTATTTAAAGAACAGAGAATGCTTTATAATCCTGTTTAGTTATGAGCATGAACAAGTTTGCTTCCAATGGCAGAAAATGAGAAAAAAAAAAGGGTATTCTCAGCCTGTCCAACAGTAACACATTGCAAATGTTGTTTATGTATTTGTATGTTATCCATATTGTAGACATATGTTAGATTGCTGATAGCTGATGTCTTAGAAGCAAGCTTTTGACAGTGTCGCTATGTAATCACAACTCCCCTAGTTCATGATTTACACTGCTATGACTTCTGCTAGATTTTTAGTTGTACTTTGACTTCAGGAATTATGACTTAGAAGCTCTATATTTATCTTAATTGGGTGGATTAAAATGTCCTTAAAATCCAAATTAAATCTAATCTCTAAGGCGAAAAAAGCCCTCTAGGTTTACCTTTTTGTTCTTTTCACAGAGATCCTTCAGTAGTGCATCAAGTTCATGTTCATCTATATAGCCATTGCCATCCTGAAAAATAACATTAAACATAATTTTAAACATTTATTTTTCATTTCAGAGGTTATGGCTAGTTTTCCATAAATTCAGAAAATAAGTGCCATCAAACTACGCAATTAATAAAAAGGTTTTTTGAAGACTTACTTGATCATACATCTCAAAGGCTTTATTGAATTCTTTTGCACACATTTTGACACCCTAAATGCCAAAAGGAAAAAAAAAATCCATTAATGACACCAGTTACGTGTGATGGCAACAGGTTACCTTAAGAATGTGAATATTCATACCTGAAATTTAATAAGAAAATTTTCCTGTACAGGGAGTAGTCTTTGGAGAGAAAAAACAAAGGTCTAAATATTTAACTGTTTCCATAACAGCGAATGGTACATGATATTTGTTGTCAAAAGAGACAGAAGACATACCTGGCCAGTTCAGTAAGCTCCAACTTTCCATCATTGTTTGCATCAAACATCCTGAGCTGAAAGAATATATAATTTTACATTACTAATCAAAATTAATCAACATAATGAAGAAAACACTTCTTTGGAAAACTTAAATTCAATGAAATTTAGCCTTTATTTCATGCTGAAATGATGGCCCCACGTTTTAATCTGTCACATTTGCTGTGTAATACATTTATTTAAAGTACTGAAGAAGTAATTTATAGTAATTAATTCTACTCCAAAAGCCTGATAAGAAACCAGATGAACAATTCTGATTAACCTACTGTAAGGTAGGTCTTAACCTGCTTACAGTGATGAATGTCCCATATGAGAAATGCGCACGTAATTATTTATAAATGAGAGGAGTGTTGACATGATAACATTTTACTTTTGACTTCATGTCATGATCTGATAATAGCATCATTATTCTCTATTCATAAAGGTGAAACAACAGTTGGTTAAAGTTCAAGAGAATCCAAGGCATTCAATTCCTTGGACAGAAAATAATAGACTTTTCATTCAATTGGCTGCTAGGTCTAAATATTTAAGTAAAGATCACATTCTGTTTCTGTGACATATTTTAAGAAAAGAGTGAAAAGATGCTGTAGATGACCACATTTTGTTGATGGTATGAAAATCGGAAATTAAATCTCTCCCAATAATTATAATTATAGGAATAAATATATTAATGTAATTTGACAAAATAAGTGAAGACTATTTCTAATAATTTTTAATCACCCTGTTGTATTAAAGTATTTTCCTTGAAAGGATGAGCTCCTGCTGCTTGAGAGGCACAAACAGCTTATAGTCGTTATTAGAAGTAGATGGAGGTATTGCACCTGTGTGGGACTTCCTCTCCCAGTTTTTATGTCTGTATAGTTCCATTTTTCTACTTTCAAATATTATTTTGCCTTTGCTGTATAAAAGAGTCACAAAAGCAGCAAACTGTACAAAACATTGTTAGACATTGTACTGAAAACACCACCACCCACACTCCATCCCATCACTTTCAATCACAGAAATTTTAGATGTAATTTTTAGATAAGAGGAAAAGCGACATCCTGTACCGTGAGAAGTATATATCCTTTTAAAGATAGAATTAATGCCGTGAAAAAAGACTTAATTTCAGTTGGTTAATACACAATAAATGGCAAAGGAGACCGGAAAAGAGACCAATTCTATAAACATTTAATTCTACATAACACCCTGGTTCCTTTTAACGCTTCCTTTCCTTGTATAAAAGCATCTGCCTTGCATGCATTTCCCATGAAAAGAGATTTGCATTTGGGGGAGGTAAGCAGTGGCAGCTGTGAAGTCAACGTATTTTGTATTTTGATGGGTGTTAGTGGCTGGCTGTGCCTGCCTGCAGCTGCTCAGGGCCGTATGTTTTCTATTAGTCTTTTTTCCTAGTTTCTGAGGAGATTATGAGAGAGCTGGCCTTATATTTTTTTTCTTATTGCTGTTAATTCTTTGTCATTGTGTCTCTCAACTTAGAGCACACTTTAAGATGAAGGTCAAAAAGCTCCCTGAATGAAAAAGATACGTGTTATCTTCACCAGTGAATAAATAGAGACAATTCTAGGTAAATGGTTTATGCTGGCACAACAAACCAGCAGACTTTTTCCAGGAGAAACACAAGTTTTGATCAGCCATTCTCAGGCCAGTTTGAGGGCTAATGTGTTTACCTAGCACATTTTTGATTGCTAAAAATATTTTGGGATGAAACCAAGCTGGTAAAACAAAAAATGTGGTGTTATACATTTCCTGAAGACAAGAATTCTGAGTCTTTTTTTTCTTGAAACATCCACTCAGAAGCCAATACTGGTCCTTACCATGGAGCACCATAGCAGTGGGATGGAAAGAGTGCCCCAAGGACGGGCTGATGTAAGGCCAGGGAAGAGACAGATTTGTTCTAGTGTTTATCTAAAACATCAGTTTCTCCTTCTTGAAGGGGGGAGAAGGAAAGAGTGAGATGTTTGTAAGTCTGATAAGAAGCTGCCATGCAGTGTTGGCTTTTAAGATGGGAGACAGACACTACAGCACTGTAAGAAGGCAAAACATAGAAAGTAACCCCAAAGTAATTTGATCTAAACATAATAATGTAATTATGACAGGTGCAATTTTTCTCCTATGAACTGCGAAGACTTCAGTTTTACAACTAATGGCACAGGGAAGCAGAATAGGGGAAAATACTATGGTATGGTCTAATATTATATAAATACCAAGAAGATTCAAAATTCCTGAGCTTTTTTTTTTTTAAGCAGCACTGAAAACTGCCCATCAAAACTCTGTAGCTGCAGAAGTACTTGCAGTGCTAGATGCCACAGTCGTCTCTGTTGCAATGACATAGTTAGCCTGATTAGGACCTGGTGGGGCTCCAAGTCATTTGGAGCCTTCCAGTGGCTAAAGATAAACAGAGTTTGGATTAATCTAGTTTTGATGAAATATGCCTGTAAATAATCTTACCATTATTTCTGTGTATTCTGTTAGTTTTGAGTCTTCAATCTGCTTATTTGCTTTCTGTAATAAATCTTTCAAGAAGCTCTGTTAAAATAAATAGAAGAGTAATAGGTGAATTTTTATCTACAGTATAAAATGCTTGACTTGCTAACTTCAGATTAAAGTAATGGGAAATACTATTTTACTCCCACTTTAGTATTTACTGCTGAAGTTCCAAATAAGTATGAAAAGAAGTAGTAATTAACAGCTAAGAATATAACAGTTTCTTTTGATCAATTCAAGTATATTGCACAGTTTTATTTGGAAAAAGTGACTCATAAAACTTTCTGCATTGTATGCCATTTGTTATATTGTGAATTTGGAAAAAATAGTTTAGCTTTCAAGTATACTGCTTCCTAATCAGCTCTATCAGTAAACTAAACTAATTAACCTTGAGTCTCCTTGAAAACTTGGATGCCTAATCACTTCTTGCAACATAGGAAGAATTTTACAGAAAAGATCAATGATTAATCAAGTTTTCTCCTTGCCTATGGCAGTACCTGATGCTAGAAGTGAACGTTAACCTACGTTGCTCCTTCCTACCTTGTGTTTTAAAGGTGTGCAGCCAGTTTCATTGCATTTTTTGAATGAAAATTTGATACAGCATCACATGACTTCAAACACCAGCCATTTTTACTTTAGAAAATAAGATTGTTTCCCCCCATTCAGTGGTTTAAATTTCTGTACTAGATCTGTGACATTAAAAAAGAAAGATAGCAATTTATTTGACAAGGGCATTACAAGACCTGAGATGTCTATATGCCTGTCAGTGCTCAATGAAGTACCTAATTACTGTCATCAGTTGGAGTGTCATTATCTTGGTGGAATTTTGGGCCACATTTCAAGATAGAAAATGGGGTGGCTCATAAGAAAATCTGTTTGTACATAGATGACATTCTTGAACTTGAATGCAACCATGTCAATAGTCATATGACTAATACCCACTATAGTTCTGCTAGTCTGGCCCCCTCCATGCTGGAGGAACTTCTTGGTCGCTTGTATACAAAGAACATGACTGAAATGTTGTAAATGGATGTTATGGAGACATGTTTAATCTTGTGTGTTTTGATGGAAAATAGAACTGGAAGGGATATTGAAAGGCTATCCAGTCCGTCTCCATGTCTCAAGAAAGGATCATCTATATCTAAACTTCCTGAGTTACTGTCTGATCTGAGCTATTGCCAAACATTTCCTAAATACAGGCAGTGATGGAGAGTCTGCCTCCCCCTTAGACAACGTATTCCACTGCCGTTACTATTGTTAGAAAGTTTTCCTTATTTCCAGCTTAAATTTCTCTTACAAAGTTGTAAGTGGGTGTACTCCTCACATAGCAAATACTTCAAATGTTTAGGCTTGTCAAGAAATACTGATCTAAAAATAAAACTGGACATTTATGTCTTATTTTCAACATGTTAAAATGGCCTGTTTCTCTGAGGTGGACAAAATCTCGCTGTGCAAGAGAGATGGGACCATTAGGGATCCAGTTAAAATGTCTTCATTCTTCAGCTGGTCCTCAATCAGCCCTGCCTTTTTAAGTCTATTTTAAATTATAGCAGCTGGCAACAGTCCTTAAGGCATCGTCTAACAGCTGGAGAGTTCTCAAGTGCTATGTGCATGGCCTCCTCCTGATCCTACCAACTTTAGATACACTGACCTGCTGCGACCAGCCAGCAGAAGAATGGGCTCCTCTGCTTGAGGGTTACCTTGAGGTAGGATCCTCGGCAAACATCACACAGATACCAAACTCAAAGAGGAAGGGAAAAGGAAAAAAGATGTGAATTGTCTGATGTGGATTCCTCTTCTGAACAGAAGAGCTGTAAGGATTTCAGACAGTTTGATCTCCCGGTGCTTTAGTTAATGAAGCTTATGTAGTCCTTCTTTAGAATACCACATATGGGCAAAATAGTCCAAATTAGATGGATAAATACGGCTAGGTCTTTCTTTTGCTATGAATTGTTTTGATTCCTCTGAATTTAAAGCTACAGTAATGTATCAAGTGTAACTGAACTGTGGAAAATGGCACCTTTCTACTCAGAGGCTGTTGTATATGAGCATCTCTCCTATGAGGAAAGGCCGAGAGAGTTGGCACTGTTCAGCCTGGAGAAGAGGAGGCTCAGGGGGACCTCATCAATGTATATAAATACTTCAAGGGAGGGTGCAAAGAGGACGGAGCCAGGCTGGTGCCCAGTGACAGGACCAGAGGCAATAGGCGCAAACCCAAACACAGGAGGTTCCCTCTGAACATCAGGAAACACATCTTCACTGTGAGGGTGACCAAGCACTGGCACAGGTTGCCCAGAAAGGTTGTGGAATCTTCATCCTTGGAGATATTCAAAAGCCATCTGGACATGGTCCTGGGCAAGTGGCTCTAGGTGGCCCTGCTGGAGCTGGGGGGTTGGACCAGATGACCTCCAGAGGTCCCTGCCAACCACTCTGTGATTCTGTGACTGTGATTCAGCATCTACAAATTGCTGTTAGTTTCATGACTAGGGAGGTAAATCACTCTAGTTTTAAGGTTTGTTAACTCTGCAAGGCTGAGGTGGCTAATGGACGTTTCTGCTCTTATTTGTGCATATTAAAGCTGATACCAAAATCCCACCAAGTTAACCAAACAGGGGCAACACAATTCCATTTGTTTTAGCCTAACAGTATTACAGTGGAAGCTGTAGGGTTACATGATACTTGAGAGAGCATGATCTGTCCAGCAGCATAGTGATTAATGGTAGTGATGCCCTTAAGAAAAAAACAACAAAACAGCCCTCCTCCCTAATATACCAAAAAAAGAACAACATAACTTTCAGAGGCCTCTTTTGCTTTCTTAATCTTTCTTACTTCTAAGGTAAAGTACCTGCTACCCTGAGTCACTTGAGACAAACATTGATCTGAATTAAAACATGTTTTAAAAAACAGTGATCAGATTAGTGTTTCACTTTAAATAACTTACTGGCGATAAAAACATCAGCTAATCATATTGCTTTTCAGTCATGTTTGAAATGCAAAAACATGCATGGGTGGGTATCTGAAGAAACAGATAGCAGCACAGGCTGTAATCCAACGCCTGTTCTCATGTTGTGCATACTCATAGATATCGGTTTACCTTAAGTTCCTCAGAATCAATGAAGCCACTGTGGTCGCTGTCATATTTTCTCCATGTCTGCAATCAGAACGTGAATGCTTTAATGATGTATTTATGGCAAGTGGGTCTTGGATGATTTTACAAAAGGCAACTTTTCATACTGTACCTGCATGAAGTCTTCACTTGACTTTAGCTGCTGGCATCTGAAGAACAACAGGAAATTCTCTTCCGTCGGTAATATCTGAGCAAGCTGTAACAGAGTTTAAGAAAGATTAAATTTTGATTCTTCATTAGTCCAGCTGAGCCTGTAAAAGAGCATGAAACTTTTTCAAAGAGTATGAAATTCTTTGTGCTCATACTGCCCTGTTGTGGCCCCATAGGAAGCTTCATCCTGTTAGCTGAAATGTTTGGAAGATGCCTCTGAAAGGCTTCTGGCTTGCAGCTTTGCCATATTCATCAAGGTCAAACAGAACTGAGGTCTGAGAGAAGGGAGTGAGACAGCACGTTACCGAAGGGGTAGCTGGGGAAAGAGGGCGAAAAAATCACCCATGCAGAGTTAGGATCTGTGGTGAAAACCTTGGAATCGGCACGAAGGGAAAGCATAACACAAGGATGTTTAAAGGATAAGTGTGAAGGACCATGAATTAGGAAAGTGAGGAAAATAGACTGCTCACAGATACCAAGGAAGAGGAGGAAGAGAGTGGAACACTGACATGAAGAACACGTGTAAGGTAAACAGAAAAATATATGGAAAAGCCAGGAGAAAAAGAAAGCGGGGAGGGTAAGGGGGCGGCAACCGGTGATCATTTGTCAGGAACAGAGATGTGTTCAAGAAGAGCTATAAATACCAGAAAGAAATCAACAGGGCTTTTAGCCCTGCAAAATCAGGGGTGGTTCTTCCAATGCCTCTCCTCTACAAAAGGCTTTTTTAAAATCAGACATTATTGTGCTAATTACTGAAAATGTTCATTTACTGTAACTCAATTTTGGCAAGTGACAAACGTAGAAGATGGAGAGTATGCTGTATAATTTAATGTAAAATCATGATTTGTTTTTAACAGAGGCCCAATATTTTTTTTCTGTCCTCAAAATGTAAGAAATGTGTTTTGATTAAAGAAGACTTTTTACTTGAAGAATAGACCAGCTGTGCTTACTAGGAAGAGAAAAAGGAGAAAGACAGATTTCTTAGCTGCATTCTTTGATGAAAAAACACATCTGCAGACTTCCTGGAGCCCCATCTTAAAATTTTGATTCAAATTTTTGTTTTTCTGCATTCATTTCACACCCTCAAATCCCTCGTTCTGTCTATTTCAATGTTATTGCCTAATTGCTCAGGCTTTTTTATTGGGTTCCAGCGGCGCCATAAGGGAGTTCAGCTCTCCCTCTCACCCTACAGGCACAACAATGGTATGGAGACAGATCTCTCGTTTCTCTAAAATTATCTGTGCAAGGAATCAGTTATATTCTTTAAGTGTTGGTACAACTGAAAAGACACATCAGAGCACTCTCCTTACAGAAATGGCGCAGCTGATGACAGGCTGTCAGGCCCATCAGAGCATTCTGACTGCTTTTGCTAAATGGCTGAACACCAAACCCAATCAACTTAACTTGTTTTTGTCAGCAACTTTTGAAACCTACTCCATTATAAATAGGATATACACATGTGGGTAAGTACATGTTCATATGTATGCAAGAGCTAAACGTATGTAACTTAGTACTGATTTATGGAAAAAATTCTTTATTTCTCCCATGACAGGGGAGCTTTGATTTTTAGAGTAAATCAACATTCCTACTCCACAACAAACGTTGAATGGAAGAACTGATTATAATAATAAGCAGAGTTTGGGGGAAGGGACTGATTATGACAATGGGAAACGGTTTACATGTGTAGAAATTATAAGTAAGATGTCATTCGTGGGATCTCTATAGCTAACTAGTGAATTTTGCAAGGGCACTGTAAAATAGTACAAGGTGCAAGGGTAAATGTAAAATAGTAACTTTCCAAAGACTCATTAGCAGTACCAAACTGTATTTGAGGTAAAGAATATATTACCTCTGGAAGAAAATGATCTTATTTTAAGCCATACCTGTCACCCTTTGTAAGTCTCAGGGGAAAACACAGGCTTTTACGTTACAAAGATGTAGTAGCTCAATATCCAATATTAGCTCAGGCTTCTGCCAAAAAATGTCTTTCGTGTTTTCTTTCTTTTGTACCTTTTAGTGTAATAGAAACAATATAGCTAAAGGGAAGTCCAGTTCTCCAAGCTCATGCATCAAATAGCATTAAATTGCTTTTTGTGGAAAACTCTGCATTATTAAGGGATGAGGAGATCATGTGGAAACTGGCTCAACTTCCCAGTCCCAATTGTACCACTACAGAGAGCAAAGATGGAAACCTGGTGCTACTTCTAATGATGACTTCTTTGTGAGGATAAGTGTAGAGGGACTCCGTGAGCATGTTTAAATAAGAGTGCAGACTGCTATGAGTTCGTGTATGGCAGCAATAGCGGTTTAGTGAGCGTTTCTGTGAGCTCTGCTGCTTTTATGGAGAATGTCGGCTGTTTCTGCATCGTGAGTAATAGAGGACAACCACAAAGCCTGAGACTGGCTTGACTCCTCTCTGCTCAGCTGCAGGCTGAGGGACATCTTTTAGGTTACCTAGCAGAAAAAATATTTGCAGTACTTAAAACAATATCAGAACTATTTTCTAGAAATCATTCTCTAAGTAAATTCTGTTGACATTTAATGCTATTTAAAATTTTTTTCACCTAATACAGTGAATTTGCTTTTTAAAATCCTGTAATAGAGAATGGAAGTACAAAGAATATTTTAGGCTACTAAGTATTTTTACGGCAGCAGTAAGCTTCAAATAATTTGAATGTGGAATTACCGCAGTCCTGAATTTCGAAACCTTGGGTTTCACATCCACATTTTAGTGAAAGCATTGGTCTGAATGAGTACAAAAGGTGCATTAAAGGTCCCTTACACAATGACAAGTAAGTGGACAGGTCAGACTCTGCCTTTAGCTAGAGGGCACGGGATAAAAGCTAGTGAACTAACTGCAGTTTGCTTGCAAAGACAGAATCGACACTTAATCTGAGCTGAGAATCCACTCCTTCCTCTGTGAAGCCACCCAGGCCTCCCCTTTATCTCAGTCAACAGACCTTTCCTGAAACCTCATTATTCTCTAGGACATTTTCCGTCAGATGCTGGGGTATTCATTATGATGGCTGGGAGTCTGAATGGCTTTACATAATTTTTTTTTAAACAACGTTCATACACTTTTTCAGAAAAACTATTTGATGTACTATGTAAATGGGAGCAATCTGGAATTACTGGACATTTTTATTTATAAAGAAGGAGAATCAAGTCCAAATACCAACTTTAACATCATACTTCTCTGCACGTACAGCGCATTTCATGAGTCCCATCAGCACTTTCCAAATCAAGCTTCATGCTGATGTAAGTGAAATAAAATATAGCTATTGGGTTAGGAAATTGCTATATTAAGGGAGAAAGTCCCTTCAGTCACTGAACTGAGTACTGTCACTATTCAATGGCTTCCGTGGATGCTGAGCATGCTTGGCACTTCACTGGGGGTGGTGAGCACTGCACCATACCAGGCCCTATCAGATTTGCTCACCTTTACCCATTAAGTCAATAGCAGAATCAGAAATACAATTTGAAAGGTAAAAATTTCATTTATCTTTCCTAAGCGAAGAAACACAGTCTTTTTCAGGCACTGTCTACACATTCCTCTTGCATCCAATGCTTGCTATTACACATATTCAAAAATACTAAATTAAATAGGATTCTTCAATACCAAATGAATAAGCATTTGTTAGTCCAAACCCAAACAATTTGTTAGTCCAAATAAACATTAGTTCTTTTTAGATGCAGAACTAGTTGATCAATGCTAAGTATTGTCAAAAGATGCATTTCTTAAAATCAGTTATAGCTGCAAGTGAAACAAACTGTTCATATTTCCATGATAGTTTAGTCGTAATTACATATGCATTTAAACAAGTATATGCAATTCAGACACATGACAGAGGAGAAAAGGTACCCTGAAATGATCTATTATATCAGCAGCAATACTTCCTATTGACTTTTACAGATTCTATTCAGTCCTCTATTTTAAAATTAGCTACTGACCCAAAGCTGGTCACTGTAGAAATTTTGCAGACCTGGCTTGTTTCCAGCTGTTTCTTAATTAGCTCTCTAGGTCAGATTTCTTATTATCAGAAAAAAATATATAATAGCATTTAAAAATAAAACCACAGTCTCACTGCACTCAGAGTGATATAAATGCGTCATAGATTTAGGCTTGAAAAAGTGACTTCTCAAGCTGTAACCCAGCGAACTCTCCTTTTTGACTTGCGGCACTGAAGAGTGGAAGAGAGGGAAAACACAATGGTTCCCCCCTTCCTAGCAAGTTGCCCAAATTATACACTTGTTGAGCAGCTGTACGTGTAGAAGGGGTTGGTTATTTTTGCCCTCTTTAGAAAGTGGGAGTAAGGAGTAGGGGAATTTTCTGCCTGAAGTTCTGTTAAAGTTCAAGAAAGGAATTCATAAGAAATCCTGATCTTTCAAAAGCTGGATCACAACTACCATTAAAATTTTGTTTAAATTTAACATGATTAACGTGCTCTCTTACCACATATGTATTTTTTTAGAACAGACTACACACAGTGATTGCCCAATTGCGTTCACTTATGTATTATCCTCGCTATAGGAGTGGTGACAGAACATTAGTTCAAAATCATAGGTAGAAATAAATCACGTTACCTTTCACAATTTAAATTTCTAAAATAGAACTCTTATCTGCTTTGCAGGAAAACTAAGTTGCTGTTGATGCTTATTTGTACTGAAGAAAGCATGCAAAGTTAAATGAAGTGTAGTGAAATGTCTGGAGAGGGGTAAGCAATACCTTACTTTTTGTTAATGAAAAAATTTCATGAGTGCAAAAATACTAAAAATCTTAAGACAGAGGAAGAAATTTTCTGTGTAACTAAAAATCCAAAATATTTACATATTATGCTCACATTGTTCTGTGCTAAATTTATTTTCTGCAAGTAAACATGTCAGTCTTTTGTTATAAAGTAACTGTCTTACCTCAACTATTCCTATTTTTCCATCGGTAGTCTTCCCATATTGGTCCACAAAAGCTTTCATTTCAGGTGTTAAATCCTACAAAGTTACAATGAGAGAATCATTACTTTAAGATACAGAGAAACATATGTAAACTTACTTGAATATTCTACTAGTTGCCAAACAATATACTACATTTAATGAAGTACTCACACTTACTGCAGCTAGATTCCTCAAGTTTAAATGAAATTGAGTATTTTTTTATCATGAATAATGTCATTGTAATAAATTTTACTTCCTAAGGAATTATATTATAGTCAGTGTGAATGATTGGCATCTAAATACTTAGAACTCCTATTTTAGTTTACAGAATGAAAAAATTATAAAGACAGATGTATTGGAAGATGTGTATAACAGCTCCTTTGTTTAAGAGGATGACAGTGAAGTTCATAGCCAATTATTAGTCAATTTTCTCAGTTTTCATTTTTAAATCAGTAACTTGAAGGCAGTGCAAAATCTTTCAAATAAGGAACATTTCAGTATAATACATCTGAACACCAAAATAGCCTTTCCACAGCTTTGAGTGGATTTTTCCTGAACAATGGATGCTATTTTAGCCCTAAAAGAACTCATCACGATATCGTATTTTTCACTGTTTAGTATTTGGTTATCATAGAAACAAAGTCAAAATGTCACTGCTGAAATGCAGAGAGGCAGATTTAGGAGGGAGAAAACTTTGAGCAGTACCTTGAATCCGACAGAATAAAGCCAGCGTAATTGTTCTTCATATAAATTATGGTCCCTGCTATACATCTGTTCTCTAAAGGCTATCCTCGCTCTAGGCTACGGCAAAGGTGCCAGCCTTGGGGTGAATATCTAAATATTTGATTTCGCACTTCAACTTGACTTGCCTTGCTTTGACGTGAGCTGCCATCAACCTTCAATACTGATTAAACTTTCAACTTTCTTTTTATTTCTTATAAGTGTGAGCTAGTAAAACCATGCAGCAAGAATCAGGACTACAGTTATATTAAAACAATGGACAATTCTATGGTTATAGATGAAGATACAGCAGTCTTTGGGAATTAAAGGTTTAGTTGCTATAACAGATCTGATTATATAGGACCTACGTGATTCTCTCACTGGAGACACGGGAAATCTCAGCTGTACAAAGTCCATTGTAGATTGTCCCAAATTTCAACTACCAAAGCTAACTAAAATGTCAGTTCCTTGTAGCTGATACAATCATGGCCTAGTATCCTATTTCTGTCAAAGTCATCCATGGCAGGTTAGTAATTTGCCATGGCTTTAATTAGAGATGGGGTTATTAATACAATGCACTTCAATGTCACCTTTCATCTAATGATCCCAAAGTGGGGACAAGTTTGCTTAGCAGATAGAACGGAGAATTTAGACACCTGGATTTTAATTAGTCCTGGTTAAATATTTTACTAATCTTTCTAACAGCAGCTCCGCAGTGCCAGACATTGTCCAGCCATTGAAGGAGGCACAGCCGATTACAGGTTAAACAAAACAGGATGCTCATCCTCTAGTACGCTATTCAGAAAGGGGTTTTTTTTGGTGTTCACTTCATCTGCTCTTGAGCTGCTTGATGAGTTATTCCAGTTATGTATCAAATAAATGTTTTCATTCAAAAAAACTTGCCTAAATTTAACCAAGTCTAGTCCTAAACTTGATACAGATACAGATGCAGTGCTCAATGTTTGAAATTAAGAAACTAGCCCTTTCACGGTGCTCGATGTTTGAAATTAAGAAAGTAGCCCTTCACATCTCAGTCTCCCCTTTCAAAGCTTAAGAGACACTTATCCAGCCAAGCGGAGCTGTAGAAAAAAATAGCTTTTTTCGGTATGATTTGAAAATGTAAGGATAGATGGCACTACAGAATCACTTACGTGACTGTATTCATAAACATCTATTAAATCACGTATTTCTGTGGAGAAATATTGTCATCATCTATACATCCAGAGAAAGTGAGAAACAAATGTGGAGTAGCTCGGCCAAGATCCACCTCTTGACCCTTTATCAACCTCTGTGTTAGTCACTTACACCCCACAGTTTCTTTTGGCAATTGGCATACCTAAATAGAGAATGTATTGCATAAATGTGGGGCAAAATAAATGGAAGCTATGCTTATATACTTATACAGCTTTTATCTTTAAAAAAGAGGCAGTTCTTTCAACATGTCTGAAAGTATATCAGATCAATTCACTATCTACCATAATGCATGAAGCAAAAAGACAGTGTGTTACCAAAGAAAAGCCCAAGCCCTAAAACCTCCAAGTACATATCCACCCTTTGGAGCTAGCATGAATCAGGCTGCATGCTACTGCTCCATCTGAGAAAAAGCAACTGTGAAAGTACAGAGTTACTGAGTGGATTAATAAAAGGATTAGAATTAGAACACAATTAGAACAGTTCTGTAGTTGGGAAGAATATTGGGAAATGTTAAACTGTCCTATTCGATGACAGAATCAATGTGATTCTTTAATGCATATGGCATGACTGATGTAAAATCCAGCTATGAAGAATGCATAATTGAATATTTCAAAATTAGTGAGCAGGAGAGTGACCTGAAATGCAGAAGTTAATGATGACAAAGAAGCTTTGGGGTGTTAAAAGAAGGACAGCCGAGGAAATGACATATAACCTACACTAGTTTCTCAATGTGTCCCTTCTGGCGAAAGAATAGAAATTCAAAGCTACTGAATTAGCATCCCGTGAGACAAGACACGAACTAATGAGATGCTTGTTTGGCAAATGAGTCTTCAAATTCAAGAATCAGCTTAGATTTGAAACCTAAGATGACATATATCCATACTCCAGAGCCAATAGACCAAGTACTGAATTTGATGTTGCTACTGTAGATTGCTCTTTTCAGCAGAACACTCCAAAGATAGGTTTGAATCAAAGAAATGGGAAAGGAAAACTTAAACACCTGAGCATTTTTTAAATATAGTGTGAGATATAGGCAGAGGTTATTTAAAAAAAAAAAGCATAAATTATGAAACTCATAGCAGATAAGAATAATCCTGCAAGGCTTTTCTGTGTTACTTTGAAAAGTAACACTCTAAAAAAAGAAATTAGACTTTATCCCTCTAAAAAACACATTCCTTTCCCAATTTTCTGGGTTTTTTGAGTTTGTTTTTCTTAAATATTAGTTTAAACTTACTTACACTCATGAAAATGAGCACCTACACCAATGGCTCTAAGAAGAATTAACTGATACCTAGACTGCACTAACATTAGAGGCATTGCTGGGAGACTGATCTTCAGATGTGTGAAGTTTACACTCCTACAATTAATAAGAAGTTACAATTTTCCACAAAATAAATTGATTCATATTAATATTTTTTTGCATTTACTTCTAAAATATACAGTAACTTTTAAAGCGAAGTTAATTATTGAAAAGCTATTGCTCAATTTGGAGGTATTCTTATATGAAGTATTAATCTATTCCCCCATGCACACATGCCATCCAGTTAAATTATAATTTCATTTTCTGTTACTTCAGAAGTCTTTTAGCATAGATTCATTTAAATTGATTCCATTAGGTTATATATTGGAGTTTGATGCTAAAAGTGGCCTGTTTTAGAAACTGATTATTTTAAAGGCAATTTATTTGTTAAAAAGGTTCACTTCTATTTTAATTCAAATCTTTACATGGAATCTTTAATTTCTTTCTTTCTTTTTTCCTTCCTTTCTTTCTCTGTTTTTTCCCCACGTGGGTATAGTTTGGAAGAAATTAATAATTAGTGCTTTAATAACTCATACACAGAATTGTTTTGACAACATTGTCAAAAACTTTGCTGTCTCTCTGAACAATTTAAACTACCAGGATTTGGTACTCATGCTCCTGATGTATAACACCGGTGAAGGGCAAAAAGTGGTTAGCGATCATCTGCAGATCTATTTACTGACCACCAAGGGGCAGAAATGCATTTCAGCCCATACTGCCCATAAGGTGAGAAATTAAAAGAGAGTCCAACTAACTTGTTTTTTCTTTTTCTTTTTTCTCTTCTTTTTAGTATCAGTACATATCTGGATCAGGTAAGATTAATTGCAATGGGATAAGGTCCCATCCAAGACAAAAAGATAACGTCCATGCATTTCTTGACTTTTCTTTTTAAGCACTGTCAGAAGTATCAGCTCGTAGCCTGGCAAGATGTGAGTGGGACCTGCTCTCCAGGGAGGTGGACCCTGGCCTCACCTTTCCAAATCAGACGATTTATTTCATTTGCAACGTGCTGATTTCTAACTGAGCTACTCCCCTTTGCCTGGTGAGGCAAGTGCATGAACCGTGTGATGGCAACAGAGAACAGAAGGAACCGGGGCACTGGAGTTTGCTCAAGAAAACTCTTCTTTCCTGGAGAAGACTGAAAAGTGGGGCGAAACGTTAACCTACCAAGCCTGCCTTCTTCCGTGCCTGCTGCAGCTCCTGGATGAAGTTTTGTAGCTCCTTCCCATCCATGTACCCATTGCCTACAACAGAAAGAGTTACGGTTGCTGTCACCGCTCCCTCCAAACTCTCTCCGCTCTTCAGCGCTGGCAGGGACGTCTCCGACCCGTCTGCTCCCTCCCGGCGGAGCGGCTCCCTGCGCGCCTCGCCCGGCACCGACCCCAGCCCCTGACGGCTCCGGGGCTGCTCCCCGAGGCTGCGGGGCGGCGGGCGCGGAGCGGGGCCGGGACCGGGGCTGCTTTCGGGCGGGGAGCGGTGGGGTCCCCCCCAGCCTCCCGCGGGCCTGCCCCCCTCCGCCCCCCGCGCCCCCGCCGCCCCGGGGGGGGAAAGGAGTCACCGTCGGAGTCGTAGTGGTGCCAGATCTCGAAGAACTGGGCGGCCGAGATCTCCACGCCCTGCAGGTGGGTCTCCGCCGTCATGGTGGGGGCGCGGAGGGGCGCGGAGGGGCGCGGCGGGGCGCTGTCCGCGGTGCTGACTCTGCCCGCGGCCGGCGCGGCGACGGCGGCGGCGGCAGCGACGACGACGGCGGCGGCGGCGGCGACGGCGGCGGCGGCGGCGGCGACGGCTCCTCCCGCCGCCGCCCCACCGAGGGCTATTTATGGGGCCGTCCCGGCCGGGCCACTCCCCCCGGCGCTGCCCTCCCTCTCCGCGGGCCCCGGCGCGGCCTCCCCGCCCTGTGCGGGGGGGCCGGGGTCTCCCGCCGGCGGCACCAAGGCAGGGGCCAGCCCGGCGGCACCCTCCCCGGCCCCCGCGGCTGAGCCCTCTGGGGACAGTCACCTCTAAACGTGGGTCGGAGTGAGGGGTCTGCTGGTGCCGGATGGAGGGCCCCGAGCAGAGGGAGCGGCGCTGGGGGACCCAGGAGCTGTTGTGGGTCCCTCACTGTGGGAGAGTGTGCCCATGAGACGTGGGGGACGGAGGGCGAGCACAGCCTCCTGGTTTAGCCATTGGGTTTCCATCTGGGGAAGGGTCCTGGATGTCAGAGCACGGCTAATAGCACTGCAGGATGTCCCAGTACAAAAAAGCCATACGGGACACCATGTGGGGTGCAAGGAATCAGCTTTGGTTACGCCATTTTTCACTGCTCCTTCCCCAAACCAGACCTGCAGATAACTCCACACAGACTTAATCTTTGAAGTGCTGCAACACTTTAAACTGATATTCCCACGGAGCTATCATGGGATATTGAGATATCCATATTGAGACAGCATGGGAACAGGCATGGTGAATTTAAATATACTGCCCTAGCAGGTAATTTCATCCCAACAGGTAAGTATGGAAGACTTCATTAGTAAGCTCTTTCTTTCCCAGTGCAGAGATGTGAGGGACACTACCACAGTCACTTCTGACTGGGCAAGAATGTTTTTTGGTAGACCAGCTTTGGAGACTTGCTCTCCTACAGCAGTGGGTTGGTGGGAGGGGACAGAGCAGCTTCCTTTTGTCAGGGGGTAACATGGTATCGTACTAGTAATAATGATTAAGTCCCTTTTGGGATGACTCATTTTAGTCATTAGGGTTACCTGGGTACTCTGAAGCACTGAAACTGCCTTTCTCCTTCCAGCAGTATCCCTCAGATCCTACATTGAGTTAGCATGGTTTGATGGCCAAGATGATCGGCTGACAGGACATTGGCAAATACAGTAGGTAGTATAGTAAGGATGGGGGATGATAACAGCTGGGAAACCCGGCAGTCTCCGTGTGTTAAGTGATTGACATGAGCAACAGTAGGACAATAGTATGTTAAGACTCAGATATAGCGTGAGGATAAAGAAACGATGGGATAATGCAGAACAGAAGACAGCAAAATGCCAAGGGGGACGGATAACCCAGCAGGATGAGAGGTGGATGCTTAGTTAAAGGCTGACATGTCCTGAAAGGGATTTCAGTAGATTGGGTGGCTGAAATCTTGTATGCATTATGGAACAAGATGTGGGCATAGCGATTAAGTAATCATGAGACCTTATACTTGATTCCCTCCATCTTTCCATTCTCCTGTTTCTCCACCTGTTATGTGCGGCTTTCTCTCATTCTGTTGCTGCTGTTTGGCTGTGGGTTCTTCAAGAGATACATCATGTTGGTCTGTGTTTTGTGAGCGGCGGCACAAAGCAGCAGTTAAGATGAAGGACACAAGAATCTGATCATTAATCCCTTCAGTTCAAAATATTTGTAAGTATTAGCGAAAAATGTTCAGAATAGTTTTACAGCCACAAATACCACTATACGCTTGCAAAAGGACTGATGAAATTTTAAATATTTCCTTACAATCAGGCTTTGTGTTTCACCATGTAGAAAAGAAATAAAAAAAATCATGGCTGGGTCAATTTCCCATCTAGGAACTGTTTTTTGAGCATGGCTTTCTCAAAGTAGTAGACTTCAGTGGTAGCCAGATCCTGAAACTTCTGTCATCTGCCTACATCTTGTCTTGAAAATAAAAATCTGAAACTAATGCATTTCCATAAAGTAGCAATGATGACAAGAGAAGAGAGAATTCATGAAGGTTTGTTTATCAGGAGCAAGGACATGGCAGAGCTCTGGCTTTGACAAGCAGAAGCACAGTCACTCAAGCCTGGGATTATCCTTTGTACTTGGAAAAGACAATGGGGTGCCAGTGATGCAAGGGCACTGGAAGGAGACAAAGGTGGAACTGGCATTTCCATCATTTTTAGATAGAAGAGGTCTGTGCCAGTGAGGCAACTTCTTATATTTGCCAAGCATATTGAATTACTCCGTTCAGTGCAGAATTTCAGCTTCCAGCAAGCCTGCACAAATGGAAACCGAGTACTGAACCTGTTTCAACAGTCCTCTGGCTTGCATCTTACATTGATTTGCTCCTTGCTGCGTACTGTTTTCCAATGGCATATCAAATCTTCTGCTTGTTACTTTTCCCTGACCCAGAAGTCTGTAGCTGAATGGGAGAGAATTCAGCATTGTTTGGGGCCAGCCCAACCTTGCTCATCTGGCTGCTCAGACTTTTAAATGAACAGTAGCTGTAATGTTTACATTTTCAAAAGTTCTCAGAATAAGATATTTTACATAGGTCATATGTGGCCAGGAGGGTTTGAAGAAAGTCTCATAGGAACTTTCACAATATGCTGCTTCTCCCCACCGGGAACATGTGTAATCGTGCGCAGGTAGGATACTTGGACACACTGACCTCTCATTATGCTAACATCTACAAAATCAGTATTGTCTACAAAGCATTTATGTATCTCTGTGCGTTCTTTGTAAAACAGTATATTGAGGTGAATGGATTTGTATGTTCTCACTGCTGCACTTGAAGTGATCCTGCACGGGCATAAAAGTAGCAGACATTTCCATGCAAAAATAATCACTTATATAACTAACTGCATGCCATATTTTCATGATTAATGAATTACCAAGCCACCATTCATATTTAATCCCACTGGACTCTGCTTCTTATGCAAAATTAAATCGGAAACTGGTCATTTCAATTCCAAGAAGCTATTAATTTCCATTGAAAGAGGAAGCACTGGAAAAGATTTAAAAATGCAGATATATACAGGATGTGATCCATAACCCAATGAAGCCCATGCAAATTTTTCCAGTGACTCTAGAGGGCTTTATACAAGGACAAAGTTCTTCATATTTTCAGAAATTATATGTATGGTGATATGCATATATACACACACTGATTAATGAATTACTTCACTGAGAAGCCTAAGCCTTGTCATTCATTTTAGCTAGAGCTACTTGAAGTTCTCCTTACAAAAAATGAGCCAGATCCATATCTGGCAGAAGTCAGAAATGCTGCACTGAAGCCAGCTGGGAACTTGACCCAGAATCTAAGTGACTATGATTTTCTTTGAAAACATTTCTTGTTCATAGCTGTTCTTCAAATGCTTTTCATTAATAATTTTTTGTATGTGGGTTTTCTGAGATTTCCTAGTTCTGGCTACGAGACTTCTGTCTTCACTCTCTGAAGAGCGTCTAGCTGTAATATCCCAAGGGTTTCTCAAGATGTGTGGAAATCAAATATGCCAATTATAATAGCAATCCAACCTAAAATATCCCCCAAATAAAAGCAAGAAATAACAAGATAAGTAATTCTCATCCAGAAAGCACCAATATTTGAGCACCATGTGAAGCATCGCAAACTTGGATTTTGATGGGCAGAGACCAAAAGAGACCCAAATGCAAGAACTTCCCAATGAGAAACATGAACAACACAAATGGTCCACAGGGATAACAGAAGTTATTTACTCAGTTATTCTCGGTCCACCATCAGAAGATATGTCAAAGGCAGGGACCATTGTGTCACCTCTCCTCTGAAAGGACCAATTCACGTGTGATCTGGAGGTGTGGCTGGACTTCCTTATCAACTACTTCTTTCCCATTTGACGCTTAGTGATGATTAGCAGCACAGTCAGTCTTGAAACATGTAGAAGGAAATTCTGATCCTTGGCTGTTATTCCTTGCTACAGTCCTGCCTTCCTGTAGAGAACTATCACAGTAAGAAGCATTTTGAAAGAAGTGATTCCCTAGATTTTAATTATAACCTTTTCATGATTATACAATGTGGAAAAAGTCTCTCACACTTTTATATGCTCCCACATTAAAACACGTATCTGAGAAACATCGTGACTAGAAGGGGGATAAGATTTTAAAAACTGGAACCGTGTTGGTACCTGGTTTGGGCTGCGGCAGAATTTGCAGAGGTAGCACTGGGCTCTAGAAGGCAGCTTCCAGTTGTGTGCAACTGCCAGCAAGTATGGCTGGCTGTGGTGGAAGAACATGCCTTTTCAAAATATTTGGATAATACTACAGAATAATGTATTGCTTATTTTCCCCTTATCTGCATTTCATTCAGTATTTGTATTCTTTAAAAATGAAAAAGAAAATGCAGCATTGAAGTGCACACTCTATCTTAAGCTGTCCTAAGCTTATATAGTCATTGTGGTAAACCACTGTTTGCACAGGAAATACATTATGTAAATAGTGATTTACATGAGCCTTCACTGTTTTTCAAAGACAGCATTATATAGAAATGTATTTTTCATGCACCAGACAGAATTGTCCAAAATAATTTTAAGGTCATGAAATGTATTTTAATATAAACTGCAAATTGGTGAGCCACTTGTAAATTCAGATTACAGCACATCCCAAGCCTTAACCTTCTGACAGGTGAAGCCAAGGCCTAATTCATCCCTTTTTTACCTATTTTATACCCTTACAGTCTCATCTGTAGCTTTCCAAGGAGCAGCGTGCTGATGACAAGGCAATGCACAACAACAAATTCCTTGGTATTAGAAGGCCCAAAGTCCATGCAACCATGCTTTGCCATGTCTTCCTACCTGTAAGATCCTTGGAGCCATCAGAGCATTTCATGTCTGAATCCTGTAAGATCCTTGGAGCCATCAGAGCATTTCATGTCTGAATGGGGTGTCGATGCGTCAGTGCCACCAGGAAAAGCGCCTGAGGTCAATGGGATCTCTTTGATGCTCTACAATACTATAGACCAAGTAGGAAACCAAGAAGAAAGAAAGTGAAATCATGCAGCATTCTTGTATTTAGCTCCTTCTTTTCCAAGATAATGCTTAACAGTTTTTTTTTCTTGTATTTTGCAGGCAAATACCTGCCTAACGATGAGATTTAGAAGAGCCACAGGGATGACCTAACTCACACCAGGAGAAAGCAGCTTGGGGATGACCTAACTCATGCCAGGAAAAGCAGCTCCTCTTGCCCACCTGCCGCAGTCCCGTAATACCTTTACATTGGTGGGGTGTGAGGCGCTGTGAAGTTACTGTTACCGCCGAAGCTACCCCTGGCATGAGGAAATCTCCAGCTGTTGCCTTGAGCTCTCTGCATGGCACGGACTGAGTGGGCTGCAGCTCACTGGGCCCAGTGCTTTCTCTGAGAGTCTGATCCAATGTTTATTAACATCAGTGTTCGTCCCTTTCTTGATTTTCAGTGAGTTTCAGTGGGATTTTTAGTGGCTTATGTTGCTATGTGCCAGACCGGGTTTTTATCATCTTTCTACAGTTTGGATAATGTTTATTTGCATGCAATTCCAAGCAAATTCAGCACAGTTTAGTAGTCTAGCAAGTAGTTAACTGGAATGTTAGTGCTACTGATGGTGTTGGTGACTGGTTACCGAAGCTTACAGAGACCCATCTTGTGAGACATTTTACTGGGAAACTGCTGGAAATGTAGGATCCTGATTTAGGAGGATTATCTGTCTCTTTGGAGGATTTTAGAGCTCCTTTTGTGCATTTAGGACACTTACACTTTACCCATCCTGGAGAACTCGGACTGTGTCTAGATTACAGGGCAGTATGCATGCTTTCGCTGACCATTAGCTCCACAACAGGAGGAGAGCTGAGTGTGTGTCAGTGGTCTCTGTTCCCAGAGTCCTCACCTCCTGAGCACCAAAAAACCCCTGACTTTTTTTTTTTTGAAAGAAACTTGAGCTGACAGCTGAAAGGAAACTCCAGAGTACGCCCACAGGTACCGCGGTCTGGGTGAGCGGGGGGCCAGGGCTGCGGGGTGCACCCTGGGGCACACCTGCTCTGCAGCCCAGGCACATCCATAGGGCATTATTCTACTTGGAGAAAAAGCTGACTGTGTGACCAAAACTTGGGGGTGCACTTTAGGGATACGTTAGATGTGATGGGATCCAAGTGAAATGGTGTTGTGGGTCAATCCCCTGTGGACAGAATGGGAGCAAAATGCTCTTCTCTGTTCTCCGTACATCCTCTTACCTGAACTTAATGCTCTTTAAGAAGAGCATGAGTCACGGGAAACACAACCTGTGTCCTAGAGTAGTTACGCAGGATGAAAACATACTGTTAATTTGTAACTAGGAAATGCAGTGTTCTTCAGAAAGGTTGAATTAAAAATTTAAACTGGAGGTTTTTCTTGTTTGAGCTTACAGCACAGACCTTTCCTGTCCAATCTGTGTGCTGCAAGGGTCTACCACAACATAACAGTTGCTTGAAAAAGTATTCATTTTAGCAAAGTTATGGAATATGAAGGTGTTTAATAAGTAGCCTCAACCTTTTGTGAATAATGGAAAAACTTGTGTTATCTCATTCCAAATTCTTTTATTACAGTTATAGGTCAACCCACGCAACTTCAAAGCTGTAAAATTACATGGTGAGAGCCTCAAAGTGTAATATGGAAAAAACAATAAATAAAGCAAACAATATTATAAGGTGAACAGGTTCATCTTTCAACTCCGCTGAACTCAAAACTAGCTCAGCAAAAATGACATAAGTGCCACTGTAATAAAGATCTCAGTCACTGCATGCTGCTGCATGGCAATATGAGTTCTTGGTATGGACAGAAATCTGTGTGATCAATGATCACTGCAACTGGAAGTCTACAGAAGCAGGCGTGTAACTGTATTTACTTTTTCTGTGCAAAATACCAACAACTGTAGTTCATCTGTCAGGTCCAGCCTTATGCACGGCTCTCACTGAAGATCAATGGCTGGTAATCTTGCATATCAAAGGGAGAATAACTCTTCCATATGCTATTTATCTCCCAAAGGATATGAGCTCTTTTTACATGGACTGCTGCATTCTTCTATTTATTTTTTTACTTTTCATATTTCCACCAGCTTATCTCCTTTCTTATCCACAGATTAAAAAATATGTGTGATTTTATCAAGAAAATAGAACATTACATTGGGAAGGCAAACTTGCTAACAGTATTTTCCATCGCTCTGATCTACTTAAAAAAAACAAGTTTAACGTTCTTTAAAAAATTAAATAATTTACTTTGTAGATGAGTTCAAGATCAGAAAAGAGAAATTTAGTAAGGAATCTCTTCATTAATTCTCTAAGGCATATCACTTCTGAAGAGAATTGACAGCTACTTCTAAGTAGCTCCTGGAAATGATTTCAGCATCTGATAAGCAAAGTGGCTTCTTGGAAGCTTGTAAATGTAATATTAAAAAGCATTTATTGTGTTTTGTTTCAAAATTCGATTCATTCTACCTGCCTGCACTAGTGTTCAAGATTAGAAGCTTTCCTTCCAACAATTCATAACATAACCACTTATCAAATTTGTCCAAGGTTTGCAGTAAAATTATGATGAGCAGGTTTGATATAAGAGCTGGACCCTTTTCTGAGCAAAGATCAGGGCCTGGCCTCTTGATGATGGAAAGAAGTGACATTTACAACAGCCAGAGAATGGAAAATGTTAGCCAGTTAAAGCAAACAGAAGCTAAACATTAGGCTTTTACAACACAACAGTGCAGTGTGTCCAACTTGTTATCGGTTTACAACTTCAGCCTCGCAGCCCTCTTTCCGAGCTCACAAAGTTCTTTGTTACTTCTCGATCGAGATCGACCTGGATTGCAAGGCTATTCCCACCGTGCCTTGTGCGATACCGGTGGTGTGGGAGCGAGCAGAAATTTAAGGGCTGTGCAGTCCAACCTGCTGCATTACTTCTCATCAGTGAGTGAGAGTATTTAGCACCTGCCATGAAAAGATTTTGGGGAGATTTCTTTTTCTCCTCAGCTAAGGATTGGAGGTGGCCACCAGCAGGGCTGCCAGTTTGACCAGATGGAAGCAATGTAAATCAGGAAAAGTTCATCCTATATTTAAATAGCTTCGAACTAAGCAAAACAATGACATGAAAAAGATCATGTTGCGGACATACCGACTGATCAGATTTTGCGCTCAACCATACAGGAAAAATTTGTCATGAATACTGCAAATGACGTCGGTCCTGTCAGGCACAAACTCACTTGCCCAGGTGTTTTTCTCTCAGTCTCACCTAATTGCAACACAAGACTGACCTCAGCTCCAGGTTTCTAGTCCCCGGTCTGTTTGTGAGAGAAGCATAGGGACACTCCCAGAAAGCCTCTTGTCTTCCACAGTCCCACCAGCAGGATTTTTGCACAGGTTTTCCTTGCGATCCACCATTAGCTGCAGTAGGGCTCTTCACCTGGAGCATGGAAATCCCTCATATTCAGGTGCCTGGGCTGGCTGCCAGGTGCCAGTTCGTCTGCACTGAACCTGTCCCAGATTCGCTGGGAATGAGAATAATAGCCAGAGGTTTCTCACAACTTTTCAGCAGTGCCTCGCTGGCTATATTCAGTCGCTCAGTTTCAGAATGACTATTTTGAAATGTCTGTCCCTCTGCTTCTCATCACATCCCTACTCTTCCCACAACCTGGAGGAGGGTAAGGAAGAACTTGGCTCCGTGCCATGGAAAAGCATGGAAGGCAAAAGTGGCAGATAAAAGCTGTCCCCTCAAAGTGAGATCCTCTGCAGCCTGAAAGAATATGTGAATCTGTGGCCAGAATGTGCAGAGGAAAATCTCCCAGAAAGCCACAAAGAACTGAATAAACCAACTGAGAAATAGTAAAACATGTGAGCTTAACACCATCAACACAGCAATCTGACAGAGCCTGTGTTAGACCTGAAGGAGGCCCCAGGAAGAGATTCACCTTCTCCCTCCACCTATATGGGGGTGACTTTCTCCAGCCATATATATGAAGACAAACTACTCCCACTTTGGTGCAGACAGAGCTCCAGTAACTGCTCTTAAAGTCATTCTGCAGACTGAAGGACAGACATGCCAGAAAGTAAATATCTGTGCTGGCACTGAGCTCCATTCAAGTCCTGCATTTGCCCTGTGGAGCTTATGCTTGACTAACCAAAAGCTTGCTCTGTGGGTACCCAACATACTTTAGAGCAGTCTCATTCTGATTTTCCATTCAAAATTGCACTGTTCTCTTTATTTCAGGAATATCCTACATGCCTTTTGGGCTGACTCTTCCCCTCTTGTCTGTGATATTATCTAGGGTACAGATAAGCAGAGGAATTAGGAGTGTTTTGCATGGCTGCTCTTAAGATTTTGAACACTCAGAGCCTTTACCTTCAAGAAAAGTTTGCTAACTTCAGCAAGCCTTTCCAGCACTTTTCTAGAGACTTACAACAATCTTTTTCACCATATATTTTCCATTGACAAGCCAAGTTCGTAGAGCAGGATTAATCTTTACTCTTTATAATTAATGTTTCAAGTAACCTGAAGATGTATTATTAAATATTGCAAGTCACATTTCTTCCCTGGATGCCAGGGCGTGGCTTCTTTTAACTCAGAGCGACAATGAACATATGTATGTCTGGCTTGTTGATGCTTTGCATGTTGGTATAAGAGACATAGTACAAAGGACTTCTCTAGTTTCTTACACAGGACTCATATTCTTCCCTTTTGCTACCCATAAATCTTCAAGGTCATCTGTTCCTAAAACTAATGTATAAAGCAGATACTATTCAAGAAAGTGGGAGGAGGCTTTGATTTCACAGGATGGCATAGTGGGCAGGCTGGATTGTTTAGGCGACAAAGTCGGCGGAAGCTTTCTTAATGGTGACTTCTTCAAGGGGAGATCACCGGTAATGACAATTCATGATCTCCTCTCTCCACATATTTAAAAGACAGTAAGGCACAAGCAAAGAGCAACAGCATGCTTCTAAAATGTTGGCAAACAGAAAGTATCTGGGACTTGCATGTGGAAGACATGGCCCAGGAAATCCCACCAGAGGTGACCCCCACAGGGGAGCCTAAGTTCAAGCAGGATTTTTGCACTTATCCTTAGTGCAAACCATAAGAAAGAGCTGCTTCATTCTGGGAGGGGTCTGCAGACAGTCTTGAATGTTGTATGAAGGTCTTTAAACCTTGAGAAAAGGTCTTTTTCATTAACTAATATGGTTGTAATGTACCCAGACCCATAGCTCCTGGGACCTTATTCATCCTTCCCCTGTCACAATGGTCACAAAGTATGTACGTGACAAAGGAAAAACATGCTTTTGGGAGGCAGAACGATGGATTCATTTGATCAAACTGGTCTGCTTGCTGGTTTTACACACAGGCAGCCCATACCACTGGTGTGTGCAGCAACCTATACACATGGCCATTTTTGTCCTGTGCCGGGGAGGAGCTGGCTGGGCCACCGGTGGCAGGAGCTGAAAGGACCAAGTAATGTTCACTTCCTCCCATCCCAGTGAGAAGGGTTGCTGCTGAGAGCGTATCTTATATCATGAGAAAAACTAGAGTGTGGAACTTAATTTTTAAAAGTTTATTTAAAGAAGAAAGGGGACAAAGCTTGTTTATATAATAAAGAAATTTCTTAAGACTGCTTCTGGACGAGCTACGTTTTCTGCCTGAATTCCAGCAAACTAAAAACCTCATTTCTTCAGTGTCTAAAACTTCTTAGAGAGGAAAAGTTTTGGGCTTCTGAGTCCTGATGTTGTGATATAGAAATCTTTGAAGGTCTCTTGAGGTTAAGTAAGTTTATTAATAATGTGAGCTAAACGAATGCCCAATGTGTTTTTCTGTGCTTTGAACCAAAGGTGTAAACAAATGCTAGAAAACAAGTAAAAATATAACACTTTGCAGCTCAGTTTTTCAAATGGGTCTTTCTTTCACCTAAGAGTAGGAAAGTCTGGCAAAAGAATAATATATATTGTTTTGTCAGATTGCCTGATACACTCCAATTTAGAGATTTATATCAGGCTCCGAAGTCTATATATAAGCACCTATGAACACACTGTATGACTTTCCAAACTCAAGTGCACACAAATCCTATTAAAGCAATGGAAGCTGCAGATATTCACTATGACTTCATGAAGGCTTTTTCCTGCAGGCAGAAAAGATTATCATCATCATCAGTTTTAGGACCTTTTATGGTGTGTACTGTAGCTCAAGCTGGGAGAAGATAAACTTCTTCCTAAACCTCCTAAGTGGAATAAAACAATTTTTTGATCAGGACCATAGCTAATTTATGATTTCAACTGCAAGGGCCACCAAGACATGCACATAACTGGGCCTGACGGATCTTCAAATTTAGGTGTCTGACATTTCATTTAACTCCACTGAGCTCAAGCTATAAGTCTGGACAGTCTACAAATTCCCTGTCTCTATAATTCAATGCAGGCTACATAATGATCAAGACATTATATCAAATTAGGGTCAAATCGTCCCAGCACCAAAAGAGAGGGGATGAAATGAAGCGAATAGTCTAAGATAAAACTAGTCGGATCAGACATAGTTAACTTGAATTACTGGTGAAGATCTATTTTAAACTTAAGATTAACAAGTTCGTATTGCTGCGGGCATCACACTGTCAGACTGGTTAACACCAGTTGCTCTCCCGGACATGCTCTCCAGATTAACCAGGCATGAAGTAACAGAACCTAAATATAGGTTTCTATTTTTGTTAGCAGGTGTTATCCTTACCAGGTAAAGTTTCTCATTCCTTCCCTTGATAGCATACAAAGTTTTTATACAGTCAATTGCTTTAAAGCAGAGACAAAGCAGTTAGAGAGTGGTCACTTGTAAGTATTTTTCATTGGCAAATAAAAGTATTTGGAACCATCAAAGGGAATTTGGAGCAATCGCTTTAGTAGCTCTCCTTGACAATGCTGAAGTCTTTCTAATGCCTTTAGGTACGTGACATTTATAAAAAGGTGAGTTAAATCGTTGCTCATGCAATGCTGTTAGCTGTCAGGGAGTGCTAGTCGGGGAGATGCACCTTTGGTTCAATCTCTATTACCAGCTTTTCTGTTTTTTTAATCTCCCTTTGGATCTGGGTCCTTTTCTAAGCAAACTTTTGTGTATAATTCAGAATATTCTGGATTTGGAAGGAGACCCCTTTTTTTTTTTTTTTAGTTTATGATAACAAAAAAGCCAACAAAAACCTTAAAATGTGTCAGTTTCTGTGGTTGTTTGTTAGAAAAGAAGAAAATTAATTACTCCCTGGTTTTTTTTTTTGCTGAGGGTTTTAATTAGGAGGAGGGTAAGGAGAGATGTCCTTTAAACTTTTAGCAGGAAACACCCTTGTTTTATCAGCTCCTGCAGCCTTGCCTTAGCAAGGCACCTTGTTGCCAGTACCAGGTCACCATGCCCAAGAAATCTCACACCCCTGGAAAGAGTCCCAAAGACCATTGCTCTAACGCTCCCCCAGCTTGGCTTTTTATCACCCACACAAAGCAGCCGTAACGCCAGCTTAACTGGGTGCCAGATGATCCCTGGCTCGGGGAGATCCACAGGCTGAGCAAAATCAGTTTGACAACTGCCATGGCACCTCTGTGGACCAAGGTGGCTGGGTTAGGTGAGCAAACGACTCTCAGTAATTAAAGAAATCCTTCAGCAGCTCTAATGACTGCTAGGACAAGTAGGGGAGGCTAGGAAAATGGTGAACTCCCAGGTCAGGGGGACACAAAAGCCACCTAAATGCCCCCTCATTAAAGTGACAAGCACTGCCAGGAGGTCTCTGACTTAATGCTATATATTTGTGTTAATGGCTTGAAACCTAAATTTGTTTATTGCATGGTGGTCTGCATTTGCTGTTGGACTAGTGACTAACCCACTTTAAATGGGTTGGCCAGTTTCTTGTTCCCACTTGTCCTGAAAAAGTGTGGATCTGGGAGGGAAGAACTGCTCCTGCAGAGCAAAGGTAATAATCTAATAAAGGAAGGGAATTCAGAAATAGAGATAAGTGGGAATCACTTCTGTGTTAGTTGCTATTATTTGTAATTTCCTGGCATTTACAGATTCAAGACCTGTAGGGTCAATATTCAAGATTTTGACACCTGTGGTAAATATGCCTCCAAAATTGGTGTGTGTACCCTGTTTGCCACAAACCTCATGTTTCCTCATTTGTATGCAGACAAAGCTTAGAAAGACTTTGTTTTAAAATGTTTAAGTACAAATGTTGCCTGCCAATCAAGAGTCTGACCTGGAAGGAAAGAATCCTGTTTTCTCCAGAGGGTTTTGAGTAAAGTCTGAAACACATTTGTATGGAGGATGGTGGTGTGCAGATTTGTCCCAGTGTTTCCAAAGGTATCTCTTAAAGCCATCTAAGACACTATTTCATACTTAGTACAGTCGGATATGAAATGCAAGAAAGGATTAATCAGTCTTCTATGATACATGACATAAAGGTCATTATTTACATAGTAGATAGAAATAGTTCCAGTGTATTTGCTTAATACAGGGTTGAATTAATTGTTATTTTATAAGTGAGCTTCTTGCTGGTGATCTGCATCTGATGAAGGACACTAGAGTTCTTGCCATGCTGGTTCTGCCTGTTTATAACCCTGTTACCAGGGCTTGCGGGGTGACAGCCAGGTATGCCATAGATATGACAAATTCTCATTATCCACAGGAATCTCTTGTCTTTCATTTCTTCTGCATAACCAAAGAATCTAGAAGTCACTTGGGTCTATGACTCACATTTGAAAATAACATTATAAAGAGCACAGGTAAATTTTTTCAAGGACTATTTTCCCATTTTCATGGGTGATTCAGAGCTAAATAACCAAGGAAGAAAAGCAATGTTTTTATTGATGTCTAGAGTGGACCATAAGGCAATCATCAAGCTGGGGCACAGGGGTCCTCTGCCCTGAGTCCCCTTCTCCGGAGACTGTCAGGCCTCCTGCTGAATGCCAGATCTCAGATCCTAGTGCTGCTTGTCCCAGGCTCAGGAAACCTGCTAGTGCAGCCCTAGATGCCACTGTTCCTTATTTCTGTTTCCCTCAAATCCCTCTTTCTTTAGTGAGAGGCACGTTGAGCTGGGGAGAGGAGAATGATTCCCAGCAAAGCTCCAGTTGCTCTGGACTTTAGTGAACTCCAATTGCTGTGGACCCTGCTGAAGCATCTATCTTACTTCAGGATTTGTACCTCTCCTTGTGCTCTTCCGGCATCTCCAAAAGTAAAAAGAGCAGGTTCACCCTCTCCTTTCTGCCCGTGTACTCAGTTGCGGGGGTGAGTGCTCTAGCAGCAGGCAGTGGGGTACCACAGGCTGGGGCTCTCCTCTATCCTCCCCTTGCAGCTGTTTGACACTGCATTGTGCGGCTGCACGTTCCTTTGGCCGAAGAGAAGGAGCATCATCCCAGCAGCTGGGCACTCACCTGAGCGAGAAGAGAGAGCAGAAGAGAGACCTGCTTTCCTGTCCCCGTCCCACTCCTGTTCGGGTAGTAACAGGAAGCAGGACCGAAACACAGGTGTCCCCTTGCCCAAAGGAACATCTAGACAGTAATGCTTATCTTCTGGCCAATTAATATTTAATCATGCTATATAAAATAAGCAGCTCCAACAGGAAAAATTGCAAGTGGGATTTCTTCCTCCCCCCCACACCCAAGAATATATGATAACCTGAAAGCGAGAGCTTTCCTCCCCTGAAAAGTGTGAGGCACTATGGATTCAAATCCTTGTGGGCAGAGCAAGAGGGTGTAATCCCAGCTCCCACACCCCAGTAAATATTTCACACAAGCTGATGGGTAAAGACCAGGGTGTGGGAGCTTCCCTTTTTCTGGAATCAGGTGCCTGGCTTGCCTTGTGTTACAACAATCCTTGACAAATTTTGCAGGCTTATTTGAAAAACTCAGTTCTGTGGCTGCCCCATTCTTAAGTCTTCTTTATATTATGAAAGGAGCCATACATATTCCGAGGAGAAATGCTTTAAAGTGCCCCATCATCGTACCACACAGCCAGCCTTTAGGGGCTGTGTTGTAAAGCCCTTGGGACTGGGGTGGTCCCCATCAGACCGAGCACTTTGAAAACTTCCACTTGGGTTGTAAGAACCTCATGTCCCTGCCTTTTGGTCAGCTCCAGGTCTGGAAGCAAAGGTCAGAATACATGGCCAGAGTATTTACTGATGCAATGGCTGGGTTTTACAAGGTCTGCACTGAGGACGGTTTTTAAGTAAAGTACTAGCCCATTAAAAATTTTATAGTTATAGACTGGAAAACTTCACCATCTCAAAGTATTTTGCTGCCTAAGTAGTAGAATGATAAGACACATTGTTTACTTTTATGGTCAATAAAGTAAAGCTTGTTCTCAGGTGCAGTGCTCTTAAGTGGCTGCCAATTGCTAACTTGAGACTTTAGACTGATTTTATCCTTCTGACGTTCAATGGAACAAATATCCCGTAGTTTGCAGATAAGGATCACTCCAGGATCAGTTTCAGTTTGACACAGTTGTTTCAAAATTCACCTTGGGTATATTTTTTCCCTTCGACTTTATCTAAAAAACTAATCTGCCTGGCTAATGAATTGAAGTGGTCAAAGGAATCAATGGTTCTTATTTGCATTCATTCAAATGAATACATACTTGTTTTATTGAATAAGGAGTTACAGCTCTGGTATTCATAAATACCTGATACAGAATGAACATAATTCAGTAAAAATATTCTGGTTTTCTTGTTATGAATTAACATACACTGAATATAACTATTTTTACAATTAAAAATATTTATCATGTGAAAGTGATCTCCAGACAGGTAAAATGGTGCTATTGAAAGGAAGGATGATTGAATAGCTGAGGTCTTGTTGTTAGACTTAGGGCTGGCCTCAGTGCTCCCTGAACTGACTCCTTGAATGGCTCTGGGAGCTCTTCGGAGCTCTGGTGCTTCAGTTTCCCACTCATGAATTTTCTTTCTTAGAGTAGTTTGGTGAAAATGAATACCTTAGAAGCTAAGGATGTCAGATCTTTCAGTTTTGCAATATGTTAAGAATAGAAGACCAATACGAAAGAAAAAAGGTCAATCTCTTTTAAATGGAATAAAGAAATGTAGTGGGAAAACTGGAAGGGCTGACAAGGCTTTTTTTGTTAAAGTCCATCTTGTTTTTCCATGACGTGCTAAGCTAGATCTGGCTGTAATACGGAAGGTTACAAGAAACCTGATTTGAAAGTGCATTGGGCTGTTTTCAAAACTGTGCAGTCCCTAATCATTCTTGAGACCGCTGGAAAACTGCACTACATTCTTCTGGAAATTATTTTATGTATTTAAGGTAATGGAGTTACTTGTCCGACTGCAGGCTGCAGAGTCAAAAGACTCCTGACTATTCCTGTAATATTTGCTCAGAAGAAAAATACTCTGAATTTAGGTCCCACTCCTGCTGAAGCACACCTACATTTAATTGTAAGGGCACGGGCTGTCAGCTGGCAGGACTTCATTAGTGTCAGTGAGATGGCTCAGGTGGGAAACAAAACTCTTCAGAGCAAGTCCTCTTTATGCAGAAGTAATGGATGTGTCAGTGCCACACAGTTCAGCGCTGTAGAGAGAAACCTGAACTGTTTCTGCTTCTCTGGCTGGAACCACAGAGGCCAGGCAAGCTACACCAGTCAGTGTGGAGTGCTGCACTGACACGGCCTTGCTGAGACAAAATGGTTTCATTTGCAGTAGCTACTAAATGTGAAACCCTTTCAGCAACCCATTTTAATTCCTAAACAGCTATAAAAATTTACTCCTCAGATTATCTGTGGTAGTCTTTTATTGAAAATTACTTGATATAAACCACATAGTCAGTAGCACTCAGGTGCGTCCTCTCTCAGATGAGCATTCTCAGCCACTAGGCAGAGAAAGTGTTTGTCCCCCTTTTCCATGCATTCTGTCCATTCAAGAAATGAATGGCTTTTACGGCAGGGAGGAGATGCCTTTTTTGCAGCCGACAAAGGAGCCTATGGATGCATAGACAGGGCCCTCTCATGCTCAGAGTTCAACTCTGTTAAGACAAAAGCAGGAGCTAAATGCAGATCTCTACATCTCAGGTAGCTGCAGACACCAACAGAGGAAGCAGATCTCCACCAGAGCTTTGAATGAAAGGGCTGTTTCATGATCAGTTTAGGAGAGAAACAAACTCAGAGCAAGGTTCAGGAATATTGTGGCACCAGCTCAGCATTAATCAGTGCCCAGTGTAACACCTAGAGTCAGAAGAAGATTGCCTGGTACAACACCGATGCCTGAAAGGCCACTTCCATTTGCCTGTGGACCTCGGTGTTTACCTGTATGGGAAAAGATTTTGAGCTAAGAGTCGCAAATAGGGAGAATGGTAAGACACCTTTTTTGGGGTTTTTCTGCTTTGCTGGCTTAGGGGGCTTTCCCCTGGCGTAAGTTTTTGCATATCTCTTTCAGAAATGCTGCACTATTTCCAGCCTGTGTAAGCCAGGCAGGCTCCCTCCCCAGGGCCATAGATCAGAGGGCTGGAGGGCAGCTGTCTAAGATGCCTTGTGTATCTAACCCCCTGTTAGTATTAATAACAATAGTTCAAAACTGAAGACATTCAAATCTTTTCTGTCTATAGAGAAAGAACTGAAACAAATATTTAATTTGATTTAACAGCAAGGCAGGAAGAAATGTTTTACAGAGCTCCAAGAATTTCCTATTGGCTCTCTCCATGCATCATGCCTTTAAATTTCTTCCTTCTTAATTGGTGAAGATTTAAGGACAAGACTCCTCAAGCTCTTTTTATCTCTGTAACAAGTTGTGGTTTTAACATGAGTCATTTTGGGGGTATTGGAGAAGGAAGAGGGAACATTGGACTCTGGGGACACATTTCCATAGGGTAATGCTATTGAGCTGCTTGATTTGTGCACATCATTGTGCCTTGGGATGAAAGCTAGGGAGGTGTTTGGAAAGCTACCTACTCACTCAAGTTATTTGATTGAAGTTTGCCATTACCTGCATGTGCACACAAAGTACTCATTTGTGTTTATAACTGCTCTGTGCAGATTTTTGGCAGATATTGTGCCGTTACCCTGAAATATGGCTCTTTGTTCTCCTTAATGAGCAAGAGCTGATAATACCATGCTGTGTTTCTGATGTCTTTTTGCTGGTCAGTACTCACTGCCCTCTTTGCTCCAGCAGACGCAGGAATAGAAACAGTGATAGCAGACCAGTGCACCTCCCACTTATCTGATGTCACAGACTGGTAAAGTGAGGAGATCTCTGGGAGGAAGAGCCATTTTCTTTTAATCAATTATTAACTGGTAAGTCACCCCAGTCAATCTTTGCTCAGCAGTTGAGTGAAACTTGTGAGCAGGTTTTTGAGCAGACCAGGCTTAGCTGAAACCAAGTGAAAGGAAAATCATATTCTGTGCAAACCTACTGAAAAATTAAGCAGGTGGCAAACTGTGGAGAAAATGAGAATGCGCCCACTTGTATTTATAGAAGTGCTCTTGTCCTAAGTATCATAAAGCTCTTTAGAAACCTAGAAATACATACAGTGCACAAGGACTCTTTCATTTTCCCCTTAGAAACAATAAGTGAATGAAAGAAGCCTTCTTATAACAATACATGGCAGCACTGCAGTGAAGAATACTCTATCTAGTAGCAGGTTATGTTAGCCAAATATAACTACCTAGTACCAGCTTGGCACAGTGTTGTTACTAGTGCAGCTATTTTTACTGTAAGTGATTTTACAGCACGTGTAGCTAGTATATGTAGTCAAAACACTGATGATGTCTTCATCACCACAATACACCTTAAAATGGAGGAGTGCACAGATGCAGCACAGAAAGAAATCCCTCATTTAAACTCTTTTTTCCCTGGGAAAAAATGCAAAGCTACTCAATTGCTCTTTCCTCGCAGTAAACCCTATCTGTTAATCTGTTAAAAGGAAAGGTGTCTCCAGTTTAGTAGTCAGACTAGCTAGGTATTCTGACAAAGGTCACCAAAAGATGTGTGTCATTAAAGGAAGTAGGGTCAAAGTTTTGCATTTGCAATGACATTGGATGCTAAGCAAGCATGATCCAGATTAAGGTTCATCATAGTAAATGTCCCAGTTGACCTGCTGGAAAAAGTAATTCCCATAAATTCTCTGTGGAAGACTTAATGTATGTTCTCTAGCTCTGATTCATGGGTGACACGACATACACCCTGGCCACTTTTTAACGGCAGGAGGACTTTTTATGGCTCCACAATGATAGCTTTCTTGAAGGAAGCCCTCTGTGACCTCAGATTGCCAGTCCTCCTGCAAGTGTGTGCTACAGAGTTTAAATGGGGACCTGATGTAAACAAATACTGAACATTTGTTAGAGGTAATTAAATGTTCTCAGAACACTAGATCCTCAAAAAATAGAGCTGTGTATAATTTTTATGGTTGTCTTCAAAAGAGAATTTACTATACAGTCACCAAGGTGTACAGTTAATGAAGAGCAAATTAATCAAAACATTCTTCTGATAATGTGCTTGTCTTCAACTTACATAAGCATTACTTTCAGCAAAGAATTTGCTAATGAGTTTCCTGCCACACTAGGACTTATTCAACAGAGAAAAATGAGAGATGCACAGAGAGAACTGTGTGAGGGTATGATGCTTCTAATTCATCAGAGCTATTCAAATGCAGTCCTGCTCTGAGCAGCTCCAGTGTGAAGCTGTCTCTTCTGCACTTAAATCTGCTTTGTACAGTTTTATCTACTTTAGTGCTTTATTCTGGATCAGAAGTGTGTTTTGAAACAAATGTCCCTACTCATTCTTATTGTGCTTTCGTTCCCATCATGGAACAGTTTTTGAAGACATGAACTGGATTCACTTTGCATGAAACTAAAATGGAAAATGCTCTCTAGTAGCATAGCTAATGTATTGCAGCCACAAACAGGTCTTTAGTCTGTGGGACTGGACTAGAGCTGTTCTGAAGAAAAAGGCAAAACAAAACCCTGGGATGGGTGCTGTGTGGATGTTGGGTTCTCAGACTCTTTCGCTTTATAGATCTGCTCCTACTGATCCACACTATTAGGTAATATAGATGTAGGCTGCATCATCAGGGCCATATCTACTAAGGGGAATTACAATGTGTTGCTTCTACCTTTGCTGAACCAAGCTAGCAAAGCTGCTGTTTGTTCTTGTGTGTCACTTTACATGTTTTCTTCTAATCCAGCCATGTTCTAATCCTTTCCTGTGTTTAATCAACAGACTTACTTAATGAAATGCAAAGGATAACATCTGTCAATCCCACTGAAGTAAAAAAGGTTGCAAAGGTGTCACTGCAGACTACTTGAAATGCTGTGGGGTTCTTACATAGCAACCTTGTTTGACCTTGGCTACCTTATCAATGCTGGTGACATGCAAGTAGGAATAACATTTTTAGTCCTGATCCCATGCTGAGTTCTCCAGACTGTAAACTGTGTACTTTATTTGTGTAGATAAGATGGTACAGATGGATCCTAGCAGCACTACTTTTAGAGAGGAGAAATGGACTTAACACGAGGAAGAGGCCCAAGCTAAGAGACTGGAGATGGATATTTATGTGCAATTAATGGACTAAGAGACTGCATTCATAATAATAAAAGAATAAGGCTATTCGGTTACTAGAGTTCTGTAATTATTTTCTGTGTTTGTCTCTAATGTGTGGGTCAAACCTTTTGTCTACTGAAGTTGATAAAAATATGCCATCTGGCATCAGAAGGACACAGCCAGGGCTCATTAGAAATGAACAGTTCATGTGACGTGCATTTACTGTCGTGTGCATTAACTCTAATGCACTCACTACTGCCTTTGTGGAAATAATATACATCTCTATACTGTATTTGTATATCTCTGTATATCTGTATATAATTGAAAGTGAAACCAATATAGATTTCAGCGGTAGAAGTACCATGACCATTTAGTAGAAAAATCCTAAGAGTGTGTATGTCTTTGCAAGGAAAATTCTTCAGATTTTCTGCAGGATGGGCTCTGGCTAATACCACTCTGCAGTGCACTTACTTACTTATATGCCTTAGAAAACAGATCGGGTTTTCAAACTGCAGATGGAGCTGAAATAAGTGTCTCTTTTCAAGTTAATTTCACTTCCAAGCCATCTCAGTAATGCTACTAATGAATTTCTGTCTCTATGTATATGATATTTCTGAATGTCTATCACCAGAGTATCTAAATGTCATTATAAATTTAATGAACAGCTGCTGCCCATTAAAAGTAAGTGTAACTTCTATTGCTTAAATTAAACTAGTTTAAAGTAAAATGAGCATTTAGGTTAGGCAGGTGTTGCTGCTATTTATATCCAAAAGTCAAATTTCTCCTAGACCGAGGGCTAGTTTCAAAATTGCACTTTTTCTACCGCTGTTATTTTGCCAGAAAAAGCTCCATAAATTGGTATCTAAACTGCAGAGATGGTAAAAGAGGTGCCTACATCACAGTTCTGGTCATCTCTAAAATGCGGGTATTCATGCCAGAGGAATGAATGATCTTCTTACATGAGGAACTTCTAGCAGTTGCCTTCTATATTGCCAAATGATGACACTACACTGAGGTTAATTGGGCCATTCAATCGTGTTCTGCCACTCTGTCGTTCCTTAAAGGATTTAGTCAGATCAGCTGCTAAAATTCTTATTATCTCTGTAACAAATCTTAGTTTTACTACTGCTGGTCTAAGAGCACAGGAAAAGGATTGGGGCAGCTCCAGAGCAGAATCAATTAGTATCTTTGATGCTTTTTTGAATACTCAATTACCAGAGCTCACAGGGGTGTCCAGAAACAAACTTGGTCAGGGTAAATATACCAGGACAATTGTAACCTCTCTGCCAGGTAATTAAGAGCAGCAAAAAGGGCCAGGTTCAGTATATCTAGGACTGCTCTTCACAAGTGACTGAGCAAGGTCCATCCCTAACTCACGGAGCGATGCCCTGCGCAGGCACATCATCCCCCTGCTAGCTCTCTCTAATTGTAGGAAATCTGTTTATTAAAGCATAGAAAATGGACATAATTGGAGGGAACTAGAGAAGCGTATCACACATGCACAAATATTGATAGCATCTGTGAGTCAAGAGGAAATGATGTTGTAAATAAGCCATTTAGCATCCTTCCTCTTCACTGCTGAGTATCTCACATTGCTCCACTTTAGACATCCACCCCACCCTCTCCTCAGCTTAGCTCTGCAAAGAGCAGCTCTGTGAAGGTCTCTTTGCCTGTCTCAGGTCCTCAGGGAGCTTTTCCGATCTGGCTGTGAGCTGCTGCTCCTTAGTGATTCAGCTGCATGAAGGTGCTGAGAAAGCAGGACTTAATAGCAGAGTCCACCAAGCGACGCTTTCCACCCCTTCTCCTCTCATCCGAAGGATTTCCTGCAGTGTCTCCTAACACGCAGCATTTCCCAGCCTGGGGAACGGCAGTCAAGCCCAGGCCTGGCCATTTAGAAATAAATGGAGGGTAGGGGAAGGAGAAGGCTGAGCCTACAAACCCCTTTGGTCTTGTGGTAACTTCCTGAATCTTGCTGGAGGACGTGTTAGCCTGTGCCCATCCCCGTCCCCAGGGAGGTGCCCAATGCCTGGGTCTGGGGCTGCCCCAGTTGCCCTGCTCCCTGGCTGGGGTGGTGGGATGGGTCCAGGCTGCCTGGCCATGCCCTGCCAGCCCCATGGGGAGCCCCCACAGCCCACAGTCCTGAGCAGCCCCTGGCCCGCTGTGTGAAAGGCCCCACTTTGACTGTGTGTCTGCAAATATTTCCAGGTTGTTCTCAGTGCATAACTTTAATAATCAGAAACCTCAGAAGACTTTTGACACATCTGACTGAGCAGATCTGCAAACGTATTTCCTCTGAAATTTGAATGGAGAGTCTAAATTTTCCATCATCTACCTGCAATGGTTGGAGCCTACATGCATTTTGACTGCACACCTGGTGTAGGACGCTTGGCAGAAGTCAGATGGAAGAGATCTTTTGGGTCTGGACTGGCTGAGGCTATCCCAGATGACAGCAGATCCAGCACAGCTGTCCTCCACAGTTTCTCCAATGAGCAGATGCCCATCAAATTCACCATCTTATTAAGCCAGGGAAATGTAACCCTCCTCTTCAACAGTGCCACTGCCTCCCCTCGTTTTCTCCTGCTCTGGGTATCAGGCTATTGCTGGCCTCATTAATACACTTATTCCTTCCTGCAGACCCTCTTTATGTTTGACCTAATGTTTGCCACTTTTATTTTGAGGCGAAATAAATGCCCAGGTTTCTTTATCAGCCTGGAGAATTGTTGCTTTCGAGTAGCTTATAGGTGATGCTCCTGTAATTTCTTAGTCTACTAGGAAATTGTCTTTCTATCCTCATGAACTTTAAACTTGACATTTACCGTATTGCAAGGGAGAGATGGTGGCTCTGTGAGACGGTGCCTGACGTCTGACCGCGGTATAATAGAGCAGGTGCAGATCTCAGTAGGTCAGTGAAGAGTTCATGTGGCATGGTGCCTGAAATGGAAAAAGAAAAGACTCAGTGGCCAGGAGATCTTTTCCAGCCCTGTGTTATTTTTGCGTTATTCTTTGCTGGATTAGGAGGATCATCTCAAAGGATGAGATACAAAAGACAGGTAAGAAGTCTTCAGTACACTGCAGCCTTTACGTCAGCTGTTGTGTCAATCACTCTCTCACAGATTTTCTTTTTAATTGCAAGTAATTCAGTAACAGCTGGGTTTAGTTCATCCTTTAAAAGTAACTTCAAGTGAACGAGGGAAATGATTCAACGATCAGTGACAGCAGTCAAGCGCCAGCAGTGTATATCATATATTTTAACCCCAGGCCTTATCAGGCAACAGAGGACTAGAAACAGAAGTTAATTTACCATATCCAAACATCCTTCTGTGACGTGAGAAAAAACCCAAATCTTTTACACATCCTGAAGCCATGAAAATAGATGACTATCCTAGAGCAAAAATTTTGAGGCATATTGCTGATGAATGGGATGCTTTGATACAAGACAAAGCCATGCTGAGAGACATCCTTGAGGTGCTCTTGTATGACCTGGAATGTGGGAGTTGGAGGTTTTGCCCAAGTTGTTTGGGGAAACTGAGGGAGTTAGTCCAGAGCCTCTAACACTCTTAAAAAGGCTCTGAGAAATGCAAAAATCATTTATTCAAATTTCCTCATCTGATGGCTAACATATTTTGTAAATGGGTCTTTTCAGAAGGTTTCATGTGTGTCACCTCTCTGCTCTGGATGAAGAGCTATTCCTTCAGCTGGCTGAGTTCTGAATATGAAGACCCTGAACTCTATTCCAGATGCCATGTGCAGCAGAAATGACTTTTAAAATCATTATATATATACAATGCATACATGTACAATAGACTACAGTTCATTAGTCACACTGCAAACAGTTTTCCTTCAGTGGAAGTAGTCATGCAGATATATATCCTCTCCAGCCACTGAACTCATTGTCAGCATGACCTTGGCAACGTTAATGCAACATCAAAGTGAAGATCTCAGTGCCAACTGCAAAACTACTGGATATGTAAAAAAAAAAAAAAGATTTAATGAAAATGATAAGCAGCTCTGTTCACTCCCTCCTCAACAGACATACTCCAATGCTCCTAGCTACCATCTGGTTTATTAATGGACTAAAGAGGAGCAAAATGTTGTACACAGTCACCTCTTCCATGAGGAACAGTTTGAAGGACTACTTATTGGAGACAACTAACAAGATGGACAGAACAACTGGTTTTTTACCTTCCTCATAGCAATAGGACATTTTCTTAATTACAAGGAACTGATTATGAGGAAAATGCTAGTCAAAGCAAAGCTTCAGAAGGGTAGCTCCTGGCTGACCAACCTAGTGGCCTTTGGTGATGGACTGACTACATCAGCGGACAAGGGAAGAGCTACAGATGTTGTCTAACTGGACTTCTGTAAGGCCTTTGACACAGTCCCCCACAACATCCTTCTCTCTAAATTGGAGAGATATGAATTTGATGGGTGGACTGTTTGCTGGATGAGGAATTGGTTGGATGGTGGCACCCAGAGGGTAGTGGTCAACGGCTCAATGTCCAGATTGAGATCGCTGACGAGTGGTGTCCCTCAGGGGTCCGTATTGGGACCAGTACTGTTTAATATCTTCATCAGTGACCTAGACAGTGGGATCGAGTGCACCCTCAGCAAGTTTGCAGACGACACCAAGCTGAGTGGTGCGGTTGACACGCCTGAGGGACGGGATGCCATCCAGAGGGACCTGGGCAAGGTCGAGAAGTGGGCCCATGTGAACCTCATGAGGTTCAAGAAGGCCAAGTGCAAGGTCCTGCACCTGGGTTGGGACAACCCCCAGTATCAATACAGGCTGGGGGATGAAGGGATGGAGAGCAGCCCTGCGGAGAAGGACTTGGGGGTACTGGTGGAAGAAAAGCTGGACATGAGCCGGCAATGTGCGCTCACAGCCCAGAAGGCCAACCATACCCTGGGCTGCATCAGAAGAAGCGTGGCCAGCACGTCAAGGGAGGTGATTCTGCCCCTCTACTCTGCTCTGGTGAGACCCCACCTGGAGTACTGTGTCCAGCTCTGGAGTTCTCAGCACAGGAAAGACATGGACCTGTTGGAGTGGGTCCAGAGGATGGCCACAAAAATGATCAGAGGAATGGAACACTGCTGCTATGGGGAAAGGGCTGAGAGACTTGGGGTTGTTCAGCCTGGAGAAGAGAAGGCTCCAGGGAGACCTTATTGCAGCCTTTCAATACTTAAGAGGGGGCCTATAAGAAAGATGGGGACAGACTTTTTAGCAGGGCCTGTTGTGATAGGACAAGGGGTAATGGTTTTAAACTAAAAGAGGGTAGATTCAGACTAGATATAAGGAAGAAATCTTTTACAATGAGCGTGGTGAAGCACTGGAACAGGTTGCCCAGAGAGGTGGTCGATGCCCCATCCCTGGAAACATTCAAGGTCAGGTTGGACGGGGCTCTGAGCAACCTGGTCTAGTTGAAGATGTCCCTGCTCATTGCAGGGGGATTGGACTAGACGACCTTTAAAGGTCCCTTCCAACCCAAGCTATTCTATGATTCTATGATTCTAAGACTTCTGGGCAGCCTACTGAATCCTGTTTAGTGCCAACCTTTAGGTGTTAGAAATAAATGTTAGGCAGTTCAGAGCATTAAAAACATTTTGCTGCCTCAGAATGTAATTGATTTTGTTTAGCTCCAGAAAGGTTTGAAAAATATGGTGATTTTTTTCACATTGCAGCAGCTGCACTGGTGTGAAACGTTAATCAATTTGCATGATTTTTAATTAATAGTTTCCAGTCTCTAGAAGTGTACAATGGGAGTGGTTTTCATTTGCACTCTACTACTGTATTTGTCTTCCTTCAAGAAAACATAGACAGCCTAAGTCAGGAACATTGCTCGATATGAGAATTAGGCTCCTGAATTTTAAAAGCAAAATGACCACTATGGTTGTCTCAGCAGATCTGCAAAACCCTCAGTCAGGGAAGTGGCATTCAGAAATTCATGTCTCAAGCTTGATCCATTGTACATCCCATTTCAGAAAAGTAAAAAAATTATAGGGAATTTAACAAGCACAAGATCCCCCCACAACCCCCTCAACAGTAGAATTGGGACAGTAAAGATGACATCATCAAACAGAACGAAAGCCGTTAAAATGGCAGCAATCTGCTTTAAAAAAGCAATAAAAAAGTAAAATTATGAGTGCATGTAAATTGCTTCTTGCCGAGTACACAAGGCAATGGAAAACCCTCTGTAAGGGATATTATGCTTTATCTTGGACATGTGTATTGCTGCAATTAGGTAGTTTGCTCTTTAACTTGGAAGCATGAAGTGTCTGGACAGTAGTGTTAGAGAGAGTTGTATTCTCAATTCCCTGCTGCGCAGTCAGCAGGAATAATTTTACCGTTCTCCTTTATGAGCCTTTGGAGCCATAAACACCTCCCCAGCTTTCTGTGCAGAGCTCTGTAACCGGATAAGCAGAGAGTCCATTAGCAATCTGGTTGCAGGGAAGGAGCTGGAGCAAGCGTACACTTCCGGAAAACTATATGTCTGCCTTGTACTAGCTGGTGCAGCCCTCTAACAAGGACTGACAGCAATTTTCTTCTTCAACACCACCGTGTGAGAAATTCAAGGGAGGCAAGAGAGGCATAGAGATCAGACAAGAAGAATCAACCTACAGTTTTCTTCCCCTTGAAACATATAGATATGTATATAACAAACCTTTTGTGCCTCAATAAGTGGTTCACACCCAGTTCTTGTTAGAAATACTTAAAAGTGGCACAAGATGATGTATGGATTTTGACTTCTGTGAGATGTTCATTTCCATCTGGATGGAGACTGACATTACAAACTCCATGACCATACCTGGCCCCAAATCTGACAGCCTCAGCTGGAGCCCAGAGCTATAACCAAACCTCTTAGCTCAGAGGTGGCTCTTTCTGCATCAGGGCTGATGGGAACTGATGGGTCTGCCTATACAGGGAGCTGACCCTGATGTTAATCTTCAGAGGTTAAGTGCAAGATGCTGGTCGTCTCCACCATTTTTTTATGAGTGCTCAATTCACTTGAAAATATGAACAGTGTCTTGGAGGATCGAGTGTCTTGCATCTTCAGCTCTGCAGAATTTTCTGCTGCCTGACTGTGGGATGGTATGATGAACTGTCATCTGTGTGACAGGTTAATAGAAACAGATTTTTACAGGCATGAGACCCCCACAAGTGTGTGGTGGGAGGGAGCAGTGCATGGGTTTTTTATCAAACTTCTGGCAAGGCAGTGAGCTCGTGATCTTAAACATGTACCTTTTTGTGTTCATTGTGTAAATCTGACATGGCCCATTTCTATGGGAACATTAGCAGAGAAACACACCTTCATTGCGTGAGCGTGCAGCTGGCTTCCTTGCAAGTGCCACCTTTCTTTCTTCATTTATACATTCATGAACACCTCATGGGACCATGGAGAAGAACTGCTCAGCAGCAGGCATGAAGGGACAAGACAATTATTCCTCCTGTTCTGATGGACAAATATGGTTGAACAATTTTCAAATCTAGCTGCTTAAATCCAGGTTGCCTCTCCACACAGACAGTCTCTTGGAGGAGAGAGATAGGAAAGCAGGAAGAATTTCATCACAAAAGGAAGAATTCCCAGTTCTACAGCTGGAAAAGATGCACTCTGGCCACACATCCTCTCCACAGACCTCTAAGAAATGGTTCCTCTGTTGGCCAGCGGCTAACAGAGCTGCCTGGGGTGTCTGCACTGTCAGACAGTGTCAAGAAATGTCACTGGACAGTAAAATTTTATTATCTACTATGCTAGACAGTAAAAACTGTCCCCAGCGCAGCCCAGGTTAGCTGGTAGTCTTCCATACAATTCCCAAGCAATTTGGGGGTTAGCGCAAGCTAGGGACTATTGCCAATACACAATTTGTCTTGGAGGCTAAGGAAGTTTAGCATCATGGCCACAGGCTGTTGGGTGACGCAGAAAGTATAACACCAGTGTAAATGTAGCTGGCTGGAGGGCGAGGCATCCCTCAGTCTCTATTAGAGGATGGGTGGTAAAGCTTTAAATAACATGTGCTCTGCTGCTGGTGTAATAAACTGTGTTCCTATTGCTGAAGAAATAGTGGTTTGGTTTGGGGAAGAGTGATTGAAGCGCTGAGTTTATCACTGGGAACAGTTTTGTAGAGGACTTTATGGTTGTTAAACTCATCTGGACAGAGGGTATGTGCAGGTGAGACACAGACACTGTGATCCGGAACATAAGGGGAAGGTTGAAGAATCCCTTCAGAGTGGGAAAAAGGCAAAAGCTGATACCAGAGGGGGTGAGTAGGAGGCCAGAAGGGGGATGAAGGTGCAGGGATGTCTGGCTTTGCTGAAGCAGCAAGCACACCATAACTGGTTTGTGTTATGTTACCTCATTTTCCACCAGGTCTGCCTGATTAACCCATCTGTTGGGTCATCTGCACGACCCACAGAGACTGAGGAGTGCATGGGAGGCTCCCCTACTCTTCAGTTTTCCACACTGTTGTTAGCACAGGCAGACCTTGATCCTGGGCAGCACACCAAGTGCAAGGTGTTAAGGAACATAGCCAGACCCTCGCTTTGACCCTTCTTCCCCTCTCCTGGGAAGACCAGTTCCCTGTGTTCGTCTTCTCAACAAATGCTGCTAAAGAAGCAGCCATGCATTTCCTGGAAGAGGGGTATGGTACAGTGGAGCAAGACAGAAGCGAAATCTCCGTAGCATGAAGTTCTTCCGGAAATGGGGGTGAACATCAATTTCAGCATGATACAAACTCCAGCACCGACTCACTGGGAGCACTGCCTGGATGAGGCTTCATAAAGCTATTATGTCCTAATACGTACTTAAAGAAATTGAGTGGTATCTCATCTAAGCCTCTTGCACTGGAATTTGCTGAGTACTGAAGCTCTTTCTGAAGGTTTAGAAAGTTAGCGTGGTATTGGAAAGGGGTCCTCCTCCCAAATGTTCAGAATACAGACACTGACACAGCTAAACCAAGATGTAACGTGGGCAGGCGGTACCAAAGAAACAAAGGGATGGGTTGGAGGTGATGGGAAATTGCACTTGCACTGGGAGTTGTGTTTAGGATCTTATGTACAATCACAGACTGTAAATGATACATGAATTTCTAAATTCTTCTTATTAAGAAATAAACCATAAGGTGATTGAAACCACTTTGGAATAATACAATAAGAGCTGATTCAACAAATGAGACGTGTCTAGAAGCACAGAGCATGAATTTGTGCATCTGACCAGTGTAACTAGATCTCTACTCCTTACTCACCCATTATTCTCTTTTCAGCAGGGGTCTCACGCTAAAAGGGATGACTGGTTTAAACGCAGTATCAATGGGAAAAAATACAAGCTTAAACTCCCCTTTTTTGGCTCCAGCTTTGTCCTCAAGCCGAAGCACATGCAATCAGGATGGGATGCAGGGTGAGGCAATATGCTGGGGAATGCAATGTCTTATTAAGCGATTTGTGAGTGAAATACTATAACCTTCCACAATCTGCACATATTCACCCAGTGTAAAATAATTGTTACATCCTGAAAGTAAATCAGCACAATGAGATAGGGAAGCTGAGTACCAAGTTATTTATGCCCCCTTCTTGATGTAAGATTTTGGGAGTCCAACAGCTGTTGGAAAAGATAACTCCCTGATTGCTTTTAATCTTCACAGCAAAGGCTGACTTCCATCTCACCTTCTAACACAAAGTTTCATGCTGCACTATTAAGAAAGTTTTCAGGGTTTATGTACAGGAAACTGATGTGTTTACATTTTGTCTCCCCACTCTGATATGTCTTTTTTCAGGGGAAAAAACAGCTGCAGTATTTACAGAGCAGTTACAGTCACTGCAGGCATAGCATAATATCCAAAGTTTAGGTTAGCACCATCACCAGAATCATGGGATGTGGGAAGGGTAGGGGAGAGGCATTACATATGCAAGGTAGTGCAATAGAAGAAGCCGTTCTGGCCAGTGGTCAAAGCTATATTGTTTCTCTTCCCAGTAAATTAGGGCCTGTTCTTCTTCTTTTTTTTTTTTTTTTAATTACAGGAAAATCTTTGATTCTGGTCCCCAAGTGCTATGTGCAATGTTGGGGTTTGTTTTCCAAAGCAGAAATGCAAAAGAGGGAATTATTTTGAGCTCCTGTTCTTTACTAACATAATGCATCTTCTTCAAGGAGCTCTTTGGATACTAAATCTGTGGGTCTTACTTATCAAAAAGGATGAAGTAATTTGCCTAGAGTATGGTGAATGCTTTTGAGTGAGGGTTAAAGCAAAGGATTTCCTCTGTCTTTCAAGTTTAGATCATTTTAAGACTTCCAGCCTAAAATCCTGAGATTACAAGTAGAGTTTTCCAGGTCTGTATGGGATGATTTTCTGTCTCACAAAACTGCTGCGCAGCTGAACTGATAAGATTTAGGGGAAGCTGAAGCTTATAGAAGGCAAGGACTGTGCTTTTGGACCTGGAGAGCAAAGCCTCATTGCTTTAAGTTGTAGCTTAGCAGGAAGACAGTTTGCAAATCAAATTGGCTCATGCCCTTGTTGACCCTGATATTATGATAATATGCACAGCATGAAACCTCTCTTATGAACAAGAACAGATACCATACAGTATGGTAAATCCAATATTTTCCTGGAAGATAAGGAAAGAGGAGATAATAATGATTGCCTTTATTCTTGTATTTCTCTCCTCATATAGGAAGAATAGCTCTTCAATGTCTTTTCAGTTTTAATCCATAAATAAGAGTTACTGAAAGGACAAAAATTAAAAAGAATTCTGGTTTTTTTTTTTTAATTATATCCCGTGTCCCTCCTGTATTTCTTTGTACATGTGACCTCTGTTTTTACCTTGATCTTCAAACCTTTCTCCCTCCTTTGCACTTTTGTAAGGCTCCAAACACTCCTGCTGGTGTAAAATGGACCTGGTTTTCATGTAGTCTAAGCCTTGTAATTAGGACTTAGAATGCTTTCGTTTTCAAGTAAGTGAATCAAATCTGACCCAAATTGGCCACAATCAGACATTTCTATCTTCTAGAAGTTGTCTGGAGAGCAGAGTTAAATGCTCCCCATTTCTTTCCTGATGGGGAGTGTCTCAGCACAGAAATGTCTGACGTTATAATCAGTTCTTTTGTTGGCAGTTTCAGTAGAAAGACCCAAGCCAGAAAGAACTAGAGACCTGAGTACCTAAGCAGCAGTGATCCACTTATCTGTGGGATCCACGGTTAGCCCAGGGCTTTCCAGAAGAGGTAAATTACAGGCTTTGCTCAGATGTACTGAAGACTTAGGTGTCCATGTGATACCTTGCATTCAAGGGCAGAGCACCTGATATTCAACACTGCCAGACCTGGTTTCTTTATGCAATGAAGAGAAATGGGAACTGGATTCAGGCTGCCCTCTACAGCTATATAATATAAGTGTTTAGCATGAATTGGAGAGCTTACCATGGTCATGCAGCAGCAGGGCTCCCTGTGCAGTCGTGGGGCTTCCCAGGCAGTCAGGACAGACAGTGATCATGAAGGTCAAAATAAAGCAACCACATTGTATTTGGCAGTCCACTCTGTCACCGAGCTGGATGTCACATAGTCTGCATTGCCCTGAAATGGGGTCTGCCTCTTGCCAGTGACTGAAGGTGCAGGTACTTGCTCTGATTCAGATCCTGAGGCACCCTTGCTGCTGCTGTGCTTGGTGTCAGGGGCCTCTTGCCAGAGCAAAAACTAGTGCCCTGCGTCCTCCTCAGTGGAAAGGGTGTTTACTGAAGGTCACCCTTGTCCTTCAGGGTAGGCTTAGCTTAAGTTAATAACTTTGGCCAGCTGGCCATCTCCACAAAGTATCTCAACTGTGTGCTCTGAATAATTCCACCAGGCCAGGAAACTACATCTAAGTGACACCGAACATTGGGCAACCCTCAATCATTGCACAGAGAAAAAGTGTCACTTTTCCTAGGAAGTTATTACTACAACTCACTGTTAATCCCATGTTCATGGAGTCCAAGTCCCTTCCTCAATGTCTTTGAAATCTCGATATTAGTGACAATGCAGAAGTCAGCAATGAAAGCAGTTCCCTTAAAGCAGCCTAAAATCTATCTCTTTCACTTCATACACAAACACTGTTATCGCCCACGTTTGTGTACGACTGCAGAGTATCACAGAACAGGGAGGTGCGGGTGACACTCTTTGCCTGGTGTCACTCACTGGAGAGCTTGAATTTATCTCTTTTCATGCTTCCTGATTTATCAAGATAAAGCTGACATCAGCTGTTGAAAATGGCTCAAAACTGCTGTTCTTTGACAAAAAGTGAGTCATTCACGGCTAAGAGGAATACGATTATCTTTTCAGATTCTTTCTCCAAACAATAAACAAGCTCAGTAGCAATACTGATTATTCTGTTCTGTGTTTTTGCCCTCTGTTCTTTGCTTTATTTCAACCTGCACAGCTTGGGGCTGATCGGGGAGTATATCGAGCATTCACAACACTTACGGAAGTCTGTGCAATTTGTGGAAATTCAGTGTGTCGTCAGCTTTGGTCCTGTTAAAGAACTTCAATAGGATGCGCAGAAAATCTCTTTTCGTTGCATAAGACCCAGCTAAAGCTCTTCAGTCACCACTTGAGATGAGTCTTTAACAACTGTACTTCATGTCGTGGATGGTTGTCTTCATGCAGCAAGTTTGGGTTTGGGTTCTGTGTTTACCACAGACATGCTATAAGCAACCACACCTCAGTACTATGGTGAAGTCTGGTTCAGTAAGAAAGAGCAGGGGTCTGGTTACATCCCAGCCTTGCAAGGTTATAAATATTTCTCTGCACATTTTGGGTAGGCTCTTATTACTCAGTCTTTTCAGTGGTGTTCACAGTGCCTAAGTTCACAACAGGATAAAACATGTAGTGGAAGGGCCAAACGCAAGGCAGAGCATATTTAGAAGGTCTCTTTTCAGATGCATGGGGAGCTAAGACCTAGGCATTTTACAACATGCTCCAGCAGCTACATTAAATAAGATTATGTCTGCTCTGGTGAAGCCATTTTCCCAGCAAATTCAGTAGGAGTTTTTGTAGCTTCCCTAGACTACGCTTAGAAAGTTGGTTTCAGTTTTATAAATAGCAATGATTTCAGATAAAATATTTATGCTTACACCAAAGGATCTAATTTCATTAATGACACACAGACAACTTTTTACTTCCATGGCAAAACAGTAGAATAACTTAAATGAAATATTTGGAGGCTGGTGTATATTTTCTGACATACTGAAATAAAGTTAAAAATTCTTTAATTTTGAGTCTGCTGAACTTTAAGTTGGCTTCAGAATGATTTGCTGAGTCTGTGTGTTGGGAGGGTTCATTAACAAACAGGCTTTAAGTGCCTTTCTTATGTTTAGCTTTTTTTGTGTAGGTGAATTTATTTATTTATTTTTTAATTCTTTAGGAATTTAAGCCACCTTCAGAAACTTTATTTTTGAGTAAATAAATTGTTCACCTAAAAAGTTCAGCTAGCTCTGTGTTAGCTGGTCTAATGCATTCACCACAGTGAGTTTTTGAATCACACCCAGTATTTTTTAAAAAGTGATAGTCCAAGCCCTATGGCTTGAATGCAAACCCACACCTTATGTCTTTAAAGGTTCTTATCTGGATGAGATTTGTTGTTACTACCATCAAACTCCACTGTGAAATGAAGCTATTACTGAACACGGAGATCAATTGAGCATCTCAATGGATTTTCAATGTTACATTAATATGAACAGAATTAAGCCAAAATTGACTTTGCTGGGATGTGCCAGTTCTAAATAAAACTTGTAGCAGGAAAATCCCTATTACATGCTGCATCAATTGATAAGTCAATAAACTGAATTTGCAAGAGACTCAGTGTATAAAAAGATCAATGTCTCCTTGGGTTCTTACCAGCTTCTCTTGGCAAGACACTCTTAGTACTTAAATGCCTTTAACCTTCACTATAGCCCTTACATTTTCTCTGATATGATGTATATGGGATGAAGATATTTAAAATAGATAAGGTAGGATCTCAAGATTTGCTCTTCTGATTGCCTTGTATGATGGGTAAGTAGGAAGGGAGAAGAACCAAATCTGACTACAGAGACAGATAAAATATCTTCGGGTAAAACTGCTAGCTAGAAAGCTGATAGGGCTTTATTCAGCTTACTCACTTAAGAGGGATTTAAGTTCAAGAGAATGATGAACAATTAATCTTCACTCTCCAAGCTGACAGACTCTGACTCTTATGAAGTCTATGAAGAGAGGCAGATGGGACACCCAGGTTAGACCAATGAGTTGTGGCAACTGGATCTCTTCACGGATGATGCAGGAGGTCCAGGGATGATACCCATGGACAGCAGGGAGCTTGGATCACTAAGCATCAGTCTTAGATGACTTCTAATTGCTTAACTCCACTTCTGTATTTTGTATTTACTGAACATATATGCAGCTACTTTAGGCACCACCCTCACCTTTGCTACCCATCTGTAAAAGACATACAGTTTATATTATTATAGAGTCCTCTCCAAATACCAGCTAGGATAAAGCTGCCAAAACCCAGGTCTGATTGCCACCAGACAACGGGTTCCTCCACCTTGTATTTGGACAAGAAATCTGCAGAAAATACCAAAATTTGAGTCACATTGCACATCTGTGTAGCCCAGCATCCTTCTCTGATGATAACCAACACTGGGAAAAGTATACAGAAGGGACAGACGTGTTGTATGTCCTCCAAGATCTCTCCGGCTTTCTGAAATTTGACTTAAGTATTTCCTGAACCAAGGTGTTTAAGTACTTCCAGTGGGTTCCTCTTTTACTATCCATAAACCTATATTGTGTGGAAATAGAGTCTAAAGTCTGGAGACTGCATCTGTCTCTTCACTAGGCATCAGGAGCAGCCTGCAGGTCATTCACATAGGCAATTCATTTAAAAGCACCTACCCATGCAACTCCCACTGAAACCAATGGCTATGTCCACAGCACCGGGAGCAGTGATCTGCCTCCCTCACACCTCCTGGTCATGGAGCTGCCTTGAAGACAGCCTGCCTAAGAGCACAGCACACGTTTGGGAATATAGGACCTCTTGGGATGTTTGAGTTCATTGGTGTGTTCTGGCTGCACAGGAAGCCAGCTTTGCAAACTTTCACCTTTGGTTTTCCATGTTTTCTTGGGGCAGCTATTAACACACTACTCTAGAAATATCACTGAAAACTAGGTTCCTAAGTGTCTCATCCTAAATCTACCCTCTGCAAAGGATAGAAGATGATTTTGCCTTTTCTACCTGCAGTACTATGGATAGATGTAATACTATTGGTAAGGCACGCAGCTATTATAGTGACAGGAGAAGACAGAATGGAAATCCTAGATCCAAAACCAAATTTAAAAGATACCAGCTTGAATCCCAGCAGCATTACAGATGCATTTGTGGCACTAATTGATTTACCTCCTAAAGGAGGTATACTGTTTTACTATCTCATGTAGAGCTAATTTGAAAGTTTCTGCACAGTTCTTTGTACAATACAGAGAAACCTCATGATTCTCTGCAGCTTTCTGAAAAAAATAGGAAATCCCTCTTGCATTTTCCTTTTCTCACAGGTTGGTCTGGACATGTGGTTCATCAGTGCTAGCACTCCTGGAGTTAAAATGTTGACAGTTTGTATTGCATTTTCCTGTTACCAAATAACATTTTATAAAGATGAACACAATTCCCTTGAGTCTGTCCCCCCAGTGTCTGGTTCCCCGCCTCTGCATCATAAAATATTACAGTTTGGTCATTGTGGCTGTCTCTTACTAGTCTATTTTTGTGCAGGTTATTTGGGGACATCCCCAAGACTTTGCTTTCTGTTACCTGATTTAGCCCCAACTTCACCAGTGAAAATTCTAAGGATCAGGGAAGGATTTTTTTACACTTAGCAGCTTGTGACATAACTTACAATTTTCATCAAGCCTAATTCATAAGGAAATGCAAAATAAGCCAGTTACCAAACTTCTTCAATCTCTGAAGGTCTCCCATTTCACAGGAAGAGAGGGGCCTAACGTGCGTAAAACTGGATTAGGAGACTTTGAAAGATTATCCAGAGTAGCAGTGATTCCTAGCAGACAGATTATCTCACTATAGGACAGTCAAAACTACACAGTTTTGTAAGTGATTTACAGATCACTGCTTTGGGAGGCTCTGAAGTCCTTTATGACTGAGACTATTAAGTATTCAACACTGAATATATTCGGTCAGTTTTGTAGACGCATGCTCAGAGTTGTCAGACTGTAAAGGCCCTTCTCAGATCGATGGAAACAAACTAGATTGTGGGAAACAATAATTAAATATTGGCTCAAACAAACATTTAATGTGAAATAACAAAACACTGGCTGTTAATATTTAATGCAAGGACATGTCGTTTTGGCTAGTAGCAGAACCATGAGAAGGCACTGAACTACTGAGGAGAAAATTCGTTTCGCTAAATTTAGAACCTCCTCAAAATGACAGAAACTCCCATTAACTTCAATAGAGCCAAGATTTCATGCAGAGCTCCTAAATTTAGTACAGAACTTGAAATGTTCATAATTAGCAAAATGGGAGTTCTGAAATGGTGGGAATGGCTTTATTTATTTGCCTGCTAACTCTTATTCCACTGTAATTTGAACAATCATTCATTAGAGGAATCGTTCATCTGTTTCCCAAGTTATTTTCTTAAATCTTGAGAAGATTTTTGAGGGAAGATTCCCCAAGTCTTGTATTGCTGATGGGATTTTAGCATGCTTCTTGAACCAATAAATGGTAAGCTTCCTTCAAAAATCTGTTTTGATTTTCAAACAACTGACGATAGCCTGTTCCCTGCACCAAAGTAGAGAAAAAGACATACATCCTTTGTCAGTGTGAGAAAAATGTAGATCTACATTTCCATTCATTCATGTCTGGCTTCCACCCAAACACCAGAAGGGATTTCTTGTTTCCTCCATCAGTTGTAAACCGGAACGAGCTTGTATCTTCTTCCTCTTGAAAAGGCAGCTGTCAGGCAAATGTTTTCACAAAAAAATAAGGCTTGTGCATACTCTGCAGTCAGCTTAATCTGTACGTCCACAAACTGTGAATTATGCAGAACTGGATCTCTGTCAGCTGACCTCTTGCAGGCAGAACTGTTAGCTTCAATTAAGAAAGCACAAACACAAACACTAAACATGCTGACTGGTCTGTATGCAATTTCACCTTCTTTGGGGCATTTTGTGGGGGAATGAATTCAATATGTAGGCTGTGAATGGATCAGTGAATTTTTGTGGTTTTGGGGTCAAGCCAAGTCATATCAAAGGCTGACTAGGTAACTGTGGTAACTTTGATAAGCTTTTCCTGGACCTTATTTCATTAACAAAATTTTGTTAGGAAATTTTGTGACTCTAATAGCAAGTACCTAAAATGCCCTCCCACCTACTCTAAACCTTATGCAGCCATGTAAACCCCAAGAGACTGCTCAAAAGAAGGGTAAACTTGCTTACTTTGTAGATAGTGGTCTTTAATAGTAGATCGGTGGTCTTCACATATGGCTATCGGCATTGCATAAGTAGTGATTTCTATGAACTGTGTGCATACTTGCTGCTCTTACCACTGGCTAGATGTGAGCTGAGCCATTGATGGCTGAACACGCATGAAACGCTCAAGATAACTTGCATCTCATATTCACATAAGTATCTAATCTTAGTATTTCTCACCCATGAGAATATACAAAGTGAAGAACGAACTCACTGGCTTGAACCGAAAGACTGCCCAGAGAGATGTGTCTCCAGCAGCACGCAGTAACACAAAGCTTGAAGAATATGTGTAAGAAACAGGCATGACTGGCTGATACTTCTCTTTGTATATCTTCCTGGCTGTTGCTCCTTAGTTTATTCTCCTTCCTTATCATAATTTCTCCATTTCCACAAAAAAGCTGTTTAGAGATCTCTGGAACAGAAAGTTGCATCTGGACTACAGTATATTAATTTTCCAGCAATCTGTTGAGTTTCTGAGTGCACTGATATTTTGGCCTCCCCAACACCCTGTGGCAGAGTTCCACTGTTCAGCTATGTCCCACGTGAAAGAGAACTTCGTATCTTCAGCTTGCTGCTTGATAACACCACCATTTTCCAAAAACCTGAAGCACTTGAAAAAAGTACATCTCATACTAATTTTCTGTAACAAAGAAGGCATCTTTCCAGGGAGCTACTGATTGCCGACTGGCATACAATTTGAACAAGGTGTATTGTACCAAATTCATCCTCTTTCTAATTTAATGCTTGGCTTCCTCTAGGATACATCTAATTTGGGGATAACTTGTGCTAGCAAAAGAGAGATTCATACAGAACTGTCTCATAAATAACTCATGGTTCCCTCCATCTCTGGTCACTATGCCTGCCTACTTTGCCAGGGTGTTTGGAAGCTGCTGAATGATTGTTTCTTTTGCCATGGTAAGCTGAGAAGAAGAGGAGCCTCTAGCAAGGTCTGCCACATGCTGACTGGGAAAATGAGGCTTTCAGAAGTTCCCTTTGTCCTTCGCTCGCCACCCACCCATCCCACTTTCCAGAGCACAGCAAGTGTTTCTTTTTTTTCGGTAAAGTGATAAAGCAGGTTTTTGTCATCCTATCCTTCTCCATATGCTTCTTTTAGCAGAAAAATAATCCATCAGCAGCAAGAAAGCTCTGTTTGTGTGAGTGAGCTCCTTTCAGCAACCTGGCTGAAAGGACATTTTCCCTTCTTCCCCAAATCTATTTATCCAACTTTTAAAGAAAATTTACGTTCTTAAGCAGAAGTTGGATCAATTTTTTTGTTCTTTGTTTCTTTGTCTTCAGGGAGAGTCAAAATCCTTCAGTCTTTGGCAGTCTTAAAGCTTGCTAGTTTCTGTACATTAAATACAAAAATGCATACTTTTGTTGCTGTTCCTCTTTTTCTAAAGAAACAAAGTTCCTTTAGTCACCTTAGGATAGTTGCTCAAAAACAGATGCACGGTATCGCTAGTCACTTTTAACAATCTTGGTTTTGCGTTTGACAGCACATCCCATATGTGGGTGTTGAATACTTCTGAAGGCAAGTGAGAGGTGCCATTACAATACATTGCTATTCAAAGCCAGAGTCATAGTAAGAGAGCAAGCACCCTAGGCAGAGTCTCAGTTTAGTTTCCCAGTTAGGATGGGTGTGTGGCCCTGCACAGGCTGGGCCTTATGCAAGATGGTTCAGCAGTGCCTTCCATTTCAGGAGACTAGAAAGAGCCAGGTTTGACGGTAGCACCTCTGCTCTATCTATCCTTAGAAGCCTCCAACACTCCTAGGGTGCTTGGAGAGGGGCCAAGCTGAACATGATTTTAGGTTCAGCTTTTCCTCTTCTACAGACTTTGAGTGGATGCCAAAGGAGCTATGCCTTGTCCTTGTGGTTCGTGGCTTCCTGCTGTGACAGGTCCAAGCACTCAGCTGGCTTCTGAACCAACAGCAAAGCAGGGAAAGGGCAGAGTCTGTGTTGATGATGCAGACTGTCATTTCCTGGCTGTGCATCTCTCTCTGCCCATGGCCACGCTAAGGAGTTCAGGGACTGTATAAGCCTGATATGCAACTGGCTTCTTTGCTGAAAACATAGAGGAAGCAGTTACCCATGGATCACTTTTCATGAGTGGACATCATAGTGGACATCAGTGGATTTTATGTGTTTTATATCACCACTTGACCTGTAAAAGAAAGGGGAACAGGTTTCTTAGTCAGGGTTTTTGCAAGCCTTATATAACTTTTGCTGCAAGTGGGGTTTCCCTGAGACACTGTGGTATTCACTGTGGTATGGAGAGCCAGAGGAATTTGATTGTCTGGTTTTTAAGAAGCATCTGCCCACCTGACCCAAGACCCAAGGACATATCCCATAGTTCAGGGTTACCAGTGAGCCTCAGAAGTGCCTTCTTGGGAAGTAACATGCTTGTTGGCAAAATCCCCCACCAAGCTGAAAGGGCCGCATTATTAGTTGGGAATGGTCACATCCTGACCCCTGAATCATCCACAGGTGTTATCTTCAGAAGTGCTCTTCCTGCAGACCAAACCTGTGTTGGGCAGTTACAGGATGGACAAGCCAGAGGCTTGTTCTTTTTCCCTAATTTTTTTTTAATCAGATTCTCCAAAAGTGGGTGAAAGGAGTGGGTAGAGGCACTGCTTAGCTACTAGACCACCAGCAAAATTGATTTATCCCATACCAGGGATGTACAGGTCTAAATTCCAAAAGCTGGTCTGTTTTGACTAAAAGCTGGCAACACATTTCAGGCCTTGCACTTCTATCTGATGAGGAATCTGATACCTCTGCAAGTGCTGGTGCTCCTATTCTTGCAGATAGGAGGTAGAGGCATCACGTCATGGCATCTTGTTGCCTCTCCACAGTTACCATATACTTTGTCACCACGTCGGTGTCCTGCTGCAGAACAGGATATTTCATCAGGGGACACACCTGGAATTCCCACCCCTATGAATGCAGAGGTCTGAGAATGAGCCTGGTGGACTAGGATACTCCTAAAATGAGTCATGTTTCCCCACATAAGGATTTACGTATCACAAGGGATTACATTGCAGTGATGGGTGCCTCAGATATGCTTATGAGGGTTAAAGATCCAATTGCACCAGCAGGGAGGGGTGCACAGAGTCTCTAAAGCTAGCCCTGCTCGCTACCTTTAAGGAAACATAGGCACAAAGTTGCCCACTGCAGACCTGTGAAGTTGGGTTACTTGGAGATCCCTCAGTCTCTTGGTACATTTTGGAGCAACTGGAAATCTTTCAGGACAAAGCATGTGATGAGGCTAAGCATTCAGAAACACAGATGTGTACCCTACCTTCCTAAGACTCCAGTTGGCAAACGCAGCAGCTGCTGTCTTTCTCCTGGTTCCTTATGTTCTTGTGAATCCAGCCTGTGATTTCAGCCTGTTTCCTGGTGCACCCAGAGGACTAGTTCCACAGCTAGCCTCCACTACAAAGACCTTTCCAACACACACACTCCTTCTCAGACCAGGGACCAGCAACTTCTTTGATTTACAGAATAATTCCTCTTTCCACTGCCAAACCGTGCCTTCAGTACGATGGGGTATTTCATATGCTTCCACCTGGGGAAAAAACCACCCCTCCAGCTGTCTTTTTTTCTGGAAGATTTCTGGCAAAATTTCCTCTGAAGTACTCAATACTCTCCAGGCCTGAAGAAAACACGTAAATGCAGTAGCCTTGTTCCTTTCCCTAGGAGTGGAAAATGTTCTGCTGCTGCCCATATATCACCCAGGAACTCATTGCACTGTGAGGTATGCTTAGATCTTGCCAAGGATGGAGAGTAGATGAACAGATTAACTGCTTTGTTTGGTCTTTGCTGAGACTTTCAGAGAATTACTTTTCTCTCAAATACAATTTTTCATGGATAGTTTCTTTTTCTTGCTCATTATGACTGAAAGGTTGTAACAGAAATGTTTTGAAGGTATTTGGACAGCCATGCTCTTCGTGCAGAGGTGACAGTTTTACGAAGCCTGAACAGCGGAGATAAATTTGTTTCCCCAGCCCTTAGTAGAAACTGCTTCTTGGATAAAACCTTAATTGGCTAAAGATTTCTTGGACATAAGGGTTTTTTTCTGAGGATCCAGAAAATCCTTTTCCAGTCTTTGCATAGCTAGACAGTTTCTCTTAAATTTCACTTTCTCCACACAACTTGTAACTTTCCAATTTTGAGGTTCTGCTGCTGACCTATAATTATACTCTGGCTGAGGTTACACTTGAAGGTCACTGGGAAACAGTTCCTCATGTGCATTGCAAATGCATACCTATTAGGTAGTGTTAACTAGTAATCATTACATTAGCTCTTTTCTAGTTGTTCTGATGGCTGCATCTCACAGAATCACAGAATGGTTGAGGTTGGAAGGGACCTCTGGAGGTCATCTGGTCCAACCCCCCGGCTCAAGCAGGGCCACCTAGAGCCAGTTGCCCAGGACCATGTCCAGATGGCTTTTGAATATTCCCAAGGATGAAGACTCCACAGCCTTTCTGGGCAACCTGTGCCAGTGCTCAGTCACCCTCACAGTAAAAAAGTGTTTCCTGATGTTCAGACGGATCCTCCTGTGTTTCACTTTGTGCCCACTGCCTCTTGACTTCTTAGTTGTTCTGGCTGCAATTCAAACTGTCAGGCTCCTTATGTGAAGCCTCAGAGTGTTTTTGTCCTTCCTTTCTGAGAGACTTGCTGTAATCTGCCATAGCTCTCCTTAATCCACTCTCCTTGTGGTTGAAGCTTCTCCAAAGTTAATTCTGAAGATGAAGAGTTTGTGGATTCACAACTTCCATCACATTTAAGGACTAATGTGTTACCATCACCTTTCAACCAGGAGATTGTTCTTCTAACACCTATTTACACCCAAAATGGAGCTCAAAGCATATGTTAGAACATGAGATTTCTTGACTAACAGTCGCTTTAAAAGTTGGAGTGGAAAAAACAGCTGTGACTGTTCCTACTTAAGAAAAGCCTTAATGCTGCTTGCCTTTGGATTTGATGCTCCAAGCAACAGATGTGCTTTTGTGCCTTGCTGAGCCTTACTGTGCCCTGTTGAAGCCCCTGCAGCTGCTGTGCACTCCTCTGGGTTTGAAGACACTATGAGAAACAGCAAGATCAGAAGACACCTAACATAGGGTCCATCTGTAGGGACAGAATTTCCCATTCATTTTCAATATTCAGACCTGAACCACTAGTTTGTGTACTTGTTTGTAAGGAAGGCACCTGTCTATGCAAATTTCAAATCAGCACAAGTAATCATTTGGGGGATGTAACAGGTTAATTTATTCCTATGCATGTTTCATTTTGTTCCCATTTAAAACCTAACGTTATTCTTTTGCATTAAAACCATTATCAGATTTCTGGAGTTAATGAGCCAGAGAGACTAGAACACAGCAAATTTTCTTCCACTGAGTTGGAAAAATGTAGTCATTAAAAGAAAAGACATCACTTGTTATTCCATGGGTCTAAAAGGTTATTTATTTATATATGGAGAAAAGTGAGGAGAATGACAATGACAGATAATTAGACCTGGAATGACATATCTCAGAAGGAATTGTACAGACTTTAGAGGTATGTGTTATTTGAAACATTGGCTGATGTGGTAAATATCTTTGCTTTTAACATATCCCCCAGCTCCTAAATGGGGTGAATGTGGAGTAAAGCATCAGGCCCTATCAGCAAGGTTCAGGCTGCGATGCCAGATGCGGTTTGGTGTCTGTTACATCTCTTTGCAATGTCACAGCTCTGCCACGGGCTGCCTGGCATTGCTTAACATCACCGGGAATTTTGGGGGAAACCTCTCTGGGCAGCTCCACGCAGAAGTTACTGCTGGAACAGGGTGTACAGCTTCCTCTGCAGCTCCTCAGTGCTTAGCTCAGTGGTAAGCATATAGTTAGCATGCATCTATGGACATGTATGCAGGTGTAGATACATCCTAAATGAACCCATTTACTCACAGCAAAGAATATTTAATATGTTAACATATAAATAGTAAATCCTAATGACTAAACAGGCATTAGCAATGGAACAGACTAAAGAAACTAACTTTTTCAACTCTATATCCAGTGATTATTCTGAAAGTAAAGGTATCCTTGTCAGTTGTTGCATTAGTTACTTGAATTCAAGGTACCTGAAAATGCTGCAGAAATTTCTGGAAGGATGCAGAGTGCGCCAACACTGCGACCTGCAGTGTGGCACTGAGATACCCAAGCTTTTCCTCATTAAAAAAACCTCACTGTGGTTAAAGGACTGGGTTAAAAGCAGGTCTCTTGGCAGTGTGCCATTCCTTGCCCTTTGGGGATGGGAACGATGGGTGAACCTGCACGCCAGGGGATGATCCATCACCCCCACCAACCTTTCTGCCCCACAGGTCCTGCGGGCAATTGTGGGCATCTGCTGTGCAGGAGGTTGTCTTCACCATGGAAGTGACTGCAGTTGTCCATACTCGAAAGCAAGTCTGAATGAGGGAGTATCTCACTCACTTGTTTAGGCATGGAGAAATAAGGAGTTGAACTACTTAAATGCCACTTGATTTGTATCTTTTTTAGATTTCCAAAGATTTAGTTTCTACATGATAAAATGAAACCAAAACCCACAAACATTTGTTTAAAAAGGGTAAGGTTCACTGTGAAAACGTTGCTATTAAATTCCCAAACACCAAAACTTTAACAAGCACCAAAAAATGACATTTTATATGAAAATGGCATGAACTTCTCTGTCATTCTGTCTACTTGTCAGCACCAGACTATAAAAACACTGACCAAAATGAAAAATTACTAGCAAAATTTCAACTGTAATTGAAGAGCCATTTTAATTGAACAGATGTTGACGAGATCTAATACACTTTTTACAGAGTAAGATCCTGAAATGAAGAAAGCCTCATTAATTTAGAGAGATGAGTTCTATTTTGTTCAACTAAGCACATCCCAGAGAGCAGAAGGATAAAAAGATTTAAAGCCTCACCTCCACCAAGCCTAACATCCAAAACATTTTTGTTTAACAGTTTATTAAGCAAAACAGAGCTCATTTCTGCACGTGTCTTCTTAGAAAGTAATACTGCTGAGGTCATTATGGCTTCTCTCACATCAAACATATGAAGAAATCAGCTCGCTCTGGGTCTTTTTCTGCTGCAGGGAATCTTAGCTGGGCAACTGGGATTCAGTAGTGTTTTATTCATTTTAATACCTTACTCTTTAAAATTTAAAGGTATTTTAGTGAATCTGCTGTTCCCAGAACATTGTGGGAAACAGACAACAGACATTGTAACTATTTCTACAAAAGCCCTCTATTCAAATGGCTTTTAGCATCACGGGGCTTAATTTCCTTGAACTCACTCATAGGTCAAATAACCTCAACAAAATAGGACCTTGCTCTCTGATTTACAGAAACAGCATCTGAACTTGTATTTGCATTTGCAAGAATGCAAAGAATTTATTTACTTATGGATTTTCTGTCAGGCATAAACTCCACCTTTCTGAGACAAGATTTGATCTAGTTGTATGAATTCATGAACTAAATGGTTCCTTAAAGCATTTAAAAAGCAAATGCCCATACTAAACTTTAAAGAAGGTGTCTCAGACTGGACCCAAGAGAGCAGTTTTCATTCAGTACTTGTAACACTAATATTAATGGAAGAAATACAATACAAGGTTCTTGGTATGCAGTATATGTGTGCATAAGCTAAAATGTTTTACTTCTTTCTCTTTATAGAGAAACAAGTGTTCTGCAAGCCACTTAAAAAAAATAATCCTAAATTGTCATCAAATAACTAGATATAATCTACTGTGTCAGTAATTAACGCCCACAGATGATTACAAGGATGAAGTATTTTTACTACGGTGGCTTGCATTTAGTAAATCAAAAATAAGATGTCAACATGTAAAAAAAGGGGATTTTAAGAGACATCATTGAGAAAATGTAATTAAACTATGAATGCATGCATTCTTGCTTTTGTGTGTGCAAACAAACAGATCTACTCCCTGTTCTTTTTTATTATCTCCTAAATTAATCCCAGAAAACCTCACTATCATGAATCTGTTGGTCATGGTTTTCCAGGTAGGAGCAGAGGTTGGTCATATTCTTCACCAATTTCATGATCCCACTTTAATAGCCAGACCAACCTTCAATGAGAGTAATCAGACCAAACATGACCAACTAAACCTTAGACCAAATAATAAAATACAACTTATTTTAATGGTAGTAAGGCAATATTTACATAATTAGGAGTCCAAGATTTCAAGATGATACATTTTGCATACCAAGTTCCAAAGATAAGGGGCACCTGTGGACCTCAGTGGGGTTTGTGACCCTCTTTCTTACACATCCAATCTAGAGGCAGCTTGACCTATGCTATTAGCTGGTCAACTTGGATGATGATTCCCTTTTTCTTCAATATGATAACACATCCATTCTGTGGAGTAGCCATCAATGTATATTTTTAGGTAAGCTGAACTTCCTGTAGACTATCCATTGGGGTACATTTTTCAGCCTGCAGACAGACATTCATTCTAGACATGGTACTTTACTGATGTGTTTCCAAATGTGGTTCAGGATAGCCTTATTATATTCTTGATCACTCATAAATTCTTAGTTTAGGGTTCCCAGATTTCTCAGGGTCCCTTAAATTTAAATTATATAGCAATAGCAAAAAGTATATATCTAGATGTGTGTGTGTGTATAGGTAATAATATTGTATCTATGTATAACGCCTTTCTAACTGCATGCTCCTAATGTATTAACATCTATCTCATTCTGACAATGTTAATGGTAGTTATCAAACTTCTTTACTTATATTTCCTTGATTCTCTTGTGGCTACAACATACCACAGCCCTCTGCCTAAACTTCCTGCTGGATTTGGTGGACCAGAAAAAGGAATGGACTAAAATGGCTGACTGCTGATGAAGTCATGCCTTTTTTAACTTCAATGCCAGTATCAGTGCCGAAGAGAGAGGATAAGGAAGAATGTTTGGTAAGGAAACCCATCACGCTCTAATCCATGAAAACAAGGGGTTGCTTTGCATGTATCTTGGAAACAGAACAATTTTGATGTAAGCAGAGTTAGGAAAAGGAAGACAATGGGTTTGGACATTTGAGGGGTGCTTTGTAAACAACCACCGCTGCTTGGATGGAAATGCACTGCCTTGTCATATGGCTGTCTTGAGATAAAGTTGGATTTTTGTGATCTGATATGGCAGTTGTGCCACTTTGTTTAACTGCCATTGTTAATTATCATATAAACTACCATTGGGCCATTGTTTATTAACCGGTAATTTTTAAAAACAAATGGACAAGTCCGGCCTGCATTCACAGTTGGTGGATGTCTTGTCTATTTAGTTAGTGGATTTGAATGTCAAAGAAGAATTTGCATGTCTGAAAAGACTGGGAGCATTTTCTATCCACTTTTTTTTTGTTATGGTGTACTTGTGTGAGTGGGTACAGAAAGGTGCCAGAGCACTGGTGCTTCAGCCCCTTCATTAAATTTAGTTGTGTCTAGGCATGGGCGATTGCTTCCACTTGGGAAAGAAATGGAGGATTGAGTCTCTGGCAATGGATTTCGGTTTCAAGCCTGAGGAATATGAAGAATTTCTGAAGGAGAGATATATTGAGCACAGGGATTCTTCCATTTATTATCCTCAGGCATGTGGGGAAATAAAACATTTTAATTGTGTCTGAAAATTTGTTTGCAAACTGCTGACCCAGAAGGATAGCCCTGGAAATAATTTGTTACAGGCTTCTTGGTGAACTACTGCATGAGCTGACATGCATCAGAACTGCCCAGACATCTTCTGCTGCTGGAAGGAAAATGCAGTTAGTTGCTGATACCCTCCGAAAACTGAAATCTGATACAAAGCTGCTGCAATATTCAGCACTGGAATCTAAGAGAAACAGAATTTGATGATACGGTAAGAAGTAAACAGCACAGAGCATGCCTCTGAGTGAGGCTGCAGGAATTGGTTCTTTGGGGATCAGCATGCTTTGTTATCCAAAACAATTATGTCAAATTGTGGATTCATGTAAGAGAAATCCCCAGGAGCAGGGTGGTGAAGGCAGCTTTACAGCTGCTGTGTGCTGATGGAGCAGGGAAAAGCATCCTGGCCCTGGAATCATAATTCTAGGTAGTTGAAATTCTTGTGTGACTCTTTTGCAAGACTTTGTAAACACAGACTGGAAATAAATAAGTGTGCTCCTATGCTCTGACAAGAACTGTATAAGGAGGAACTGGGGAAATGTAAAATCATTATATTTTTCAGAAGATGGAATATATATTTGTTTTCTTCACATGAAAACATGGCAATATTCTGTAACAATAGGAAAGGCAGATGCTTGCTCTTGGTTGTTTGATGGGCAGAAGTATAATGCTTTTTCATGTGCTCTACAGCAAAGTCTCCATGCGCACAGAAGAAGACAGAAAACCTGTATGGGTCAAAGAGTGATCTTGTTTATGTGACATGTCTAAAAAGCTCTCTGCCAGCCATGGGTGAGAATGTGTGCAGATACTTTGACAACTGTAGCTCAAGGTAGAGCAAGATCTTATGAGCTCCTGGGGAAGATGGCAATGTCCTGCCAGTTCTGAGGGGGCCGTGGTCTGCTCCTAGCCCTGTCCCTTCTGTTGGTTGATGATGGAAGGACAGGGTCATGACAATCTCGCTTCCCCACAGCCTTTCCTAAAGCTAACTCCAGTGTGCGTGGTGCAGGAGCAGGGCCTGTACTCCGAAGAGGGTCTGGTCAAGGGGGACGCTCTGGGAGGAGCTGCAGCAGAGCGTGGGAGGGCTCCTTCTGGATGCTCATGCTGGAGCATCTGCCCACGTGCAAGCTGTGCCTGCATAGCCTGAGCAATAATAAACTGAGTGCTAAGTGTTACCAGAATGGACTTGGGTTTTTTTGGCTTGAGCTGAGATGTCGTGTGAATGGCAAACTTAAATCTCAGTTTCTCTTTTGCTGCTCTCTCTCCCACCAGCACTGGTCACCTTGTGTGCCATGCACCAGCTAACAGGGAGGATGGACTTGTCTCAGAAACCAACGTCTCTAAAGCCCTATGGCTAAAAATTTCATGATGGAGCTGGGTGGAGCAAGGCATTGCCCAGCGAGGCATTGCAGCTGGAGCAGGTACAGGTGATGGCAGCATGGCATGAAAGGCAGCTTCTCTGAGCAGTGGGCTCCTCATATGTGCTCATTTCAGTGTGCTTGCTTGCCTACAGAGGACTCTTAGCCCTGAGATTTTAAGAAAAAAAATTCAAGCCCCCACAGGACTCTCAGCTCCATCAGAAAGCTTATGAGTGTTGCACATCTCCCTGCAATTTGCACCTTTCAAACTTCCCTCTCTGCTGAAGGCTCAGCAGCAGCAAAGCTATTATGGAGAGAGCTCCCACATTTCCTGCTAAGCTGAAATGCTGTGAAAGAAATCTTTGATTTCAGTTTTAGAAGGAAATATCTGAACACAGAAAAAAAATATTTTATTAAGAAAATAGAATTGAAATGGTCTGCCTCATGTCAGCTGAGCGTTAATCTGCCTTTGAATTGCTTGTATGTGTGCGCTGTGTTATGGCATATGTAGTCCAGTGAAGGAGCCCAGCTCACAGAGCACCATGGGATCGCGAGTTGCTTTTAACTACAAATCTCATGAAATACTGCTGCGGCTTAAAGAGGATGCAGGTCAATATTCAGTAAAGTCAAAATTAAGTACTTCAAAATTTCTGTATTAATCTCATCCAGAAATGGGACATTTTCTTTTGCCCTATTCAGTACAAAATCAAATATTAACAAGTATTTACACCATAAATTCTCACTTCTAACAGCTCCAATGAGTATTAACACTTTAAAATATGTGATTTCACTGGAAAATAAATCAATCCACTAGCAGATTTTACTGTGACAAAATATACATTACAGCTTCAGGCAGCCTGATGACTTAGCCCAAACTATAACTTTGTGACCAAGAGCATCTCCTCTATCCTGGAGACCTGGTTGTCTGCAGGAGTAGGTAAGTGGATCTGATGATGCAAGGGCTCTTGCAGGCCTGTATGCCTATATTCCTGTTTCATCCGTGCATCCTGAAGTCATTCTCAATGCAGGGCTCCTATTCTGAGAAGCCTTCAGGCCACCTCTCTAGGGACGTAGCTCAAGGAGTGCTCTCAAGGGCCATACCTCCCCAAGTTTCCATGTAATTATATTGGTTCATACAAGCTACATTCTCCTAATTCTACTGCTATACATGGGCTATCTCCCTCCTCTCTGCAAAGGGAGGAGGGAGATATCCCGTTTTGATTTTTGTCCTAAAACAGCATAAACCTTTTTTCTAAACAGATAATTTGCTCATTTTGCCCTGAGTTAGGATACAATTTCTTTACCTTCATCTACATCAGGCCCCAGGACAATTACTTGTAAAACACTCCACCGCACTTACCATAGCTGGTTCCCGTGCAAGACACGTGGATGTTACAGAATTAGACAAAAGAAAGTAAACTGGGGCAGTTTAGCTGATAATGCTGTTTCCTTGTAAGGTTATAGAACGTAGCAATGTGTCCTAATGAGAGAAATCTCTCCTTTATCAAGGGAAAGCTATTTTTAACCAATTCTTTTAATTGACTTGCAGTAACTCCTTACACGGAGCAGTGAACGTTGAATCATCTCATAATGTTCTTCTTCTCTGATTTCCTGCAAAAAAAGATCTGTTAAGAATATCTATCATTTTTGTATGCTAAAATCAAAACTAAAAATGTGGATTTTGGCTTTAGTTCTGACGTGAGTCACGGTAGCATAGTATGAAATTAAAAGGAAGTGAGGAAGGAAGAGTCTGCCCTTCTTTTTAATTTACTGTCCCTCTTGCTCTTTCTGTAAAGCTTTGTGTGTGGATGTGATGAGGAAGAAACAAAGGTGACTAAGGATCCCAAAAGGGTCCAAGTGAAATGTGGATTATTTTCTAGTTTCTGTCACCTCCACTATCCTGATTTTGCTATATGGGGGGCTATTTGTTTTATCATTCCTTTTTAAGAAGGTTGTGAATACATGAGAATCTCTGTAAGCTGAAGTCTACCTGATCCTTACATGGGGATGCAAAGGGAGAGGATAGAAAGGGAGAGGATGCAATAGGAGAGGATACCTTCTCTCCATTTCTGAGGGACTCTTGCAAAGGCCAACCTTTGACCAAAGAAACTGCGGTCAAAGATATTCACCACTTCTGCTCTGTCCTCTAATGCCCTACAAGGGTGTTTCCCAAGATGTTAGTGCACCTGAGGGGAGATGATAGGCTCTCTTTAATCACATATGCCAGGTTACAAAACAAAGAGGACAGGTAGTAAGGCATGGGCTGTCTGCTTTTTACATGTGGGTATATTCTTCTTGCATAGTGAGAGTTTCAGACACTGAAATGCTTCCAAGCATTTCCAAGAAGCGGAATGCCTCACAGTGCTCTCTCTGGGACAGATTGTTCTGCATTACCCTCTCTTCGAGCTGAGCCTTGAAGTTATGTTTTAGCCCTATACGATCAAGAAACAGTTTTTCTCTGCATAAATTTAATCTTGTGTTCAACTGATTTGAAGGTAGTGAGAAAGCTATTTTCTTCCCTATGCACAGAGGATTTACCTTGCAACCTACAACAGAGCAATTAGTGTTACAAAGAGTTAGGTGCATAAATTCAATCCCCTAGATAACAAGTACATATTAGCTGCATGGTTACGAATTAGGTGTGTGATATATATAGAAAGACTGTCCCCTGGACAGTCACCAAATGTAAGAGCAATCTGTTCTGTATGAAATGCTCAGATTAAAAAAACAAAGTGAAAGTAGGATATCTCTGTCCATTTACAGTCCAGGAAGTCCTCACATCTGATCTGACACTGGTTATTTTCAGATATCTTTTAACAATAAAAGTAGACCTCTTTAATTATGATGTGAGGTTGCAATGTATGCTAGTAAGCAGAACTAACATCAGAGGACTGTACTGAGCAATCTGTTCTCTGCAGAGCAGGGCAGTAGTACGTAATCAAATTAAGAGCTCAAGTTCATTGACTTTCAGTAGGGCTCAGTTTCCTAAACCACTAAACCATGAGATAATTTTGGTGAGCCTGAATGGTGCTTTCACACCAGACCCCTCCTGAAAGGGTTCCTGTGCAGTGTTTTTGGTGAGGCTATCCATGCTGGGACAGTGTCACAGCCTTTCTCATGTTGCAAGACATAAAGCACATTCCCCATGACCTGGAGAAATCCCTTCCTACATGCTTGGAAGTAATAAATTCCCTTCCTTTATCTTAAGCCGCTCAGCACACCTTAGCGAGGGATACTTGGAAATGTTAACTGCACGTGGGCTGGGCCCCATGCCTCTTTGCTGGGATGTAGCGCATAGGACATGTTTGCTCATCATCCAACAGCAGATGGGCCAGAGTCATGGTGTGCTGCATGTCCCGCCATGGCTTCCCAAACTGCCTGCAGTCACCTGTGTGTTCTTAATAACATTAAGGGTTCCAAGCAATCCATGAAATGGAGGTATTTCAATCCATGAAATGGAGGTATTTCATAGGTCTTTAAAATAAGTCACGGATCTACACCATGCTGTGACTTCCGTTATATGTCTTGTGTGCCCTGGAGTGAGATGGACATGCATCATGGAGCAAAGCACATCTGCAGGGAGCAGCCCCTGGAGAGCACTGATGCCAGAGCTGCCCCCATACTTAGCTCACTGCAAAGGAGTGCCAGGGAGGGAATTAATGTTCAGTGAGTGTGAACGATCAGGGACTGTGGCAGCCTCAGCTGTGGACTGCCACATTGCAGTAATGTAATGTATATGCTGCATCACCAAATAGTTTCTTTGCAACAAAATATTGTGTGTCCTCGTGAACATACCAGACAATGGGAAAGTACTAAAATAAGAAAAAATTTCCCCTCCCCTCCACATGGGCATTGTCCTTTCTTCATTTTATTCCCTCAACCAAAGCAGTTGTAACATTCAAGTACCCCAACATCTAGGACAAGCTGACTAATACATTCCCAGAAAGGACTATATCCTTATCAACTTGTCATACAATAAGGGCATAGCCTTTCTGCTGGTAAACCGTTCTTTTTGGTTCTTTGCATTTTTTTCACTATGTTATCTCTAGAATTATCAGTCAGGTGGAGGTTTTGTTGTCTGCATTTTTAATTTTTTTTCTGTGGGATGTGCTCAAAAGTACCAGCATTTTAATTGTCAAATATCAATACTTATGATACTTAGCTTATTGTTAAGTGTCAATGTCACATTATTGGCAACCATTAAGCCAAGATGAAATTTACACTTTGCATAATTTTACTCTTTGCTGTCAAAGACACAGCATTCATACTGCATGTGTATGAAGTGCAACACTCAGTAGCAGGAAGAGTGAGCTCTCTTTTTTTCTTTTCATGTGGATGTATAACTCTTAAATTATTTACACCTACAAAACATTGCATTACAGGACTTGCAATGATAACAGAAAATTTTCAGGCAAAATGAAATCTGAGCAAAGCCTTTCCTCAGTATTCTAAATCATTTAGATTACAGAAAATATTATATTTTTTCCTAGAAAAGATTTCTGTACAGAGAGAGGGGAATGGTGATTAGTTTTGCAATGATAATGAGACCAGTAGTTCAGTTCCTAAGGGTATGAAATGTTCATCTGCTTTTAGAGTACAGTGATTGCAGAAGAGTCATAAAATCTCCTAAATCCGTATATCCCAGTTAAGTCCGCATGTCTCTGTTTCTTGGTAAATGTAGAACAACCTTTTAAAATCCCACTTCTGATATCAGAACTCCTAGGATTCTCCAGCCAATACCACACCGCATCTCTCCAAGTGATTTTTGCCTGAAGGAAAACTACAAACAGCTTTTTCCATCAATTAAGTGTATTAACTGAAGACCGCTGGAAATCTGCTGCTGTCTTTTCTGGATCTGACATCTGTTACAGAAATCTCACAGAATCACAGAATGGTTGAGGTTGCAAGGGACTTCTGGAGGTCATCTGGTCCAACACCCCTGCTCAAGCAGGGCCACCTAGAGCCGGTTGTGCAGGACTGTGTCCAGATGGCTTCTGTATATTTCCAAGGATGGAGATGACACAGCCTTTCTGGGCAACCTGTGCCAGTGCTCGGTCACCCTCACAGTAAAAAAGTGTTTCCTGATGCTCAAGAGGGAACCTCCTGTGTTTCAGCTTAGGTGCTGTTATCCGGTGTTTCAGTTTCAAACACAGCCTGAACATACTCTGATTTGAGAGCTTTATATTCTTTTTACAGCAGGGAAATGACAGATTTCTTGATAGCACTGTCTCTCCTGCTGACGAGGAGGTCGGCTGTTTTATTGTTAGCACAATGATGGTAACTCACAGGGCTGAAAAGGTTCTGCTGCTGTAGCATCTATCTTATGCACTCACATGGCCTACTGTGAAGGTACCAGCATACCTCAACTTTTTACTATTCTAAACTTCAAAACATTTCTGTGAAATATGGAAAGGCTGTTATCTTTATTTTGTAGCTGAGGAAGCCAGAGACAAGAGAAGGTAAGTAATTTGTCAAGGGGTACCCATATGGGTAGCTGCAGTAGAGGAAGGCACTGATCCCACTTCCCAGAGACTTCCCTGCAGTCCTTGCTCACAGGGAGGGTATGGCTCTTCTCCTCACCCAACGATGATGATGACTTTCACTGAAAAAAGACTTTATATAGTGCTGGCTGGACAAAAACATTCCCTGATGTATCTCATCTGCTGTCATTGATGATGTATGTCACCATGGTTCACTGAGGACATACCTCAGATGAGCCTCATTCACAGACAGAAGTACTTATTTTAACAGGATAATATTTCATTCTGAATTCTAAAGTGAAAACAAAATGTTGGTGATATTTACTTTTTCTATCCAGAGTATTTGATCCAACATTCAATGTTTTTCTTTTCTTATTTGCATGCATTTTATGGTTGTATAAAAAGACTAAACAAAATACTGATCCAGAAATAAATCCTTTCCATCAGATAGATTTCAGACTGGAGAAACTGAAATGAAATATTCTGTGCTGTTTTCAAATAAAGAGAACCAGCACATTCAAATCCAGTGAGTGCTAGCCATGAGTACTAGCCATGAGTACAGCGGAAAATTACAACTAGACTTTTATTATATCAAACTTCCACTGCCTTTGCTAACTAAAAACTTAAAATACCAGCTTTTCTCCTGAAAACGGTTGCATGGTAGCAGAAATTGCATAGAGGGATGTAACAGGCTCCCTCTGACTTCGGATCAGACAACAGGCTATAACCATAGCAGGCATTATACGAGTTGGGTTTTTTTTGACAAGAACATTCTTCCTACCAGCCTCCATCTCTACATTATAAGAGAAAATGATGGCATTAGCAGTCACCTTCCTATTTCTAATTCCTAACAATAATGTTAGCCAAACTCTACTGCCTGTTTGTCACCCCTAACCAGGCAGCTCTCAGTGGAAATGAGTAAGATAAGAGGGTTTTGTTGCGTTTTCTTTCCTCAGTGCTCACAGGCCAGCTAATCTTTTTGCTGGGAATATGAGGCAAGTCAATTGTTTCTCTAACTTCAGCTTTCAAAGCCCAGCGTCTAGCCATTGATTTTCAGTAGATTTTTTTTTTTTTTTGGGGGGGGGGGGGGGGGGGGCGTGTCTAGATTTGTCTAGATGCCAGTTTTCTTCCTGGAAAGGTGCGTTTCTGTTAGGATCAGTCTCACTTTTGCATGTTGGCACCGAGGTTCTCCTGGCAGATGCACCCTGCCATAGCGGTGGGATTCTGGAGTGGCCAGTGCCCTGGGGCTTCAGTGGAAGTTGTGATATTAAAAACTTCTCAAGTTCTGGCATAAAATCTGTAGGGAATCAACAGTTTTGGCATATTAGAAAGTATGTCTGAGTTAGATCTATAGGTTGCATCATTTTTATCAAGCCTTTAGAAACAGCCTGTTGACATTCTTAAGTGGATGTTTGGAAAACAATTATTTTCTGCCTTGAAAACTAACGTTTCTTTAGATAAACATATATCTAAAAATAAACATGCATTACTTAAGACTCTTATCAGCATTAACTTTGTGTTATCCACTGAAAAGTACAGTGTCAGTAATATGCAAAAAGATACTGGCATATCTTTAGGTTTTTGCTACAGGTATAACATTCACAGATCTAGTCATACACAGATTAAACAAAATGACAGGCTGCAATATAATTACCACTGAGGAAATAACTGCCCTGCCTTCATTTGTGAACTGCACAAGAGAGCTTTATACATCTCTTAAATAAAAGTCAGCATCAATTGCAGGATGCAGTTTTGGACTATTTTCTTGTTTTTGAACCCAACACAGGACATACTAGTCCATTAATTTTGTATTTCTCCTGGCTTATCATGTATCTGATTTCTCACCTCAACTCATCAGGATGAAAGCTTGCTGCTTTCTCGGTTGACTGTTTGAAGTAGAGGTAGCATCTGATAGCCCCCCTCTCTCAGCCCGTGCAGTGGTCAGGCAGGTGGGGGCACTGCTGGCCCCCAGCAGGCTACTGAGTTCATCTCAGCCCAATAACTGAGCAGGAGATCTCTGGAAAACTGAGGTAGTGAAAGAAATAGGGTGAAAGCCTCCATCCAAGGCAAGCTTTGCTGCGCGTGCTAAAAGGTGGCCAGGAGAAGAACTCCCCCTCCTTCACCACCAAGCTTCTTGCTGGTGTCCTGGGGAGCCAGGCTTCTGCCAGGGATGCAACACAAGAGCACACAGCAATATGGGACTGTGTAAAAGTATATATAGATATATACTATACTCCATCATGAAACATGGGTTCTTCTTTTCCTCCTACATCTTCAGTATGCCCATACTCATGGTTGCAGCCACTCCCCCAAATGGAGTTCGTCATGAACGGAGTTCTGTTTTTCTAGCAAGCAGCTGAGTGTAAATTCCTTCCAAACACTACAAAACACCTCTTTGTATCCAATCAGGCTAAACTATTTTCATTCTGACATATCTCTGCTAACGTCTTCTCACTTTCCACATCAGGTTCAAATCTGACTTGTCACCCTTTAATGTCCACCCTTTAGTTTCACGTCTGCATACAACTTTTCGCATATTTTCTTCCCATCTTCAAAACAACAGAGACTGCATCTTCCATGCCTTTCCACGATGCTACTCTTTTATGCCTCCTACTGGAAGCTCTTATCCTCCACCAAATAGTCAATATCTTTCTCATGAAGGTCTCTGTCAGGCTCTTCAGTAACAATCCAAGAAATGAAACAACCTTTGCTTTCCTCTGTGCTTTGGTCATTACTTGTTTTCATGGGGTAGAAGTTGAGTACCTTCTAATGTTAAGTTTGTTTGTCTTATGCCATGCTTTCTAGTGGATGAAACTAATAAAATGATTGAAGACAGCAGTAAATATTTACCTTCATGACTTCCTTGCTATCTACTTCTTCCCTTCTGAAAAGAAAGCTCTTGAAGTCCTCTGTGCTTTCGGTAGCACTGATGCTATTCCTCCTGCTGCTTCTGAGACCTTCCTGCAGCTCCCCATCCTTCAGCATGCTAGGCTGACGTTTCTACACCTCAAATAGCTACAATTATATATTAGCTCTCACTTTCTCTTTCTCCTCTCACCCTTAATTGTCTCTCCATCTCACACCTATCAACATTATTTTAATGTCTCTCATAATTCTTTATCTAACCCACCAAGAAATCTTTCCCCCTTGAATTCAAAAGCCCACTTCTTGCTTTCTCTGATGTGTTTTTTTAATACTGGGACAAAGTACTGCCACCTTCTCCCCTGAATGTTTTGACTAAATTTGTTTCTCTTGAAGACCTTATACTGTAAGTTCATTTCAAGCACAGTTTTAAAAGACACAGTGGTATAGATGTGAAGGATAATATAGATTAGAAGCTGAGGAAGTAGAATATCCTTTGTCTCACAGAGGGACAGTAAGCATTCAGAACTGGATATACGCTAAGCACACATGGGTTTGGTTTTTCTTTTCATTAAAAGGGAAGGCATGAGCAGGCATTCCTGCATATGCAGTGAGGAATACCACTGACACTGAACTATTTTCTGGGAGAAAAGATTAAAGACCTGCTGCTGGCATACCCCAGCTCCAAACAGCACTGTGCTTACTAAACAGACCCAAGCTTGTTTATGTGCATAAACAAGTCTATATACCAAGGAGGTCTACATACTGTCACAAAAAGATATCAAGGATATTTGACTATTGGTACGTAGGCACCTCAGAGACCTGATAGAAGGAAGATAATCTTGGAAAATTGAAATAACAGTATATAAATTATATGAGAGAATAGGAACTTAAGAATGGATTGTTCCAGCAGGAGAGTGTTGCTATACATTAAGGAAAGTCTGGAAGGAAATGAGTGAATTTGATCAACGCACAACATTCTTTATCAATGCATCCCTGGCAATTGCACAGGATCCCCAGCAGCTGCAACTTCGGACCTACACGAAGGGCACACTATGAAGCTGTCCTACAATCACCCAGTGGAGAGACCACCTGGACTGTTACTGCTAAGGGAGTTATTAGAGAATCCACAAAGGCAGAAAACAAGTTAATAAAAGACAGGTCTCATTCCTCCCCACTTCCTTCTGCACCTTCGTGCCTAGGTATATGCCCTGATGGGACATTATACTGAGGCTACATTTTTGGATGTCATAGGTGTTTTAAAGCTACTATCTCTTGGAGCAGCTGGTTAGAAAACTTACAAGCAGAGAAGCATGATTTGATGTAGTCCTCATGGGATCAGCTCACAGGTCCCAGTCTGAAGCATTATTAAACAACTATCTTGTAATGCTGACTGCAATACACTCATATCCAGCAGCCATGTAGAACTGAGAAAAGCCCCCCAAAAGACAGGAGAAAAACTCCTAGCCCCACACTCCAGTATCTCTTAGCTTCAAAATCAGGAACTGCATAAAAATTTTAGTTTCTTCAAAGGAAATGAAGAAGCCCTGGTAAGAGAATAAAATGATTGTAGGTGACAGGGAGGTTGCATAAAAGCATTAGATTAGAAGGTCACAGTAAATATATTCCTATCCAAAAGAAGTTTAAAAGGTCAAGAAAGACTCTGTGGTCATGCAGCAGAGCAAAGACATTTCTGGGAGTAAGGAGCTACCCCTCAAAATGTGGAAGCAATCTCCAAACTAGAAAACTGGAAAAATCATATACTCTGGCATGCTGAATGTAAAACTATTGCAAGACAGGCCAGAATGAGTTCGAGGAACAGCTAGTTTAAGACATGAATGTTAGTAACAAATCTTTTCCAGCCATATCAGAAATGGCATGTCTGTTAGAAAATTTGTAGGACCAAAAGGTAGTTGAGTTGTAAAAGGATTGCTCAAGGAAGATAAAGAAGCAGCAGAAAAGCTAAGTGCAATATTTGCATCAGCAGTCAGTATGGCAAAGCCTGGGTCTGGTCTTACCCCCTCAGCCTTTCTTTACAGGAGACGGAGTAGGGGAACTGTCTCAGTCAGAACTGTCAGCAAAAGACATTTTAGGACGATTTAAAAAAAATCAATAGAGCATTGTCAGTGCTGATAGCATTTGCTCAGTGGGTCTTAGGTAATTCAGATTTGAAACGGTCATGCTCTCAGCTGTGGTGTATAACCTATCACTTAAATTGGCCTCAGTACAAAAGGAAAGGAAGATAGCAAATACAATGCTAGTTTTTAATAAGGACTCTTGGGGAATCTGAGAAATTACAGATTAGGAAGTTGTACTTTTGTACTGGGCAGATCAGTAGAAACTATAATAACTAACATAACTAGCAGTATACATGAATTAGTATGATTTAATAGGGGAGAATTAACATAGGGTTTGCAGGAAAAAGTAATGGGTCTCAAACCTGTTTCAGCACATGGAGGACTCATTAAACATTGGCTTATCACTAAGCTAGTTTATTTACTGGGCTTGGATTTCAGTAAGGCTTTTGATAATATAACTTTCCGAAAGCTCTTAGAGAAAGTAGGTTGCTATGGGGTAAGAGGGAAGGCCCTCTGGAAGAGTAATAGCTAGCTAAAAGATAGGAAAGAGGACAGGAACAAATGGCCAGTCTCGAAAGGGCTGTGACGGGACCTGTACCGCTGGGTATATTCATACATGAGCCAGAAAAGGGGTTACATAAAGTGATGGTAAAACATAAGTATATAAGTTTTCTGACTTTACAAAATTATTTAGGGTAGTTAAAAATAAAACTGATCACAAAGAGCTGCAGAATTATATTGAACTGAACAACTGTTGACAGCTGCAAAGAAATGCACTTGAGAAAAATAACCCTGACATTAACTATTACTTAGTCAAAACATGGATCTTAAATTTATTGTGGGTTGTTTTATGAAAATGTCATCTCAATACTCACTATAATTCAAAATGAAAACAGAAGATTAAGTACTATCAGGCAAGGAGTAGAGAGCCAGCCTTTAAATGTCATTATAATAACACATAAGCTCAGTCACATTCCCGCATTCTGGGTTTTGGTTGCCTCACCTTTAAGATACAGAAAAGACACAAACAAAAGCAAGGAGAATGATCAGAGGTGTGGCATGGCTTTCAAGCAAGATGGACTTAAACCAGAGCACACCAAATGTAATTATTCTGCAACAAGTTCAAAACAAAGCAAGTCAAGCTTTGTCAAACCTCATATCAAATAAACTCATTGCCAAAAAACGTTTTAGATACCGAAGTATAAATAAGTTTGAAAGCAGATTAGATGAAAATAGAAAAAAATGTTCATTAAAGCTTCACAACATAAAGATGCAGGTGCCATGTCTTGCTCAGGAAGCCTCTAATCTGCATCTTTCTGTGAGCGGAGAAGGTAAATAAAGAAATATTGCTTGTCTTCTTCTTATACTTAGTAAATAACCAGTACATAGGACCAAGGTAGATACTCCTTGTCTGAACCCAGTTCAGGTGTTCTTATGTTTTAAGGTGTGCAGAGAATCAAACTGTGAAGGACGCATCTCAGAAAAGGTTGTGTCAAGGTTTTATATAATGAAAAATGATAACTTCCACTGAAATCCACTGGGAGCAGGAGCTACTCAGTAGGTCTAACGCTGCCTGGCTGTCAAGCACCTTCACATGCTGTTATTCCAGGTGTCCGGTGAAAAGTTATTTAGGGATAGTTTCTAGACTGTTCCTTCTAGAAACATAGCAGTATTTGGCTAATAGCGCATCACTATTTTTACTATATTCAGTCCATTGTATTTAAACAGCTGCTACTGTAATCCCTTCATGCAAATATTTGCTGCTTGACACTCCTGCTTCTGATTAAATACCAAGATTGAGGAACATCTGCCACTAAACCTTCTGTTTTTAAAATGATCCAGTAGAAGACTTATCAAGACTTATTTCTGTTAGCTTTCTAAAGCTCCTTCTGCTGAAGATCAGTGATTTGTTAAAGGAAAAAGAACTATGTCAGGCCTTCTGAATATCCACTTTATATATTCATAAACTTTCCCAGCCCCAAATCAATCTGGATCATAATCAGTTTACTTCTTTACTCAGCCACGGACAATTATTTCAAATCTATAAATGTCAGCATTCTGTATGATGATTAAAACTCTTGATGGATCTGAAAGTCTCAGCCACAGACTGCAACATGGAAGTTATTGCAATGATTTATTTTTATTCTCCTTGTTACACTGGACTCGGTTTTCATCCTGTGGTTGAGTAGTTAACTTCACCCAGACCACAGGTTTTTCCCTTTCCCTTTGTTCTTTTTCCCTCATTCACTGAATTTCTCTCGCGGGTGTTTGCTTTTTGCAGGAAGAAGGCCACATCATTAACTGCGGCTCTTGCTCAAGGAAAGCCTCATACAGCGCACAGTGATTCCCAGAGACTGGTGCACAAACGGGTACTGTTCCCAGGTGATCTCCTAAGTGCTCTTAACTGTCCCACAGAGCCGGGGTAGCTGATCACATTTTCAGTTAAAAGTTTGGTGATGAGAGAGCCTAGTAGTCAGTGAGAGATCTTGAGGTCTGAGGGCAACTCACCCCAGAAGCTGGGAGCTGTGTGAGTGCCATCATTGGCCACCTTCTCAGGCATCCCCTGTGACTGACACTGCAATTTGCTGACCTCAGTTTCAAAGTTCAGATCAAGGAATCAGGCCTGGGCTTAACTTTCTATTTTGTATTAGGCTTCTATAAATACACAGGCTTTGCAAACGTAAGCATTGCAGTCATGCCAAATGCTTTCACAAAAACAATATTACCTTCCACTCCTTCTCAACTATTAAAAATTATTTTCTTTTATTTTGTTTCATAAAGTAGCATATTTATTTTTAACACAACTACAACAATGGAACATCTTCATATGTATATAGCTCTGGTCTTTCAGAAACATTTAATAATGAAAACATACAGAGCTCTAGCCTGGTTTCAGTGACTGCCCAGTGTTCTTGCTTCCCTGCAGCTGAAGCAATGCCCAAGAGCCATCTATTTCCTTGCTAGGAGCAACACTTCCCTTGGTACTGGGTTACTGATGTGGTGGGCCTTATTCTTCCAAATGTTTAATTATCTGCGCTGTGTAGAGCAGTTGCATAAGGAACCAGTAAGAGTGGCATCCGCTGAGTTCCAGAGTCATGCCTTGTGCCCAGGGTACTACTACAAGGTGACAAATGATGGGAGAGAATCAAAGCTTTCACCCTTCTGCTGTGCCCTGGGCAGTGCTGGGACATCTGAGACACTGGCAGGTGGGATGAGGATCTCTTTCTCCAGCCGCTCTTTGGAGAACTGAGTCCTCTCCGCCTTTTCTCACAAACATTATTTACCAGGAGATGGCAGCTAAATTCATATTCGTCTATAGCTGTTTGGAACAGACAAATCAGTTTAAAAGAAAGGTGCTGTGGGGTTTGCTTTTTTCTGGAGGAGCATTTTGGTGGCCAGCACCTTGCTACAATTGCTGCAGCCACTGCCGCACATCTTCCTTTGGAGACAGTCGTGAGAAGAGCAGGGTGTTGTTGCTCATTAGGCTGATGACTTCGCAAGGTAGGGAAAAGCAAGAGATCCCTCAGTGACCTGGCACTGCAAATCCTCCATCTAGAGCGTGTTTCCGGATTATGGCTGAAGCAAGCAAAGCTCCACTGTACAGGACCCAGCACAGTTGATATCTTGGCTGTAGATTACAGGGTTATGCAATGAGTGAAGCAATCCTAGCTGGCAATATTTTTATGATGTGAACTAAAATTTGGCTCTTGCCATGTGAAAGACCGCAGTGTAATACAGTGGTGTGACTTTTGGTTGCTTAGCTCTGTATAGCTCTGTTTAGCAAAAATGTATAAATAGCCGTGAACAAATAGCCTTTCAAAATTGTCACCAGCAAATTACTGATTCTCTGCCTCTTGCCATGAGAGCATTAAAAAGTATTTTAGATATTTATCAAAAAATAAATCCCTCTTTCATGAGAGATGAATAGAATTTTCTAAAGTGTTGATCTGTACTCTTACGTGTTTATTGAATATATTTGGTATGTGAGTATTTATAGACATTCCATACATGCCTATAAACATGTTGTACAAAAGATATTTCAAACCTGAAATGTTTATGATACATGCAACACTTATGTTGAGCCTACAGGCAAATAATTTTTTAATGGAGGCAAAAAATTCTGCATTGATCTGTACCTCTCTCAACAGGGTAATGCCTCTTCACAAGGTAAATAGTTTCTAATGAAACCCTGGATATTGCTAACACCATCCCCTTATATCTTCCTTAGAGAAAATGTGAAAACTATCCTTCTAATCCCATAGGTCTTAAAAATTAATACCTGAAAATACTCACTGATAAGCACATCGAAGGCCAGGGTCGGCCACTGTACTGCCTTTACTGGGCATCTGATGGACAAAGACTTGATGGCAGACACACGGCAGTTTCTGTGGGGGGTAAATGGTTTGAACCGTGACCCTCCCACACACCCCCAAGCCCTGAATATTCACCTGATCACTCAAAAGAGACGTGAAAGAGGCAGTCCCCCAGACGCACACACAGCTTGAACTGTGAATTATAAACAACAAAGGTTTGCCACAAAACTGTTCAGAGCAATACTGATAAACTTTCTGCACTCTTGATTGTTTGTTAGAAGTTGATTTGCCAGAGCCCTCACAAGTCTTAAATAAGAATTTCCAGGATTTTAAAGATAAACAGAGAATGTTTAAACAATTTATGAAAGAAAATTAACAAACTGGTTTAGTGTTGGTGATATCTCAAAAGCTGTTAGTTTCAAAAATAGGAACAGCATTTTTGTTGAACTCTAATTTCTGCAATCTGGGACCAAAAGTTCTGAATATGAAGACCTAGATTCTGGATTGATTTATTGAGCAGTTTACAAAAAAGAATCACATTATTTGTGACTATTTCCTCAGCGTCCCAGTGTGAAGCTGGTCCTGGGAATTTGTGTAATGGAGAAAAACATTTTTCTATGACATGTCCTGTGGTGGTGTTTTCTGTGCAGTCTCTGTTTGTAAGTAAATTAGCAAGCTTTTTCTGTGACAGTTAGGGATGTGAATGTGGGGAGGAGAAGGTGGTGGAGGTATGGAAGGGGTCTTTGAAGACTAAGACAGCTATAGAGGCTGTAAGGCCATTTCTCCCATCATGGGTCCCACAGAAAGTTTAAGCAAATTAGCAGCCCTCATAGAGGAGCCAAATGAAACTGTAAGAGAAGCTGAAGTTGGGCTTCTTCTGTGACTGTGCTCCTGGCAGAAATTGCTGCCTCATGTCGCCTACAGATCTCCTAATATTAGAAGAGGGCTGGAAATGAAGGTAGCATAACATCAGGCAAGGAGAAGCTCATACAGAAGCCTTTTCTGTTCCACTGTCTCTGAGAGGAGCTTTCTTTAATCATATTATGCTAAACCCACCATCAGGTCTTTCCCTTATGTTGTTTTGACAAGAGAAGGGAACTGGCACGAAGGCTGTATCTATATTAGTGAATTAACCAGCAACAGGAGTGCTCTGAGGGCATTGATGCCTGCCCTGGTCCTCAGCGTGACTTTGGCCTGGGCCAGCCAGCACTTTCTGAAACTCATCCTGAGCCTGGCTTTGGTGTTAGCACAGGACCAGTCCTAAGAGAAAATGTGAAGTCGTTCCTGTACTTTTGTGTTCTCCAAAACATGACCCAAAACTATAGAATTTTTTTCTCTGCCTCTGGTTCTCTGCCTGCCTTTTTTATTTTTGATCACTGTCAGCAATTCTGTTAAACAGCTAATATCCCTATAAGCATTCTGCAGATGCCAGAAAGAAATGAGCTATTAAATATCAGCTGCTAGGGTATAATCCTGTCAGATGCTTTATTCTGGATTTGCTGCAAGTCTGATGGATAACTAGCCACACAGCTATCCGTAAGTCCCATCTTAATAGTGCCTCTCAACAGCATCTTCCTCGGAATGTTGCTTTTTACTGCATTGTCATTATTATTTCTTAAAAACTCCGTTGAATTCTATTTTCTTCTCTATTTCCTTCCTCCTCTTAAAAGGAAGTATTCCAGCTTTATCTAAAGCGTCAGACCGGAGGTCAAGCTGCTTGCGGAGGCCTCAGACACACTTGGATTAGGCCCTTTGCAGTACCTGTGGGGAAGAAAGTGCGGCAGCCGGTGGCAGGCTCTGGAGGTGGGCTCTCGGCAGGAGGAACTGAGCACTCGGCAGCCGGTGGGGATGGCACCGCCTCATCTCAGTAAGCTGAAGCACGTCTGAGCGCTCGCTTATTGACCTATTGCATTTGACCTCTGGATGTTCTTCAGATTACTTTAGGAGGCCTGGGGATGCCTGTGGAACAGGGAGAGGACCTAACAAATACTTAGTCAATTTTTTGCCCTCAACCAGTAGGCCTGTGACTAACAAGGTGTTATTAAACACAAGCTCTACAAATATTCAAATTAGTGAAATATACCTTGCCAGGAATTTATATCTTGTGTTCTCAAGCCACCGGAATATTAAATAAATAACTTACTTTTACAAAATTATGTTGTCAAAGCCTCACTAAATTCACACAAACAGAAACTCTCTGGCTTTGAACACAACTAAATAACTTTACATTCTGTCTTATTCAGCAAGTAAATTTAATTTTGAAAGTAAAATAGGAAAGGCTGACCAAAATCACGTTCAGGTTAATTCTTCTTCAGGGATGCTATGGCATTGGTTGAAATTGGTGTGCTAAAGACAAAATGAGCCAGTTATTTCTGTGTGTAAAGACCATCTCCGGTAACATCAGGCAGGGTGGGTACCAGTGCCGTAGCTCTGAGGCTTCACTGTCTCTGCCAAGCAATACCACCTGACATCGGTTTCCCCCGTGAGCAGGTCAGTCCATAGCTGTTTAGTGTAAGAACTGCAGCTCTGTCCTTGTCACAGAAAAGCAGTTCCTTGTCCCACAGACCACGATATTGCTGCTGTTCTCATGTATTGCTGTGGAGGTGTTTATTGACCAAGCCAAGTAAAAAGATAGTACCTGAAGAGTTATAATAACATGCTACACTCATTACCAGACACCAGAATTTCAATCACCAGCACCTTTTTGATGCTTTTAATTGGAAATCTTATAATTAATCCACTCTTTTAAACACATTTCAATGAATACTGAACAAAAAAAAGGTGAATACACTCTGGTACAGTGCTGGTTGTGTGATGCTCATTCCTTAGGCTAGAAACCCAGGTGGCAGCAGTCACCAGCCTCCTCCCTTCCAGGGCACAGACTCAAAGAGAAATTCAGCATATGGTCCTGTGGGCAAACATCACGACCCCAAAGCTGTATCATTCAATTCAGGTGCAGTTTAAGACACTAAGATTAGGATTCACAAACAAACTCATACGTGCTTATGTCCCCGTAGCTGAGAGGATATCTGCTCCTAAGGCTAGGATGGCAGCACCTGTGGTACTGAGTAGTGGATGCCATCCCTGGGGTATGACAGGGAGGTACTTAAATATCTTAGTGCAACATTGGGCAAGGAGTTTCTGAGAAAGTGGTATTCAGAGCTTGAAAACATTTCCTGGACTTAATACTTAAAATTCATCTTTGATATCCACAAATAACATAGTTTCCTTTGAAAGAGTATCTGAAGTGCATCTAAGTGCCTGTGTGAATCCTGTCCTACGTATATGAACCTATTCTTTAAAAATGTGTTTTGGTTTAAATCTTGACCTGAATTTTCAGGCTCCAGAACCAAGCTTCTCCTTTTATCCAAGACATAGTACAACAGTTTCTGGTTGCACAAGTTCATATCTGCTTAGAAACATACTAAAATCAAAGTCATCACATAAAGCAAGGTTACACTAAGACAGCAATCTGTCTGGCAGGTGAAAAGCTGCTGCTTTATTTACTAAGCCTTATAATCTTTTGACTTGCAGTTCACTGCCAAAGAAGATTATGGAAGAACTACAGCCCATATCCAAGTGTTACAAGTCTATATTTGGCATCACATTGAACTCCTATAATAAAGGTTGAAAAAGATTGCCAAGTACGAAAGATTACCAAGCAGGTTGATAGACAAGGAATAGAGCTGCATTTTGGAAGATGTGAAAAAACAAGTTGTGCATTTATCAGTATCAACACAGACCCTTTCCTAGCTCTTTCCCATCACGGTTCAAAGCTCAGTGCCATGCCTGAGCTGTCTGAACTGAATTAAAATCAGAGGGTGCTGCACAAGTGATTTAAATGCAGATTTGGATTTTCAAAATTTGGTAACAGGACACTTTTAACAATCTGGTTTTATTCACTCATTAACAATTAACTTGATTGATTGGTATACACATGTGGCGTCTCTGTGGGCTTCTTCAGCAGCTCATTGACTGTCCTCAGGAGGCAGCCTGGGTGCCCTATTGCCTCCATGCAAATCAGAGTGATCAAAATATGCTTGTGTGAGAAGGGTTGAAAAAGGGTGGAAGTCTAGCCCACAATTTACATGCAATCTATTAGACTTTTGGTAATAGCAAAGTGATAGTAGAAGTCCTTTAAAAGACCATTCCTGTAACTGGATTATTGGTTTGGGCTCAGCATTTTGGAGTGGGCTGTGGCAGGCTGAAGTGTAAAGAAAGGCAAATCACTGGCAGAAAGACCTGAGTCAGCATTACCTGTAAAACAGCCCAGTTATAGCCTGACACATTTGGGGAGAAAAATCACAGCCTTTTTAAAAATTATTTTTAAAAGCATGAGCACAGGTGGGCCTTCTGCTACTGTTTTTAACCATGAGGAGGAATGGCTGACCATCTTCTGCAAGATGCAAAGGATGTTTCCTTACAGAATCTGTAGCTGCATGTGCCTATATGTGCTCTCACAGTGTGTTCTGTGGGCTAGAAAGGAAACCGAAGGACAGATTAGGAAAGGATTGTAGCAAATATTATTGGTAGTTGGGCAATATCTAGTGTTAGCCCTCAAAAAACATTATTTTCCTCTCTTGCTCATATTTTCTCTGTAAATGCATAAGTAAACAAATGATAACTGAAATAATCACAGAAATTAAAAAATGGAAAATTACTTAGGATTATTGTTAAACTGCAAAACTTGAGCGAACTACTCACATGGGATTGAAGAACTATGGTCGTCTCATGAGGAATGCATCCAGTTAAAACTAATTCAAACAGCTTAAATATTCAGATATCACTTCGCTATCAGGAGTTTCACAAGGAGTTTCTGATCTGCGGTATAAAATGCTCTAAAATATTGATAAATAATTTACAGTACACAAAAGCAAACTGCAAGCTGTACCATGATGAGTTACAAAGGGAAAGGTAGTTAATTTGGAAAAATGTGTCACATCAACCATTGTTCCCTAAGATTGCAGGAGAATCAAATAGATCACAAGTTCAAAACAATACATCTTCCCATCTTGATGCCTCTGGAACATTGGTTTTAACAGCAGGGAGCCCTGTCAGAACAAATATCTGCTTCATGCACAAAAATATAGACACTATCTAAATGCACATATATAGGAATTCCTGCTTTATAACACTTTGGTTGAAGACTTACTTGCTCTTTTACTTGCAAGTATCAGACAAGGGAATATTTGCCACTTCAACCAAGAGTGGCAGAACTGTAATTCCCTCATCTCATTGTCCTATTCTCCTCCCAATCTTGCATGAAGTAGAAACCTTGGCTATGAAACCAAGGTAAAGGATGGGAGGTGAGCTGAAGCCAGGCTGCCAGGCAGTGCCATCTAGGGGTAAGCCATCAGGGCAGTGTCTTCTGCATTACCCGAGCTAAAGAGACCAGACCTATAGTTGCTGTAGGATAAAATACATCAGGGCTTGTATCCCGTAAAGCTGATCTCGTTTTCCAGCTCTGTAAGATGGCCTAAAAAGGCGAAAAATATCACTTAGGTCCTTACAGCCTCATGTCTGTGACAACACCTCCATGAAGTCCTACAAAAATCTCTGTTGTACTTTAGTGGGATTATTAATAATGATGCTGGTTTATGTTCTAAGTTCTTGCTTTTTTCCTTTTTAATTCTGTCTGTAATAAAACTGTGCTTTGATTAATGCATCTGATACATCAAAAAAGTCTGAGGGGATTTTGGTAAAAATTTGTATTACTGGCCATACAGGTAGAAAAACAATAAACCAAGATCTAGTAGGACACTCAGAAACTGAGTGATGGCAAAGATCCCAGACAGCCACCAGAGGGTCTCTGTCTGTCTGTTTATGTATCTGACTGCCTCAAAAATGGGTTCAGTATTTGGGGTAGGATCCTGCTACGTTGTGAGGTGAAATGATGGGCTTTCTAGTCACTTGATCACTGCAGCAAGCAGGAGCCCAGGACCTGGATGAGATTAATGGGGAGGTTGCAGCCCTATTAGACACTCCATTGCCTCTCCTGGAAAGGATGCTTTTCGGCAAGACCCAAACCCAAGCAGGTCTGCTCAGATGTGATGTGGAGGAAGATGGTAAAATATTAATTCTTCACAATGTGAAGCCTCTTTGGACAGCTGGGTGAGTGCCGTGGTGTGTGCTGGGAGAAGAAAAGCTATTGCAGTAATCAAGACTTGGTGCAGCTACCTACTCTGTTTCTTAATTTGCAACATAAATAACATGAAAGCTGCAAACATGCTGACATGTTTAATGCGAAAAATAACTTTTCTTAGGGTCTCCTCCAGCACAGCTATACAAGCCATAGCCAAAATAATGGTACTTTCACTTGAGAAAGTGTGTCAAGATGCAGAAAAGATCAATGCCCAAGGCAGTCTTTGATCTTGACATGATAGAGAGGTTAGAGAAGGGAGATGTTGTAATGTCCTCCTTGTAACAATGAATTGATGTAAGAAGAGCTTAAGTGAGTAGCCCAAGATTATACAGGAAAGCCTATGTCAGAGCCAGGAAACAAACTGAAATAAGAAAGCAAAACAAAATACAGTCTTGGCAGTTTGAAGATTTCAGACCAGAACCCAGGGGCCATTTTTTTAGGGAAGGAAAATTAAGCACTGCAACAGCTGACTGAGGTGGGCCTTGGATTCGCTATCACATTTGAATGCATCACACTCAGATGGGAAGTCTTTCATAGATGCTGTGACTCCACAGGAAGCTATGGGCCAGGTGCAAATATCACTCGGTGATTTGCAGAGGCACGTAAGTGTCCACCCTCTGTTGCTCTGCATTTTGAGAAGGTCTCTGGCCTGTGCTGTGCAGCAGTACATGCCAGTTTATCGTGATTGCCATATCTGACCTTAGCCTTTAGGAATCACGAGTCCCTCCTCTGTCACAACCTCTCTGGATGTCTCTTCCCAGAACATTAAACATGCCAAAAATCAGTCCGTTACTAAGCAGCCTAATGATGGATTAGGTACTGACTCACTGCTGAAAATCTTGTCCAGTTCTTGCAGCAGACAGAAGTGACCACAGCTACCCCTCACTTTGCTTCTTGGCACTGATGCTACACTGTCCCGGCACCACTCCAGCCCTCACGTGAATGTGAGGGCTGCCTGTGATGCCACATCAGAAGAACAGACTGACAGCTTTTGCAAATCCCTGCTTTGTACTGCTATAAACAACTACAGAAGATGCAGGGGAGCT